>NC_069114.1:4149993-4494993 GCF_025612915.1 Magallana angulata
CTCTCTTCTCCCTTAGTCATTCCACCAATTATCTGCATGGTTATTTCTTTATACTGTGGAATTATTTATTATGTAAACTGGTGGGGCCAATTTTCGTGGAGGGGGGGGGGGGTTTGCTTATTCGTGGGGATGTAATTTCGTGGATTGGTCGGTTTTCAGTTTCATGCAGTAAGAGTAATTATTCTTTCAAAATCTGTTTTCGTCAAGGATGTAAACTCGTTGAAAGATATGCATGAATACCACGAAAATAGAGCCACCACGATTTCCTATGATTGCACAGTATTTGTACAGGACCCCACCAGTTCCATAATCAAACCATCTTAGTCCAGTCAGATGACTCAGAAGTTATATTCCCTCTCCCTGTGGCAAGGACAGGCTTCCACATCAACCAGGATGATTAAACAGGGTTTGAGAGAGGTAGGATCATTTTGTGTGTCATGTCAGATTTATCACACCAGTAATATTTTGGCCAACTGTTATTTACTTGTTTCAGTTGTTTGAGTATAACTATATTTTTTGGCCTCTGTTGTTTGATTGTGCCAGGGTAACTGGCCAACTGTCACTTGTCGCTGAGTTGGATGCCCCAGCTGGACAAGTTGGTGGAGCAGCTACAGGCAAAGGACCCCCCCCCCCCCCCCCCCCCCCCCAGAGTTCGGCCTGTGGCTCAGTAGCAGCCCCCACCTTGACTTCCCCAACTCCATTCTACAGACCGGCCTCAAGATGACCACAGAACCACCAAAGGTAAAGCAGCCAAAAGTCTAGGGAGGGGAGGGGCAAAATATTAATATGACTACAGAACCACCAGAGGTAAAAAAAACAACCAAAAACTAAATTTATGGGGAGGGGATAGGCATAAAAACAAGATGATCATAGAACCAATGAAGGTAAAACAAACAAAATTCTAGGGAGGGGAGGGACAAAAATGTAAGATGATTACAGAACCACTATGGCCAAAGGAAAAGCAAACAAAAATCATAGGGGGGGGGGGGGGTCGGGGTAAATATTAAGATGATTACAGAACCACCAAAGGAAAAACAACCAAAATTCTAGAGAGGGAAGGGGCTTAAAATCAAGATGATTACAGAACCACCAAATGTAAATCAATGAAAAATTAAGATAGGGGAGGGGCAACATCAAGCAGTTGATGAACTTTGACAAGGACAACGTTTCGGACCGTGTCCTGAAGAAGATCGGGAGTTACTGCTCCCAGTCAGACTTCCAGCCAGACATCATTGGGCGTGTGTCAGGGGCCGCTAAGTCACTGTGTATGTGGGTCAGGGCCATGGAGGTGTATGGACGCGTTTACAGAGTAGTGGAACCCAAGAAACAGAGACTGAACACCGCCATGTCACAGCTCAAGGAGAAACAGGACGCACTGGCTGACGCTAAAGCCAAGCTCGCTGAGGTAAAGTGAAAGTGTGTGTCAAATGTGTGGTGTATGTTGTCGTAGAAACAGGAAGACAGTATACATTTATTGCTGGAGATTTAGAATGACTATTATTGTGTACTATTACAAACTGCATGGCATGCATGTGGCTGAACCGACTATCTATGTCAAATCTATATTAAAGGAATTTGAATTATTAACAGGTTGAAGCAAAGATGGCTGAGTTGAAACAGCAGTATGACGAGACGCTCGCTCAGAAGGAGGAGCTCAAGAGGAAGGCCAAGTACACTGAGCTCATGTTGGAACGAGCCACCAAACTCATGTCTGGACTGGCCGGTGAGAAGGAGCGCTGGCAGGAGACTGTCAAGGTAATGCCACTAGTAGTCTGTCTACCATTCTGTCTACCACTGCCTACCATTTTGTCTACCACTTGTAGTCTGTTTACCACTCTCTCTACCATTTTGTCTACCATTCTGTGTACCATGGTCTTCCATTCTGTCTACTACTCCTACTCCGTCTACCATTCTGTGTACCACTGTATACCACTCTATCTACTGGTTGGATCTAGTACCATTATTAACCATTGTTTCCAACAATGTAACGACTGATCTGTGACTAACTATATGTATCAGTTTATCAAACAATCTACCAGTCTATCTATCTACCATTGTATCAACTGGTCTGTGACTAACTATATGTATCAGTTTATCAATCAATCTACCAGTCTATCTATCTACCATTGTATCCACTGGTCTGTGACTAACTATATGTATCAGTTTATCAATCAATCTACCAGTCTATCTATCTACCATTGTATCAACTGGTCTGTGACTAACTATATGTATCAGTTTATCAATCAATCTACCAGTGTATCTATCTACCATTGTATTAACTGATCTGTGACTAACTATATGTATCAGTTTATCAATCAATCTACCAGTCTATCTATCTACCATTGTATCCACTGGTCTGTGACTAACTATGTGTATCAGTTTATCAATCAATCTACCAGTCTATCTATCTACCATTGTATCAACTGGTCTGTGACTAACTATATGTATCAGTTTATCAATCAATCTACCAGTCTATCTATCTACCATTGTATCCACTGGTCTGTGACTAACTATGTGTATCAGTTTATCAATCAATCTACCAGTCTATCTATCTACCATTGTATCCACTGGTCTGTGACTAACTATATGTATCAGTTTATCAATCAATCTACCAGTCTATCTTTCTACCATTGTAATCAACTGGTCTGCCTTACTATGTACCACTGCCTTCTCTAAGCTTTTGTCATTTGTAGGTTTAATATATAGAGGATATGTTTATATATTTTTGAATCTTAACTAATCTGGAATTTGTATAACTCTTCAAGATCTGGAGGAGAGAATGGGCAACCTCTCTGGAGACTGCCTAATGGCTGCTGCCTTCATGTCCTACATGGGGCCCTTCTTGTCCAACTACAGAGACGAACTGGTCCAGAAGAAATGGATTGAGGAGGTACTGTGTGAAAATTGTAAACAGTGAATTCAAGATCTACAAAAAACTGATTTGAGGACGTTTTTGTAAACAGTTATTGAAATTTGATTAAAAATTTTGTGTTAAGTGTTTATTGATGATAATTGTTTTCATATGAAGGTTGCAATTCGATGCATTGAACTTTGAGGCAGTTTTAACCTGGTTTTGTTTGTTTTACTTGAGCCTGCTAGTCCTATATTTTGCATTTTACAATGATAGAATTGTTGTAATTGACAGGTCCGTAAGCTGGGAATTCCCTGTGCACCAAACTTCAATTTCTGTGAGTTCATGGCCAAGCCGACCCAGGTCAGGGACTGGAACATCCAGGGGTTGCCTAGTGATGCCTTCTCCACGGAGAATGGAGTCATCGTGACCTCATCCAATCTGTGGCCCCTGATGGTGGACCCTCAAGGTCAGGCCATCAAATGGATCAAGAACATGGGGGCCTCACGAGTAAGTCAGCTCTGTCTCTGAAGCATGTACTGTGAAAATTTTATCAGTATTTGAAACATTCCTGGTATACTTTGGTAAATCATGACATTTCTGTGTTGACTCTCAATTTGTTTTCTTGTTCATATGATTATTAACACTCTTCACAATGATTAAATGACTAGTGTAAACAGATATGTTTACAATTGCATATTATCTATTGAAACATTCTGATTTTAGTCTTTGGTCTGTTTATTTAACTTTTCTCTCAAGAACTAATTTGTTTGATCCATTGTGCTGATCACTTGCTATTCTGTGTCTGTCTAGGGCCTCAAAGTGATAGACTTGCAGCAGTCGGATTACATGAGGACTCTGTAGTCTGCCATCCAGTTTGGTCTGCCAGTCGTCTTGCAGAACGTACAGGAAAAGCTAGACCCTTCCCTGGATCCAGTGCTGAACAAGTCTCTGATGAGAATAGGTAGGACCTCAATAACTTATTAAACAAGTCACTGATGAAAATAAGTAGGGACCTCAATAACTTATCAAACAAGTCTCTGATGAAAATAAGTAGGGACCTTAATAACTAATAAAACAGGTCTCTGATGAGGATAGGTAGTGACCTCAATAACTTATCACACGAGTCTCTTATGAGATTAGGTAGGGACCTCAATAACTAGTTAAACAAGTCACTGATGAAAATAGGTAGGGGCCCCAAAACCTTGTTAAGCAAGTCACTAATTATACCCCCCGCAAACAAAGTTTGGGGGGTATATAGGAATCACCTTGTCCGTCTGTCCGTCCGTCCGTCTGTCTGTCCGTCCGTCTGTCTGTGCAATCGTGTCCGGTCCATATCTTTCTTATGGAGAAACATTGGAAGTTCTTACTTCACACAAAGATTGCTTATGACCTAAGGGTGTGTCATTACCTTGACCCAAGGTCATTCGGGCAAGGTCAAGGTCACTGGCAGAAAAAATACAAAATTCGTGTCCGGTCCATATCTTTCTTATGGAGAATTATTGGAAGTTCTAACTTCACACAAAGATTGCTTATGACCTAAGGGTATGTCATGACCTTGACCCAAGGTCATCGGGCAAGGTCAAGGTCACTGGCAGAAAAAATACAAAATTCGTGTCCAGTCCATATCTTTCTTATGGAGAATTATTGGAAGTTCTAACTTCACACAAAGATTGCTTATGACCTAAGGGTGTGTCATGACCTTGACCCAAGGTCATTCGGGCATGGTCAAGGTCACTGGCAGAAAAAATACATAATTCGTGTCCGGTCCATATCTTTCTCATGGAGAGTTATTGGAAGTTCTTACTTCACACAAAGATTGCTTTGTTTTACCTTCATTGGTTCTATGATCATCTTGTTTTTATGCCTATCCCCTCCCCATAAATTTAGTTTTTGGTTGTTTTTTTTACCTCTGGTGGTTCTGTAGTCATATTAATATTTTGCCCCTCCCCTCCCTAGACTTTTGGCTGCTTTACCTTTGGTGGTTCTGTGGTCATCTTGAGGCCGGTCTGTAGAATGGAGTTGGGGAAGTCAAGTTGGGGGCTGCTACTGAGCCACAGGCCGAACTCTGGGGGGGGGGGGGGGGGGGTCCTTTGCCTGTAGCTGCTCCACCAACTTGTCCAGCTGGGGCATCCAACTCAGCGACAAGTGACAGTTGGCCAGTTACCCTGGCACAATCAAACAACAGAGGCCAAAAAATATAGTTATACTCAAACAACTGAAACAAGTAAATAACAGTTGGCCAAAATATTACTGGTGTGATAAATCTGACATGACACACAAAATGATCCTACCTCTCTCAAACCCTGTTTAATCATCCTGGTTGATGTGGAAGCCTGTCCTTGCCACAGGGAGAGGGAATATAACTTCTGAGTCATCTGACTGGACTAAGATGGTTTGATTATGGAACTGGTGGGCATGGTCAAGGTCACTGGCAGAAAAAATACATAATTCGTGTCCGGTCCATATCTTTCTCATGGAGAGTTATTGGAAGTTCTTACTTCACACAAAGATTGCTTATGACTAAGGGTGTGTCATGACCTTCACCCAAGGTCATTTTGGCAAGGTCAAGGTCACTGGCAGAAAAAGTGCAAAATTTGTGTCCGGTCCATATCTTTGTTATGGAGAAACATTGGAAGTTCTTAATTCACTCAAAGATTGCTTATGACCTAAGTGTGTGTCATGACCTTGATCCAAGGTCATTTGGGCAAGAGGTCAAGGTCGTTGGGAGATAGTGCAAAATTCGTGTCCGGTCATTATCTTTCTTATGGAGAAGCATTGAATGTTCTATCTTCACACAAATATTGCTTAGGACCAAAGGGTGTGTCATGACCTTGACCCAAGGTCATTTGGGCAAGGTCAAGGTCACTGGCAGAAAAAGTGCAAAATTCTCGTCCGGTCATTATCTTTCTTATGGAGAAGCATTGAATGTTCTTACTTCACACAAATATAGCTTATGACCAACAGTTTAAAAAAAAAAGGGAGCAGTTGTTATTTATAGAAAATGGACGGTGAAATTGATTCATCCAATATTTTCTATAATTGGAAAAATACACGCATTATGATTTTTATCTTAGCGGGGGGTATCAATTGTGAGCCTGCTCACAGTACCTCTAGTTAGAATAGGTAAGGAGCTTAAAAAGTAATTAGACAAGTCACTAAAGAGAATAGCGAGGGACCTCAAGAACTAGTTAAACAAGTCACTGATGAAAATAGGTAGGGCCCCAAAACCTTGTTAAGCAAGTCACTAATTAGAATAGGTAAGGACTGATGAAAATAGATAGGAAACTCAAAAACTTATCAAACAAGTCTCTGATGAAAAAAAGTAGGACCCTTAAAAAGTAATTTTTTGAACAAGTCACCGATGAGAATAGGTAGGAACCTCAATAACTAGCAACAAGTCTCTGGTGAAAATAGGAAAGGACCTCAAAAACATATCAAACAAGTCACTGCTAAGAATAGGTAGGGACCTCAATAATTAGTTAAACAAGTCTCTGATGAAAATAGGTAGGGACCTCCTTATACAAGTCACTGTTTAGAAATGATACTAGATAGGGACCTCAAAAACTTATCAAACAATTCACTGATGTAAATAGGTAGGGAACTCAATAACTAGTTAAACAAGTCTGATGAAAATAAGTAGGGATCTCCTTATACAAGTCACTGAATAGAAAAGATACAAACCTCCTTGTACAAGTCTCTGATAAGTAGAGACCTCCTTAACTTACTCAAGTCAGTGATGGAAATAGATAAGGACCCCCTCAAACCAGTCAGTGGTGAACAAAGGTTAGGACCTTCCTATACAAGTCACATAGGAATAGGTAGAGACATCATACAAGTCAGTGGTGAGAAAATGTTTGGACCTCCTTAACTTGTACAAGTGTCTGATGAATATTTGAAGGGACATTTTGAACTTAATCAAATTACTGAACAGATTAAAATAAGTAGGGGCCTCATTGTACAAGTCACAGAATAGGTTGAAAACTTCATGCACAAATCACCAATGAGTAAATATATTGACCTCCCTATTCAAGTCACTGATGAAGATGGGTAAGGACCTCCCGATATGAGTCACTGATAAAATAGTTAGGAACCTCCTTATAGGAGTCACTGGTCAAATAATTAGAGACTTTAATAGTTTTAGAAGGTTATTCTGTACTTACGGCACTTATTAATAAGCAGATTTAAACTGTTAAGATGAGAATTTTCCTACCATGGGAACTATTTCTTTTCTATTTGAACTTATTTTGAGTTGAGAATTTGTTTGTTTGTTTGTTTGTAGGTGGAGCTTACATGATAAAGCTGGGAGACAAAGAGATTGAGTACAACCCAGAGTTCCGATTCTGCATCACCACTAAGCTGAGTAACCCCCACCCGAGATCTCCACCAAGTCCACCATTGTCAACTTTGCTGTCAAAGAGCAAGGTACGGTCTCTGTCTGTGTATTTAATATCTAGATGGTGTAATATTGTCTGTGTTTTGATTGATTGTACAACAAGGAATGTGGATGATGTAATGTAATATTGTCTGTGTTTTGATTGATTTACAATAAGGAATATAGATGGTGTAATATTGTCTGTGTTTTGATTGATTGTACAACAAGGAATGTGGATGATGTAATGTACTGCATCTCCTTGTAGGTCTGGAGGCCCAACTGTTGGGAATCGTGGTCAGGAAGGAACGTCTGGATCTGGAGGAACAGAAGGACAGCCTGGTCCGGAGCATCGCGGCCGGGAAAAAGAAACTTGTCGAGTTAGAGGACGAGATTCTCAGGTCTGTGTTTTTGTCTATATCTACAGATCATTGTATATGATATGTAGTATCTAGTATTATTAAATGTACATGAAAAAATGACTTACGAAGCTAGAGGATGAGATTCTCAGGTCTGTCCAAAGGGGTAGCACCGTCAGAATCATAACTGATATCTGTGGATAAAATCTTGTACCACTAAGGGATCTCAATTTTTTTGTCAGGATCGGCTCCACTCTTATCTTGTAGTGTTTGCAATAAAGGCATAATATATATTCAAACTATTGTACCAAAATAATTTTTAAGAAATGATTTAAAAATTGACATTTTCTACTATCCCCCCCCCCATCCCAACACAAAAAAAGTTAATTGCTCTTTGGGGAAATAATGCTTTAAAAGCTAAAGAGGAATTCAATGTACATTTACAGATTTGTAGAGGGATACTATAAAATAATACAAGACAAACTTCAACTAATTATCAGTATTTGACATCCACTGATTCTGATTGTAGGCTGCTGAATGAGACCAAGGGCTCACTGCTGGACGATGAACAGCTGGTCAACACACTGCAGACGTCCAAGATCACCTCACAGGAAGTGACGGAGCAGCTTCAGATCTCCGAGACGACCGAGGTCAAGATTGACGCTGCCAGAGAGGTGAGATGGACATTATTATACATGAGATAAAGTGTACGCAGTTATTTGGATGCACTTAAGGTAGTCCTATACTCGGCACTTAAAGCTTAGCTTTAAATGATAGATATACATTCTAGCAAAACATATACAAAAGAAAATATGCATGTTTACATGCTAGTTTGTTATCACCTCTCAGACGGGTGTACCCCCTTGCGAAAATTATTGACAATTATAAAATTTGCCAGACGTCCGTTTTTCCTAAAAATAATTACCAATTTTGGGAAAATTAGAACTGAACATACAAAATAGAGTATAAATATTTATTTAAGCCATATCTCATCAATAATTTTGCACAAATTTTTGTAAGTAAGTACGCTTTATGGACCTGATGTATCAAAATAGAATACTAAAAATGCAATGCTAGTTTCGCGTTTGGTAATTTTTTTTACTATTTTATGGACTCAAACTTAAATTCATGGTGTTTATTCTATAGATTGACATCTTAGAAAAAAGATTTGGTAAAATAAATTATATGTTGACGGATTACTTTTCACTGTATAAGCTCTAAACCAAGTAGACCCTGACGAAAAAATCCGCAAAAATCACATTTTGCTGCAGTTTTCTGCCTAGATCTGTCAACAATGTTAGATATCATTTAAGGTATCCAATGTACAATTGACCAAAAAATGATGCCTGGTAAGGTATATATTCTATGTACTTGTTTGATAGGTAAGGGTATGTAGTTTCCAAAAATAGATTTTTTCCCGCCAAAACACTATGGGGAAGTAACTCTAGCACTGCAAATCACGCACGGTAAAATACTACTTTTCTTTGACGAAAATATGCGTAATCATTAATATTATTTACCAAATAAAAATTGCCAACATATTTTAATAAAAATAAAGTTTTGAAATAAATTGATTACCTTTATCAATATTCTTTTTTTTTATTTTTGAGAACTTTTTTTTTACAATGACCATGACGACGTCACGCGATTTTTACCCCCCCCCCCCCCCACGTCAGCCGTCACATTCATAATTCAACGCATATTGCCATAACCTGGTAATATTTCTGTTTTCTATTCCTTTACGATTAAGAACAGATAATTTTAGAATTAAAAATCTAAATTGTTGAGGTTTTAATCATTCAGCAAAATGTTTGCACAAAAATATTGTTACTTATACACTCTGTACGATGAAGTCGTGAATTGAGGGTCACATCAGGTGTGTAAAGCGTTACAAACAAAGCGTGCGAGAACCGTGTGAAATGTTTCATTAGAATTCATTCAAAACCTTTAACTCGTAGAAAACAATATACATGTACATTGTATTATCTTTTACTCAAAATTGTATTCATTTTCAACAACAAAAATTAAGTCAGTTTTAAAATGGAGACTGCCGATAAAGTCTGACTACGATGTTTCCGTATGGGTACAATTGAGGAATGCACAATACATTAACATGCTTTACACAGTTAAAACAAATATGAATCAACCATAAATGACACTATGATGTTGTAATAAGCATGCTACACGATAAGACTGTGTACAAATACCACACATAACATCGGACATGGGCTATCTGGCTGAACTTGTCAATCAAATTTTGAGTATTTGATTTCATTGGATGGTGACGCCCCTCTTTTATGTAAACAGCAAAATGAAACGAATTGACTTTAAAGCAGTCGGACTCAGTATCTAATAGTATTATTTGAATGATATAAAATCCAGCGATTTGAACAAGAGTGAAAATTGTACCGTACATGCACATACATGTAATATGAAATGCGAGAGAAGAAAATTGTTTGGAATCCCGATAAAAAAATTCAATCAATAATTAGAAATTCCATTATTTGACTCTCGTTAACTTGATTTACGGAAAATAACAAGGAGATGTTTAAACACAATAATTGTAATAAAAGTATACAAGCATTTTAACCACGAAATCCGTATGCATGGTACTTATTAAAAATAGTAGCAAATACGCCTTTATACAAATGTTAGGTCCGAAACACTCTGTATGTATAATAATGGAATTAGGTATACAAAAAATTGAACTAATTGAATAGGGCCATACAATTACCAGATTACCCTAATTCAAGTTATGCACTATCACAATATCTACGAAATCAATGATTAAAACGACCTACTCAGTATTTATCGACGAAATATGTGACTTGTGCCCTACAAACTTTATAAATTAGGGTTTTTTTCCTTCACGTTATTGGAAGAGCGCCGCGGGGAAAAATAACGTCATGCAACGGCAAATGACGTAAAGCTGCTACAACGTCACAATCAGCGTAAGGGGTAAAAGTTAAAATAACTCGTTTTAAAATTAAGAAAAAAAAGTATTGCTTGACTTTATGCATCAATTGTTTATTCTTTATTATGTTAGATAAAAAATATTGCGACTTTTTGAAAATTTATTTCAAGCTCCGTAATCTACTGAGCTCATCTCGCAAAATCCCGAGCTTTCAGGCTCAATTGTACATTAGATACCATAACATTAATTCATTGACGATTGATTAAATTCGAAATAGCTTCTGTCTCTAAATTTAAAGAGGTTTTAGTAAAAGAAAAATAAAATTTCGGGGGGGGGGGGGGGGGGGGGGGGGGGGGCATCAAAACAAAGAAGATATAAGCTACCTGAGATCCTGGTTAATCAGAAACTTCGTTTTTAGCTCAAGTGAGCTATTCTGATCACATTTTGTCCGTCGTCCGTCTGTCCATCCGTCCGTCCGTCCGTCTGTAAACTTTTTACATTTTGAACTTCTACTTTAAAACCGCTTATCCAATTTCAACCAAATTTGGCACAAAGCATCCTTATGGGAGGGCGAATATAAATTGCAGAAATAAAAGTCCGATCTGTATTCAAAGCGGAGAAAACCTTGAAACTGTAGAAAAAGGGGGGTGCATTTTTAAAAATCTTCTTCTCAAAAACTACTGAGTCCAATTCAACGTAGTTTTGCTTAAATTATCCTTATGGCAAGGAAAATATAAATTGCAAAAATTAAGGGCTAATTCTGTTTCAAATCTGAGTTATTACGAAAATAATCAAAGTACTGAAGAACTGACGGGAGTTGATTTTGTCGATGTTTATTTATCTTAAAATCAATAATATGTTATTTTGCATGACAAGTACATGTAGTTTCTAATTTGTATTACGCACATTTTTATAATATGAATTTTTGGACTTTTTCGACAAGAATGTCTAGAAACCCCCATATGAATCATGTTAAATAATATTTAAAGATAAAATTAATTCAATCAAACTATGTATCAGTAATAGAAATATTTCTCGAAAATTGTAGGGATCCAAGCAATATTGAACTCTAGTCTCGTTTAACCAAACGCTCGGCTGACACCGTAAATCTCCGACAAGGATTTACGGAGACAGCCGAGCGTCGAGTTGAACGAGACTATATTGAACTCTGGCGTAGGAATACATACGACTACAAAAAATATTTAAATTGTTCGTACCATTTAAAATCTGAATATTTTCAAGGTATTTATAAATAAG
Organism: Magallana angulata; assembly: GCF_025612915.1. Taxonomy (NCBI): domain Eukaryota; kingdom Metazoa; phylum Mollusca; class Bivalvia; order Ostreida; family Ostreidae; genus Magallana; species Magallana angulata. The sequence continues at coordinate 4,161,747 of NC_069114.1, forward strand.
TTTCCTTGAAAAACAATGCTTTAGCATACATTACATCGAATTTATCGATTATTTTCAAGAACTAAGTCTTGTCAGCAGCAATGATTTGTGCTGAGGTCCAAACACTGATTCACTTTCGGTTTGTCTGAGTAACTGCATAGGAGAGTTGATTAAAATCAACTCCCAATAATAAAGGAAAGGCGTGTTTCAGCTTCGGGCTCGGCATCCGGTAAAATGGGTAGGCAAGACTTGGACTGGGCAAAACAAAAGATTGGCAGATATTAATCTGCCAATCTCATTAAAATTTCAGGATATTTGATGGACCAGTATATTTGGATTCGCTGTAAATATTGCTGCAAAATAATGCGTATTTGGAATTGACGATTGTCGATCTGCCCCGGCTTTTATTTTGCCACGGCCCGGGTTTGCATACCCATTTTACCAAGACTCGTATTCCATACTTCTAAAATGAGGTTCTTTGTTTTAAGCAGCCATGACATTATACGAAAAAGGGTCGATCTGACTATGATGAATTTGCTTGTTATGCAACAGTTCGCGTATGAAGGGAAGTTTTTGAAACATGCAAAATATATTGGTGCCGATTTTGTGAAGTAAATTGAAGCTAAATATTTCAATGCGTTGACAGTTTTCACACATGACGTTGGTGTTAGCTTATTCTGATTTTCGTTTCGTTTTCATTATTTATGCTTTGTAACCTGGGAACTATCGTCTGTATTTCGTGATTTTTACGTATCAAATCAAACAGAGACTTCGGTAAATCAAACAGTTAACTGTTTACCTGCGCAAATTAAGCAAAACCTAGGCGAACTGTGACCTCTGTATCTTGCTTATAATTCTACGATTGACGCTGAAATTTTGGTTGAACATTAGAAATTCTATATGAATTAGAGTATGTTAAATACTTGTACAAACAAAATAAAAGAATGATATTCTGTATATACCTACTCTCTTTATACAATAAATAATGTGAAATCTACATCAATTTTGATAGTTTTTCAGACACGAGTAAATAAAAACGACATCTTTAAAACAGTTTCCATAGTTCTGACACATTTCTGTTGCGGGGATAAAGTAATTATCGCTATTCCTAAGAAAATATCACAGCGAAAAATGATCCTGGTTTGTACGCGAGGTAAATAACAGTCATTTAATTATAATGGAGAAGACAAATTAAATTTTTGAATGTTTTTAATTTAAGGAATTGAGCACATTGTTACAATTTTCTTCTTCACATCTATACATGTAGGATTTTTTGAATAAAATACAATAACTATTATATTTTTTTTTAAAAATACAATAACTACTAAGAAGTTGATGAAAAAACGTATATGCTACAAAGTGGGGGGGGGGGGGGGGAGAACATAAATATAGGGAATTGGAAGTTAACAACTAAACAGTGTACCCCTACCAAATGTTTAGTTTTATATCTTGCGTAGGATTTTCTTATTCTGGTAAAAAATAGTATTTCATGAAGGTACAATGTCAAAGATTACGTGTATGCAAAAATAAGTGTAAAATTCGAATACTTGACAATATTTATATTTTGTTATTCTACCGAGAGACCATATGGCACAATATCTTTTGAACGCCCATTGTTGCTCAGGTGAGCGATGTGGCCCCATGGGCCTCTTGTTCATTTTACTTTAACAGAACCGAGTTTCTCAACATTAATCATTTCTATCTCTCATAGAATACATATATAATCATTTCTATCTCTCATAGAATACATATATTACCGTTTTAATTGCTTATTATTGCCATTGTTTACAACAGCGATGTAGAGCAAAATCAATACTGGGTATCAAAAACGCTTTGTAAAAGTCGAACCAATATTGTAAAATCCGTATAATGACGTAGTGCGATACTCGGACTACTTTAAAGTGGGATTTTAAAAGATGCATGATGAAAAAAAATCGGTACATTTCTAAGTGTCTTCAGATGGGGTTTCAAATTAATTTAATAGAGATTCTGTAGTGTTGATTTTGTTTTCTGCCTGCAGTGCTACAGACCTTCTGCTCAGAGAGCCTCCATCTTGTTCTTTGTCCTGAATGACATGGGCCGCATAGATCCAATGTACCAGTTCTCTCTGGATGCCTACATAGAACTGTTCATCATGTCCATTGAGAAGAGTCAGAGGAGTTCTAAACGGGAGGAGAGAATTCAGAACCTGAATGAGTACCACACATATGCTGTTTACAGGTAACACTACATGTCTCTACCCATGATGCCATATTTCTCTACCCATGATGCCGTGTTTGTCTACCCATCATGTCATGTTTTTCTTCCCATCATGCCATGTTTCTCTTCCCATCATGCCATGTTACTGTACCCATCATGCAATGTTTCAGTACCCATGATGCCATGTTTCTCTGCCCATGATGCCATGTTTCTCTACCCATCATGCCATGTCTCTTTACCCATCATGCCATGTCTCTTTATCCATCATGCCATGTTTCTCTACCCATCATGTGCCATAAAATTAATTAAAATGATATAAAATCAAAAAAAAACACATTGGACATTAAATTGTGATAACTGTGTGATGTAGGTACACCCGTCGCGGTCTGTTTGAGCGACACAAGCTGCTTTTCTCCTTCCAAATGTGCGCCAAGATCCTGGAGGCAGCCAGCAAAATCAACATGGACGAGTACAACTTCTTCCTGCGTGGAGGAGTGGTCAGTATCTAAGAGTATTATTGAAAAATGGGTTTTTTGTCAAATAATTTTGGGAAGTTCAAGAGAAATTTCCGTGGGTTCAGTATTAAGCATTTTGGTCATATGATGTTAATGCAGTGTTTCAAGGTCACTGTTTGACCCCTGACTCTGTCCCCAGGTACTGGACCGTGAGAACCAGATGGACAACCCGTGCTCGGGATGGCTGGGAGACGTGGCCAGGGACAACATCACAGAGCTGGAGAAGCTGACCAACTTCCACGGCATCATCACCTCCTTCGAGCAGTACCCCCGTGACTGGAACATCTGGTACACGGCGGCCCAGCCAGAGACCGCCCCCCTACCAGGTCTGTACTGTTTGTAGTCACTGTTTGGAATAGTAGGTACTGGTTCTATATAAAATAGTTACTGTAACAGCCTTATACAGGGATGACATTTGAAAAGCAATTTATATTCTCTGCATAAGCAGTTTACAAGGCATATACGAAAACTTAAAGTTGTATATGATATATCTTACATAAGTCTGAGACCTCAATAATCCTTGCTCCTGGAAGTAGGATTATAACAGTAAAACATGTTTGTAACGAAATGTAACTTCGATGTAAGCGTCAATTCATTATAAGCGTGTTCGCTATAACCGTTTTTTACTGTATTATATTACAAGTTGCACTGTGATCCTCACAGAATAAATTTCTATATATGGAAGTTAGAGAAATTAGGGCTCACCTCTAAAAATGTTTGTTTATAAAGTGTCAGGTGATGTAATTAGTCTCTTTACCTCTGTCTTTCATCACAGGTGAATGGGACAATGCATGTAATGAGCTACAGAGGATGTTACTGGTCCGTTCCCTGCGTCCTGACCGAGTCTCCTTCTGTGCCACCTCCTTCATCATCAACAACCTGGGTTCAAAGTTCACAGAGCCACCTGTCCTTGACATGCAGCAGGTGGTGGAGGACTCCACAACTAGGACACCCCTCATATTTGTCCTGTCCCCAGGAGTGGTCAGTATTTGTCCTGGGCTGTAGGATATTCTTGTAACAAAGTGTTACGTTGAAAGTATAAGGGATTTTACAAAATTAACAATTCTATACTCAATAACCTGGTTATTTCTTTGTATTTGTACAGGACCCTACAAGTTCCCTGATCCAGCTGTCTGAGTCCAGTGGGATGGCCCAGAGGTTCTATTCCCTCTCCCTGGGGCAAGGACAGGCTCCCATAGCAACCAGGATGATCAAACAGGGCGTGAGAGAGGTAGGACCATTTTGTGTGTCATTTTTCCAAAACCTTTTTTGGGTCGCAACATCTGGGTCATTTTGGCCATCTGTCATATGACAGTTAGTTCAATATGGGTTACTGTTTCACTTGTCTGATTGTTTCAGGGTAACTGGGTGTTCCTGGCCAACTGTCATCTGTCGCTGAGTTGGATGCCCCAGCTGGACAAGTTGGTGGAGCAGCTACAGGTGAAGGACCCCCACCTAGAGTTCCGCCTGTGGCTCAGTAGCAGCCCCCACCCTGACTTCCCCATCTCCATCCTACAGACCGGCATCAAAATGACCACAGAACCACCAAAGGTAAAACAATCAAAAGTCTTGGGTGGGGAGGGGCAATAAATAGAGATGATTACAGAACCACCAAATGTAAAGCACTCAAAACTCTAAAGAGGGGAGGGGCAATACAATTTTAATAAAGAGGATTGCAAAACCACAAAAGGTAAAGCAATCAAAAGTTTAGGAAGGGGAGGGGCAAACAAAAAACCACTGATGGTAGGGCAATGAAAAGTCTTGGGGAAGACTGTAAATCAAAATTGATCAGGCAAGAAAGATTAGTGGGTGTGTGATAATTTCTCGGCAAGCTGATCTAAGTCTAAATATTTGTTTTACAAAAATGTTCATAGTTGGATAGACAAATAATGAATGTTGGCTTAAAAATACAATTATAATGTATGCCATGTACAAAAATTATAAAAAATCAAGTAAATGTTTTTGTTACAGGGACTGAAGGCCAACATGAAGCGTCTGTACAACCTGATCACGGAGCCTCAGTTCCAGCGCTGCACTAAACAGGACAAGTACAGGAAGCTGCTCTTCTCGCTCTGCTTCTTCCACTCTGTGCTGCTCGAGCGACGTAAGTTCTTGATGCTTGGATGGAACATCGCCTACGAGTTCAACGATTCAGACTTTGAGGTATAGAAAAGGGACCACTTTTCTGAATTGTTTTATAACTCCAAATATTTTCTTGTCTCTGTATTTGTTGCCATTTTTGTTGGATTTGACAAAATTAACAAAGGTCCTATACTAACTACTGATTGTTGACAATATTCCCCAGGTATCGGAGAGCATTCTGAGTATTTACCTGGACGAGTATGAGGAAACCCCATGGGAGGCCCTGAAATACCTGATCGCTGGAATCAGCTACGGTGGTCATGTCACGGATGACTGGGATCGGCGACTGTTGATGACTTACGTCTCCGATTTGTTCCAAGACCAGGTCCTCAGTGTGCCTTTCTACAAGTAGGTTATATCTACTTTAAGACTGCTCTGATACTAGTATTAATGGATCTTAATCTCTGTATGTTAATTCTAGATAAATATTTTCGCTTTTTGTATGAAATAATAAGATGAAGATAGATTTCAATTTTATTTAGTTAATATTAAGATTTTTGATGGAACAGGACTAAAATTAAAAGAATTTTCCCAGTGTTACTTCTTAGAAAAAAGAAGTAAAACTGTTGAATAATTTAAGAATTTCTTAAGTAACATGTAATAAAACCAAAGTTCTTGTAAAAAGTCATTTATTTGTTTTATTTATTCTTATCCAGAGTGTCCTCTGTGCCGACGTACTACGTGCCCAAGGATGGCCCCCTGTCCTCCTACAAGGAGTATGTCAGCATGTTGCCCAATGTGGACCCCCCAGAGGTGTTCGGTCAGCACCCCAACGCCGACATCCAGTCCCAGATCCAGGAGACCAGGATGTTGTTCACCACGCTGCTGTCCCTACAGCCCCAGATCTCTGCTGCCAGCGGGGGCGAGAGTCGCGAGGACAAGGTCAGTTTTAGATTTGAGGAAAAATGCAAGGATAAGGCCATTGTCGGACTCTAACCTACACTATATATATGTTAAATCAGTGACACTGTTTGACATGTATATCTGACTGCTTCCTATGTATTACTACAGGTCCTAGATCTAGCAGCCAACATCTTCAAACAGATCCCAGAGAACATTGACTACGACAACACGGCTAAAATCCTGTCTGTCGATCCGTCACCATTGAATGTGGTGCTGCTTCAAGAGGTGGGTGTTACACATGTGACTTCTGTCTGTCTGTCCATCTGTCTGTCTGTCAATATATTTGTGTTTCTTTTGATATCTTACTGTCTCTCTAGCTTCATCGCTCTCTCTCTCTCTCTCTCTCTCTCTCTCTCTCTCTCTCTCTCTCTCTCTCTCTCTCTCTCTCTCTCTCTCTCTCTCCTTATTGCTGTGAGTAAACTAACTGACTGTTCAGATTTAATAGAACAATGCCCTGATAGAGGAGATTCTCTCGCAATCCTTAAATCTATAACTGACTCTGTTTAATACATATATACTTATATAGCGATAAAATGCCCTGATGCTCTCTCTCTCTCTCTCTCTCTCTCTCTCTCTCTCTCTCTCTCTCTCTCTCTCTCTCTCTCTCAGTAAGTTAACTGACTGTGACTTTGTTTTATATACAGATACAGCGGTTCAATGCCCTGATGGAGGAGATTCGTCGCTCGCTGACCGACCTGGAGAAAGGTATCCAGGGTCTGGTGGTGATGACCGTGGAACTGGAGAACATATTCCAGTGTATCTTTGATGGCAATGTCCCCCCGTCCTGGTTAAGGGTACGTCTCTCTACAACATTCAGTGTTACATTTACACTGTCAAACAGTTCAAAGTGTGTCAATTATAAAGAATTCTTTTATGTTGAATAGAATAATTCCCAGGTTTGTCATTCAATACCCCTCCCCCCTTCCCCATTCTATTGTTTGTAGGCATACATGTACCGGTACCCCTTACAGATGACCCTGTTAGTTAGGTTTTTAGCCTTCCATAATTTCATTTTTTGTAGACGCAGCCCTCACAATCAACAGCATTGAGTCCCTATTTGTCCCATATTTGATGTATTATTACATGTTTTGTAGGCGTACCCCTCACTGAAGCCCCTGGCAGCCTGGACCAGAGACCTGGTACAGAGAGTGGAGCAGTTTGAGAAGTGGGCCCTGACCGCCCACCCCCAAACCATCTTCTGGATGTCTGGGTTCACATTCCCCACGGGATTCCTGACCGCTGTCCTTCAAACCTCTGCTCGTATGAACAGTGTAAGTTGTACATTTCTATGTCACTGTTGTAGGAATCAATGAAAGCTAAGTTTTAAATGATTTTTATAAATAACATTATCTTATTATTCATTTGTCATGGTGTGTTTTATAGGTGTCCGTGGACTCGTTGTCGTGGGAATTCAGTGTGATGACGGTAGATGACTCCAACATTACCGGACCACCCAAGGTAACCCCCAATGTTTATATATATAGCATTAATTTAATTTAATTTTGTACATTTACAGTATTCATTATATGCTGTGCTTACACTACAATTATACAGTATTCGTCATAAAGGGCTTGTTTGATTTTCAGGACGGTGTGTACATCAAAGGCCTGTTCCTGCAGGGAGCGGGTTGGGAGAAGAAGAACTATATCTTGGTGGAGGCTAACCCCATGCAGCTGGTGTGTCTGATGCCCACCATCCACTTCAAGCCCGTTGAAAACAAGAAGAAAGTTGCTAAAGGTTCGTCTCTCCAATGATTACATACTGTAAATTCCTTATTAAACACCAGGAATTAATATTCGCGTAAAATTGCAGGAATCAGTCCTCACAGATTTTAAAGTCTCACTATTATTTTTCAGACAGTTTTGAGCGATATGAAATATTCAAACCAAAAAATTGGTGTTTGTGATTTACAGTCAAACTTCATTATCTCAAACTAGATGGGACTGTTTAAATAGTTCGAGGTATCCGAGTATTCGAGATATCAAGGTTAAAATGCTTAAAAAATAAGTGGTTGGGACTTACAAATCACTTCGACAAATCCATTGTATTCGAGATATCAGTGTTTGAGATATCGATGTTTAACTGCACTATTCTCAGGATTTGATGCAAAACACCAGAATCGCGGAATTAAGAACTCACGTAAAATAAGGAATTTACAGTATGCATGATAATATCTGTAAAAATCAATCCATTTACAGATTGACTATATCAAGCTGTAGAGTCGTAATGACCAATGTTTTTTTGTGTCAACAGGAATGTACATGGCCCCCTGCTACTACTACCCCAACCGTGCAGGAGGCATGGGCAGACCCTCCTTTGTGGTGGCCGTGGAGCTGAAGGCGGGAGAGAAATCACCGGACCACTGGGTCAAGAGGGGAACCGCCCTGCTGATGAGTCTGGACTACTAACTCTGACAATAACATCTCCCTGTTATGAAATGGAGAGATCTTCCTTTCTGTGAAATATGTCTTCTATTTTGTGTGGGAAAAAAATCTGTGAATATTGAATCCCTGAAGACTACATACTTCTGTGATCTTTAACTATCTGTGTGTAAAAATTCATCTCTAAGTGATTCTGTGTACATACATGTGTAACCCATGAATGAGATTTCTGTGATATCAGATACTAGAAAAATCGATAAAAGAATATAATACTATCTTGGTAGCTGATCTGCAAGACTTGAATCTTGTGCGACATTTGATAGATGTCCACCACACACACAGCTGACGAAGCAGTGCTCTTATTTTTGTGATATCAATTATACTGATAATTGTGCAGCTTGTTCTATGAATATTTTTAGTGTTTTTTGTGTGCATAAAACTCATCTCTATGTGTTGTTTCATCTATCATGGTATTAACATTCCACTGTTTATTTTTGAACATTAATTTATTGAGTCTATTAAACTTGTTGAATTATAAAGAATCTCATGCTGTTGTTTCATTTTTCTGGAGAAGGTGACAATGTAATGACCTGGTTTCTGACCAATCGTATGATTTATGTGACAGCGTTTCTGACCACATCTGGTGACAGCTAGTAACCAATGTTGTATTTTTGTAACAGGTTGTGAAAAGTCAAATCTTTACCGGGACTTGAACCCAGGGCCTATGGCATACTGTGCCAGCACTCTAACCACTGAGCTGTTGAGACCCGATTATTGATTGAAAGTCACACACCTATTAACCCTGTCACATTCTCTCTGGTTGAAATTCATCCTTGAATTTATGAGTAGAATTCTACAAGTTAAAGAAAATTAAAGTTGTGAAACATGTTTCTAGGGAGTGACCGTGGGATTTGTACCTTGGGCGCCAACTGTAACAGGTTGTGGAAAGCCAAGTCTCAACTGTGACTTGAACTCTGGGTCTCTGGGTCTCTGGTGTACCGTGGCATATATTTGTATTGACATTTAAAAAAAAAGATAAACTGAACATTGAAAAAATAAAATTAACTACTTCTTTTTAAATATGTCATTAGTACATTAGTTAAAAGACACAGGGCACTGGCGTCGGAAGCAAATTGAAAGTGGTGGGGGGGGGGGGTGGGCTAGAATAATCTTCAGAAATATTGAGAAAAAAAAACCTTATTCCCAAAATCATCAATATCCTAATTTGGGGGTGGGGGAGTATACCTATACCTTTAGAAGGAAAAGGTTTTTAGAATTCACAGTTTGCATTAGACCTTGATTTACATTTGTATTGAAAGGAATTACAATTCAAAATATTATTTAACAACTTATAATTAAATCACTAAGTCTTTTGTCATACATGTTCGTAACCTTTCTTTCATATATCTCTCTACCAATATTAAATAGATTGTTAAATGCAGAATGGTAGCAAGGTGGTTTGAATTTTTTATAAAGCAAGTTTACATAGTAGAATTTACATCTCTTTTACATCTCTTATCGAATATATCAAATGTTCCCTTATGAAAGTTATAAACATTTCTTATCAGTATTTTTGTATAAAAACAACACTTCATATCAAAACACTCACTTTTCTTCTTAATTACTTTCTTTAAAATATTGTATTCACACAACCAATTTTTTTTCTTCTTTTATAGGTCATTTGAAAGTTCTTGTAGTGTTTTGAATTCACCTTTTTTGTTGAATAAATGTTTAACAAATTACCCAGTTTTTAAAAAATAATGATTTTCCCTTATGTTCAAACAGAGTATTATTCCACAGTGGTTGTTGTGCAAATGTTACATTTGAAAGTTCAGATATATTAATTAACCTTTTACATTCATTAAAACAACAACAGCATTTCTTTATACACAGTAGGTAGATTTAACAAACATACAATTTTTTCAACTTTTCTTTCAGACATTGATAGTATATAATCTATATCTAATCCCATGATTTTATATATCCTTGAAATATATTATTAAGCATGCAAGATTCATCTACAAGTCTTTTTACCCATGATGCTTTTATAGCCTAAAGTTTCAGTTCTATGTCTACTAGACCAACGCCTCCGTCCTTTTATTGTATCTCGTTTTATTCTATCTCTTTTATTCCAAATAAAATTAAAAATGTTACATTTGATCTTTTTCAAGAAATCTTGATTAGGGAGGGATTAAATCGACCCTACGTAAATCACTTTTGAAACAGCTAGAGAATTTACTATACAAGTTTTTCCAAAAATAGTAAGTTTTCTTTTTTTCCTTGATTCAAAAAGTTTTTCCATATCATCGTAACTTTTTTTCCAGTTTAAATCAAAACATTGTTCTTTATCATGTCCAATAAAAATTCCTAGACATCTTACAGCACCGTTTGTGACATTAATTTCGCCAATATTAGAATGTTTATCTTTAAGTTTTCCAAGAAGTATACATTGTGTTTTGTTTAAGTTAACTTTAGATCCAGCATGATCACAAAAAGACTTTACTGTTTCAATGGCTTTGTCTAAGGAAAGCATGTCTCTAAGTGCTAAGGTAACATCATCAGCATGTTGTAGATTTTTAATTTCTGTACTCATATTAGCAATTTTTATACCCTTTATATCATTATTAGTTTTAAGTTTTATAGCTAAAATTTCTGCAATAAATAAATACAATAAAGCTGAAATAGGACATTCCTGTCTTATACCACGCGACGTTTCACATGTTTTTGAAATCCAGCCATTGTTTTTTATTCTAAAAATTGGATTAGTATACAGTATTTTTACCCATGAAATAAAATTATCTCCAAAATCAAATTTTTTAAGCACTTAAAATAAAAAGTTCCATTCTACCGAGTCAAATGCTTTTTCGAAATCTAACAACAATAATAATCCGTCTTTATCATTCTCCATGCAATACTCGTAAATATCTAAAATAGTTCTGGCATTGGCGCCAATAAAACGACCTTTGATGTATGCAGTCTGTTCGTTACCGATTAAATTATTAATAACTTTTTGTAGCCTTCTTGCTAATATAAACGCAATAATTTTGTAGTCAGTGTTTGTCAAACTAAGAATTCTGTAATTGTTTAGATTTTTATTATCTCCTTTTTTGAAAAGAACAGTAATTAATGCTAAACGTTGTGAGAATGACAGTTCTCGTCTTTCAAATATTTGTATGAGCACATCATAAAATAAAGGACTAATAAGTTTCCAAAAACATTTGTAAAATTCACTTGGTAATCATCGGGGGCGAGGGTTAACCTAAGATACACGTCAATTAACAGAACATCATTTAATTGAATACAGAATGAAGGTTCACTAACCCTAATTTTTCCCTCCAAAACATATGATTTTCAGCAACTTGGAGTAAACGTTTAAGATTGGAGAAAGAAATATGCCGTGTTGCAGAATAAGTACAGTGATATTGAAAAAACGAACTGACAAAACAATTATTTCTCCAATGGTATGCTAAAGAATCTGTAAGAGTTTCAACAGAAACCCTCCTTTCAAATTCTGATTACTACGAAAGCCCATTGAGCTCATTTTCGTAGGTAAAAAAATATTTTTTTCGCAAATAAACGCGAAACTTTCGCGATATAACGCGTTATTTTCGCGAATAATCGCGAAACTTTCGCGAATAAACGCGTAACTATCGCGATATAACGCGTTATTTTCGCGAATAAACGCGAAACTTTCGCAAAAAAACGTGCTAATTTCGCGAATAAACGCGAAACTTAAGTATAAATATTGTTATTTCATAGAAGAACCCCTATGAAGAATAATTACTAAAAACAAATATATAAATCTAAATAAAACAAAATAATATTATATAAGATGTAAATGAATTAGATTTAACCTTATACAAATTAACATAAATTCAAACGTAGGAAATCTTTAAAATCTTAGTACTGATTTTCAAAGGACATAATGCATTGCGCTTCTCACATTCTAATGGGCGCTGTATTTTTGAAAATGAGGCAGCAACATATTTTAATTATAACAATTTTAATTCGAATTAAACGTTTTATTAAGTATCATTTTAGAATTTAAAGGATATCATCGTTCAAAACATTATAATATATGTTATATCGCCGCCACATAAATTAACGTCTAGTTTAATATCAGAAAGATAATTAAAGCTGTGAATTGAAATTTTTAAGCTTTTGTTCAAATCTAGATGACGTAAATTCGTCCTCCAAATTTATCACATATGTCATTTAAAAATAATACTAAGATTTTTAAGGTTTCCGACGAATGAATTTATATCAATTTTATAAAAAAAAAAAAAGATAATCAATGAATGCCTGTTCGAACACAGGGTCGGCGAACAAATGAAAATCGTAATATGATGCTCAAAATTATTATCTACTTGGGACATATAACATATAAAAATGTTATAAAGTTTTATCAGATTTATTAATATCTATATGTAAAGAAGATAATTTTGTCTTCAAAAATCAACGTAACAGTGGGTATTATAATAATAAGTATTTTATTTTTTTCTCACACTGATCCTCTAAAAGATCATATTGATTTTGATAAACATTACTAACGCATTATTTTTCCACATCATGTTTGTTTACAAGCACATGCAATTGAAGCCAGATGAAATATGTTATACATTGATCTGCATTATATTGTAAATAATTTATAAATCATTATTATTATCATATATAAATCATTTTCGTTTTTGACATAGTCCAATGTATACCAGATAAGAAGTAAATGTGTTGCATACACAAAACAATAGGCCCATGGGCCACATCGCTCACCTGAGCAACAATAGGCATAATAAACAGTCATATACAAAACATCTGAACAATGGTGTATAATATATCAAGTATAAAATAACCCCTGCATATTCTAACGTTTATCATTGACCCCTTTGAAACAGGATGATTTTACAGTCATATAAAATACTGACCGTTGCAGTTCTCAAGAAGATGATCAGACTTTGAAAACTGTTTATATATTGATTATAAACCTACACAAAACTTTGAAGCCGTTATGAGGCGCAAGGGTTATTCAGGGGCCAGAGTTTAAACAATTCTAAAGAATTAACAATGTTTCAAAATGCTTGCATATAAGTGAAACCATATAAAATTACATTTGAGTTTTTCTGGATAATTCAAATGTTTTCCTTTGTAAAATTGAACCCCCCCCCCCCCCCCCCCCCCAATGTGGGCAAACCCTACTCCTGAAGATTATGATTTTGACAAGATTTAATATACACAATCTAAACTAAAGTTACAGCTTTACTAGGCAAATAGTGTTTTAGATGATTTTAAAAGAGTTTTCCTTTTATATATGTATTCTTATGTAACAGTTTAATCCCCATATTGTGGCCCCATCCTACCCCCCAGTATCATGAATAACTTGAGTCTTCTAAACCTGGGGATGCTTTCACGCAAGTTAAAGCTTTTCTGCCGTTTCTGAGAAAAATATTTTGAAGGTTTTTCACTAAAAATTCCGATGTAAAAATTTGACCCCCCCCCCCGCACTGTGGCCCTACCCTATCTCTGGGGATCATGATTTTATCAAACTTGACCCTAACCAAGGATGTTTTTCACACAAGTTCAGCTTTTCTGGCTGATCAGTTTCTGAGAAGAAGATATTTAAAGATATTTCTCTGTATATTCCTATGTAAAAATTCGACCCCCATTGAGGCTACACGCTACCCCCGGGGATCATGATTTGAAGAAACTTAAATCTACACTAACTGAGGATGTTTCAACACAAGTTTCAGTTTTTCTGGCTGATCAGTTTCAGAGAAGATTTTTAAAGATTTACTCTATATATTCCTATGTAAAAAATCTATTATCCATTGTGGCCCCACCCTACTCTCGGGGATCATGATTTGAACAAACTTAAATTTATACTACTTGAGGATGCTTCCACACAAGTTTAATAAACTTTTCTGGCCAAATAATTTTTGAGAAGACTTTTAAAAATACCAACAAATTTTCATTGATTTTCAATTATCACCCCTTGAAAAAGGGGGTGGCCCTTCACTTTATAAAAAACTTGAATCCCTTTTACCTAATGTTAGCCGAGATGAGCTAAAATGGAAAGGCAATTGCTAATTGATGTAGTTTTTGTCATATTTGGATAATACAAATTTTCCGAGTTGTTCTATATGTGTAAATTGACAAACTAAGTAAGCTTAAGACAAAAGAAAACAATTCTAATCAGGAAACTGGTTATACAGTTAGCTGAGAATGCATTTGGTTCTTTCTTTTTTTTCCAGATATGTCCCATTCAGATAAAAAAAGGTTATACAATCATTGTATATAAAAGTATCAATTATTTCGCCTAAGCCAGGACAATTTTTTTTTTCAAAGTTCGTTAACATCAATGATATCAATGCACTTTCAATTTTTTTTTGGATTTTTAAAGTGCCTAATTTTTTCAAAGTGCGCTGTAACAAACCGAACTCCTTCTTGATTTCCTTCACGAAAGTGAAAGAATTAAAACGAAATAGAAAATTCGTTATTCCCGAGAACGAAGGGAGTTCAGTTAGTTGTCTCCCCATTAGTAGAGGTTGACGAGGCCGACTCTGGGTTTAATTTCATAATACGAAACCTGAGTTACATGTTGCTCTATTGTATACCACTCGATGTAGCAAAGATGTAGTACATAGGGAGCTGATTAAGGACGCTGTTTACTCAGGGTTTGAGTTTTGAAATTTAGATGGTTATTAAGTTCAATGTCATGAGTAAAGTTTGCTCTAACCACAAAAGGTATTTATGAAATGAATTTTAATTGACATAACACTTGATATTTTAACTATATCATGGAATAAAGCTCAAACAAAGTTGGACTTTTGGCAAAACCGAGGAAATTCGCACTAAATTTTTCAGATTTGTTTTTCACTGAAATATTTTTGGGAGTACTGTAATATTTAAAGTTAAGGTTTTATTTGTTAGTCAACATAATTATGCATACTTATGTTGGCTTTATCTCACTTTTTCATTTAGATAATCGTATGGCACACACTACAAAAATTTTGAAAAAATGCTTAAAAACGATAAAAGACACTGATCATTGACCTCATATAAATTTCATGCCAGCAGAGTAAGGTCAATATACTTTATTAATACTATAGATGATTTAGTATTAACATCATTCAGTTTATTGTAAAATTGAATAAAAAATAGAGAGGGATTTGAGAACTGATTGTGGAAATTCGGACTGAAATGTTTATAAAATTTGATAATGACATCTAAATGCTTTGTATCTATTTCGTGTCACTGTCATTCATAAACTGTATTTCATTTTTAAAAGAGTTACGCAATTTGTATTATTTTCACAATTAAGAAAATGTCAGTCATAGTTTCAGATTTTAGGTATTTGTCTTAAATTTTCAAAAAATCTTCAATGGCCATTAACTCAAATCGTAGATCATTGACCTACTTTTTTGAAAGTAAAAAATAACACTACAATGAAAGGTGTATAACATACAATAAATGGTTTTTCATTATCATCAATGATATTCTTTTTTCATTTTAAGTAAACATATACCTTAATACGCGACAGAATATAAAGATAAACCATCTAAGATGGATCACTACATTTTGAAATAGCTTTTCAAATCAGAAGAAAATTGTTAAATCATGAAACAATAGCATGATGCAGAAGAATTATAAAAGTAACATTGTCAAGTATGCAAAGTCTTTTTTTTTTAAACCCATACTGATCTATGATGAGATTCAACCAAAGCATTTGATATAAACAATTCAAGACAACATTGAAATCGCCATTTTGTGACTTTGTGTCATAAAGTTTGTGTTGGTGTAGTGAGTTATCTTAACCAATGAAGTTGTACTGCACCGTCATTAAGAGTTTGCTAGACTGGCTCTGGATTTTTAAGACGAACCCATGTTACTCGGTCAACCGAAAGGTCTGAAAAGTTTACTGATGGGAGAACTATACATGCCAATCTGTCACCTCGTAGTCATTATTTTTTTACCCTGTGTTTCATAAAACATGTAGTTTTAAGGATACAAGAAACTGTGCACAAAGAATAATGATAATACCAATACAAATTGTTACATTGTTGAAAATTTAATTTCTTTGATCCATTCAACACGAATGCAAGTAAAACAGATCATCATTGAATGTTGATGAAACTACATGTATATGGTATTTCTGTATCGTTGTCTGCCTTATAATGACTTAAATGCAATGTAATGCTCATGAGCAGGATTTGCTATATAAGTCGCTATTTGCCTTTATAATGGTAGAGCTAAATGTGTTGTTTGGGGTGTTTTTTCTTGGGCTCAAGCTTTCCCTAAACAGACAGTTATATAACTAGAGCAGAGCTCGTGGCAAAGCCACGAGTAGGTCTTCCGTTGTTGCTGCGAGATGAAAATTTATGTGATTTGGTGTCAAACGATTATAATGACTAATGACTAAAATTTCACTTCTGCTTTTGTTATAAAAACGTGCTGTGATTGAAAGCCTGTATAAAGACAGGAAGAAAATGTTTTAGGAAAACTATTTGTCGAACACAGTTTGTGTTATTGTTTTGAAAACTCTTTAAGGCCCTGTCACACAAAGTTGCGTTCCTAGTGCGTGTTCACGGCGTTATTAATGGATTAATGGAATCGCCGTAGGATCGCAAGAAAAATTCAGAATGGCGTTCTTACAGAGCTCCCAACTACCTTTCCACAGAGTTCTACTTGGCGATTGACTGCCCTCTAGCTGGGTATCCGCCGAGCGCTCATGACGTGCTAGGAATTTTTACCGCGCATCCACAGCGTGCTCTGCGCGCTGACTGCGTGCACATGCGCTGTTGGAGACTTTACGGCGCTGTCATGGCGACCTTACTCCACTTCTACGGCGTGTTTATCGGAACGCAGAGCCACGGCGCGTACTTTGTGCATGTTCAAAGTACGCGCCGTCGCATGGCGTTCTAAAATGTTCTAGGCTAGGATATCCCACCGCGGCGAACGAAGATGCCGTTGAGTTGTTACGGCGCTGTAGAAGACTCTAATTCGTTTACCATGGCGTTTTACATAATTCAATTACGCAGCGGGACAGCTCCAGTGTGACAGGGGTTTAAACAATGAGAAGTTTAATGGCGAGTTAAATTTTTCAGAGTAGCATGGATTGTTATATGTTACACGTACTCATGATTCATGTAAGGAAATGTAATAAAAACGTGCATAAAAAACACGTAACTTCTGTAAATAAATCTTTCTAATTTTTTGAAGACTATGTGCAAGTTTGAATTTGTTTCGTGCTGTCAAAATTGGGTAAATAGCCAAAATTGATGGCATCTATGAAAATTTATTCAGGGCTGATATTATTTGATAATACGAGTAGACTTGAACATTTAAAATGATAATCAGCTATCTAAGATCATCGGGAGAATTTATGCATAAGTGAGCGTCTAAAATTTTCTTCTGATATACAGACACCGCTATGTAACGTAAAATTTGATATTAACATTATTTACAGAAATGAATATTACTTCTCCCTACGATGCAATAATATTCAAAATCCCTATTTTTAAGTGAGTTTTTTCTCCTTTATCGGATCAACAGTTATTCTCTCGGAGAAAGTTTACGTATGTATTTAAAAAAAAAAAGGAGAAACTTCAATAAAAATAAGCGGAAAATAATGGTGTTACGGTTTTTATTTTCAGTTAATTTAATTAAATGTGACAAAGGCGCATATTCGGTCGGATTTTTGGTAACATGTACATGATGCAAGTTCCATGTTTGTTTTTTGTGGGTTTTTTTTTTTTGTTTTTATTTTTTTTGCTTTTCTCTGCTTTATCATAAAGATATATAAAAAAAAACTACGTACATGTCACAAGCAATATTTGCCTTCTCTATTTATCTTGTATTTTAATAGATTGGGTAATCATTGTCAGGGGCTGATACAGGATTTGTAGTTAGGGCGGGGGGGGGGGGGGTGTGATAAAATTATTGAGGCAGGGGGTCTGGGGACCGCCTTGAGGCCCCCCGTGGGTCCCGGGCAAAGCCCTGGTGGGGGCCCAGGGGGCGATGCCCCCGGAAGCTCCTGGGTTTTCATTTAATTTGAAGGTAAAACCAGGCTCAAAATAGTGGTATTTTTCAGTTATGTACACTTTACACAAAAGCCTTTTACATATATATAACAATTTGACACATATTGTTACTTATACTTAATACCTGTATTGGATTAAAAACAAAAATTTTTGGGCATTTATGAACTCCCAAAATTAACTAGGTTATCAAAGTTACAACATTGTAATGTCGTTACGGTATCCGACCCCCTATTAGCTGTTAGAAATATCTGATGCATCAAATCTTCAATATTCTTATATTAAAATAGTCTATTTACCTAGAAAAAAATTCAAAAAATATACAGTTATTCAGAAATGTCTGCTTGCGTCGCAATATGGAAATGACAGCGCAGTCTACACTTGAAACAAAACTGCTGGGATTTCCAGTCGTTTCTTGGTCGAAGCCCCAAGTTCAGGGCCCTGGGGAATTTAATTGTTGCAGCCACCATAATGAAATGACCAACACTGCTTGTTTTAAACACAGTTTAATTGGTTTGTTTTCAGAACCTGTCAACATGCATTAGGATTAGATGTTTATAGATGTTTATAGAGCAGCAGAATTACAGTCAGCATAGCACAGCTAATGTATCGATGAGGTGTAATATTGAGTCAGGCATAATTATAAATAAAGTGAAACACAAAATCTAACTTTTCTATGTAAAATTTATCAAAATCATCTACAGTCATGCATACTTTGAAAATTTTAGGGGGGGGGGGGGGCGATGATTTCTATGGCGACCACCTGCATAGCATAATGTAGTCGTATTTCATAACATCTTATCCCAAGAAAACATTACATTTGACTTAAAACTTTTAATTATAATATATATTATTCTGTTCATAACTATATATAATAGAAGTTTAGCGTGTTCGACATGTTAATTTATTATAGCCACGTTCTCAGATTACGATCCCGCACCTTTAATGTGAAAATGAAAGTCTTGTTGTTTGAAAATTGACCACTTTGAAGAAAGCACCCTTCGAACTGTTGATAAATTACATAACAATTGATGATCTGCAGCCATAAATAAGCTTGGGCTATATATGTTCTGAGCTGTTTGCGCTGTTCAAAGTGACACAAGATTTTCGGTAGCACGTAGCGATTGAATTTACGCAATAAAAAAAGTTGAAATTTACAAAGACTGACCGAATAAAAAAACGGGTGGGAAAGAGAAACACGCTCAGGAGAAAATGTTACACATAAGAAGTCACTATCAAATGATTTTCGACAGATCTGGAATTTAAAAAAAAAGAGAGCACTTGGCAGCGGGACGGTGGGAGGGCAACAGAAATAAGTTCGTATTCACAATGAAACTAACGACCATGTAGAAACAATACAGAAGTTATTAATATGTGACCGATAGAATCTAAACAAAACTTGTTTCAAAACTCATGTGAATATTCTTTAAAATAATCACCGAATGCCTTAATTCAGGGCATTCTCTTATTGTGTCAGCACCTACCGCAAACATGGCACTTTGATCATAATTTGATTTGATTTTTTCAATTACCTTGTACGCTGTCGTATAAGTCAATGCTAAATCAACTGTACGAGTAAAATAAATTTATCGGGTGCGGGTGCGAATCTTGTGTATTAGATAACCGTTTACCGCTGGGTAGTGCAGCCGTGGATGATTTCCTCGGCCGCGGGCGAAGGATAGATTACATAAAGGTTTAACGCATACACACGCACAGCTCAGAACCTAGGAAGATTTGAAAAGTTTGCAATTTAATGACTAAATTTTATCAAATAGAAATTCTTTTTTTACTTAAAACCCACAATTGGTATATATGTCTGATATTGCATTAGATTTAGAATGGCATTGCTTTTATCAATTAACTGAACGATTTCTTAATTGACACCCTATCGTTTAATCCAATTGAAGAATAAACCTTTATGTGTAATCAAAACTGAAATAAATCTTCAGTTCGCAGCTAGATTAACTCATATATGAGAGACGCAACTCTCGTGTATTAGATAACCGCTGACCGCTAGGTAGTCCAGCCGCGACCATGGTGATCGATTTTCTCGGCCGTGGGCGAGGGATAGCTTACGTAATAATACACATCTCTGATTCAAGGTGGATTTTAAATGCATGCAGTATGATAACTAAAATGTAATGCACAGAATTTTTTTTCAATAAGTATTTTGTGTTTTACTAGAAAAGAAAAAGAATGTGTTGTTTTTCGATTCTCGTCTTTAAGGATTGTGCACTATAAGAACTAAACAACAATGACTTTAACTTCTATAAAAAAAAAAGCATGTGTTCTAATTTTTTTTCTCATGAATTGAAGCCTCCTGTATAAACCATCATACTTTCTGTGGTAACTTTTTGCCAGTTTTACGCGCAAAGACTTTCGTTAACTTGCCAAATGAAAGCAGGTACATGTTAACATGTAAAGCTTTTTACACTCCCACTACACAAATCACTTACAAAATAACATTGTAACGACCTTTATGAGATCCCAACAAACAACTTTTCCAGCGACAGCAATATCGCTGTGCTAACCGTTTTTGAGTTATTAAGCAACATCTTTTGAGGGCTACTGGCCCTTAATTTAAGGGACCAGCCCTTTTTTATTGGTGTCAAATGAAAGCCCTTAACATTATGCACAACTTTTGTTCTATATGTATTTAAGAAATATTTCAAACTAAAAAGGTACGAAGCTAAAACATGAGAAAAATTTCGCTATTTTTAAAACATAGATTTCGATTGATTAATTCGAGTGGAATAATTGGAAGAAACTAAAATCAAAAAATCAGAGGACAATATTCAAAGTGTCAATAATAAAGATTTTTAACTATAAATTATTTGCTACGGACCATTTCGGAGCCTTTGTCTGGAAACTAACGCCCCTAAAATTTTAGAAAAAGGGGAATAACTCAAAACCGGAAGTTGCGATTTCAATTTTTTTTGTGCTCTAGAAACCTAATTTAATTTACAACATACCGTGAAAATTTGAATGAAATCAGATGACAAACAAAAAAGTTATTGAGGATTTAAAAACGTCTAGAAGAAGAAAAATTATAATGAAGAAGAACCATCAGAATCAGTACAAGGTCTTCCGATGGAAACGGAAGACCTTAAAAACATCGTTAGAACCAGGAAAGGTGATATATCAGAGGTTGAGTTGTGGAGATTAAAAATGGCAATCCAGTCCCCTTGATGTTACTTGGCCTCCCATAAACTCACCTATTTCAGCAGTCGAACACTACTATTTTTTTCGTGTTTAAAAAAAAACATTCAATGCGATATCTGTCTCGAAAAAATATTATATTTGCTCACTTCTTCAATTTCATAGATTATAACAGGTCGTGCGACCCACGTTGACTTAAATCGCATTTATCTGTCTTGGTGGCATAGAGGACACACAGCTCTTTTATAACAGTGGGTTTTACGCAGTAAGGTAAATATATCCTAGTACTTTAATAGACTATAGGTACTGGGTTATTTGAAAAGTTTTTAAATTACAATAACATATTTAGTGTTGAGTTGTTTTTGAGTTTTCCTCATCAAAGATATTAAGAATATGTACGTTACTATAAGATATCTAAATTCCAAATCTTATTGATATAAAGACCTACCGGTATTTTGTTTTTCATTGATGATAGGACATTAGCAGTAAAAAGGATTGTTAGAAATTTGCTCATTAAAAATATATGTGAATGATAAATAATGACTGATGTACAATTATTCAGATAATAGCGAGCGCAGCTCGCCGGCGCGCAGCGCCGGCGCGAAGCGAGCTCTACCGACAAGGCGTGTGTGAATAGAAAATTCGGACTATTTGCACATTCATTCAACGGATTTTTTTGGCGTCAGTAAATCGGACCAGTAATGCCTTGTTTTAATCGTCCCAGTAGTTCCCTGTAATTATGGTTTCCCATTTCACACTCTCACGAGAATAAGATAAAAGACTATGTACATGCATTGTAAATATACTGCTCACACAACGTAAATTCCATTACATAAGACTAAAGGAGTTATCGTCCTTTTGAGTGACGTCACAATGGATTTCTTACACATTCGGCGTCAATGTCGGTGGATCCACAATGCAATTCCTCAATATCGGTCGATCTCACTAGACTGGATACCATCTCGCGAGAATCAAAGTAAAACTTATGAGAAATAAATAAATTATGTAATTTCAAGAACACATTGCTTGTAAGTAAACAAAACAATATATTTCGCGTAGTTTTTTTTCAGGGTGTTTTCAAAGAGACAGACGACACTTGACCGACGTGAACTTTGACGTAACAATAAGGGGAAATTACTCTAAGTCAAATTTTTTTATGTAAGTTTAAGAAAAATGTCTGCTGCAAGAAACGAGAAAATAAACTGTAATGTACATAATGTTAAAATCTTTATTATTCAACAACATTTTCATGATTCGAGATAAATTCTATATATAAATGGATAACAAAATCTTATGAATTATGAATAATGAAAATGTACTGGAAAAAATAGGCATGTTTATTTTATTCTGCATTCAAATTCATTTACTTTACGTCGCTACTTTTATTTTTATTGATGTATCATAATTCATTATTTTATCACATGCTGCGTTTGCCCCAACGGTCGCACCGTAATACATATTATAATTGTTCAAAAAACAAATTAAAAAATTGTATTCATGTATGATTTATGTTTAAGAAATCGTCCTTATATGACTTTGTCTTTGTTTTAATATAGCTTATAATTCAAAATGACCCACCTTAAAGTTCCACACCAGTTTTGTTTCTGGATACTCTGTAAATTAAATAAATACGCACATGCATGGTGATTTCATAAATTTATAAGGATGAAAAGGTACATGTAGCCGCGGTCACAGGTTTGAACATATTTTTATTGTACAAAAATACAATTGGGATTAAGCACAAGTTCTAACTTAGGCTGCTCTTCCCCATGGTTCCATGTGCATGTTACTAATCATAATTATTTTGTAATATTCAAAACAAGTTTCTACGATCCACTATAGTTTTATTAGTGCATGAACTAAAATTCAAGATTCATATAATAGATTTATTAAACCGCAATGTTGAAAATAGACTTTTTAAAAAGATTGTGTAAGTAATGAGTTTGGTATTAATCAAACGTCATTAAAAAAAATAATTACACTAAACCAATTAAAAAATAAATGGGCCTTTTAGATTGATTTATTGCAACTTTACTTAATACCAAAGGATACGCTGTCAGATTAAATATCGAATAAATAACAAAAAATTGTATTTAATACATTTTTTTAGATACCAGAATCAAACCACCCCAGAACAAAGTCGAGAATGGCTGGTTATTTCGCTCTCTTTACTATATTGTTTCTTTGTGCATACCTTGTGTTAGGAGCCTTAAACCTCACTAGACTGATGGGAACTTATATCGATTCTTGTGGGACAGAACGTTTGTGTTCCGATTGGTCAGAATTCCCAAAAACCGAGAATAACCCTATCACTTCGAGATGCCCGCCGTGTTCGTGTGAAGAGAATTGTTTTCGAATGCTGAATTGTTGTCCTGATAAATTTTTTCTCGAAAGAAAGTATAGAAGAATACATTTTCCATTTTATGAAATGCCTGATAAATTACCAGAATCAAGTATTTTCCAGGAATATGCCATTATTGACTATTGCCCTCCGTTGGTTAACGAAACAATAGATTTCTTCTGCAGCAAACCTCCTAAAGAATTGAAGAACAGAGTTTTTGTGACCTCGCTTGTGAGTAATTATACCTACTACAATTTCCACTGTGCCTTGTGCCATGGAGAGGAAAAAACGGATCTTGTCCAATGGGAAGTAACCCTATTTGGCTTTGACTACATCATCAATTTTGTAGAGTCCTTTGAAGAGCTTCTTCAAATTATGAAATTCTTAAAAAATTCTTTGATATTGTTTTATCCTCAAAATTCACTAAAAGATAGAGTTGCTCAATTTACAGACATTACAGCGACTTACTCAGAAAACTGTTGGCATGACGTAGATTTGGCACTTGCTTGTGATTCTTCATATTTGCTTGAATATCGTATTCAGAAACATATTTTGTTTCATGTGCAATGTTCAAAGTTTGAAATCGTCAAAAGATAGTATATCTTCATGCCTTTCACAAGACGAAGATACAAGGAAGCTGTGCATGACGAGCCCTCAGTCTGATTTGACGTATCCATACAGAAATTACCACTGCTTCTCTTGCAATGTACCTGCACCATTTGTGAGTGGAATCACACCGAATGACCAGAATAAAGTCGGAACAAGATATACCTTTCTTGATATGTCTACCTTGGTACAAGAAGACAGATTTAAAGTTCTTACCTTTAGTCAAAACGTTTTCAACGATTTCCTACTGTTACAAAAAATATATAAAACAAATACGGATACCAAAGGTAACTTGCGACGTAATAACCACAAATTCGACCATCTGTTGAACAAAATGGCAGCAATATATCCACATCGCATTTGTAATCGTGTCATTCTGCCAGGCGTTGTCCAAAACCTGAGCAGAATAGAATGCGATTGCTCGCCATCGTGCTTGTTTAGAGACTCGTGTGCCTGTTGTATTGATACGGCCTTGCTTCATTCTGTGGAGTGCATCCCATACGCAAGAGCAGCATTTTCCGAATACTACAGAAAATATGACATTAAAATACAAGTTGTAGGAACTTGCTACATTGAAATGAGTGAGAATATAGGCACACAGGAAGATGAAAACGTCAAGTATTTGTGCGAGAGCGATGATTTGAACGAGTTTGACATCCCTGTTGTTTCAGGAAATATCACATATAAGAATGTCTTCTGCTTCCTTTGTAACACGAAATTTAAAGTTGAGAACAACTCTCTCATAACTGAGCCATATGACATATTAAACATACAAATACATTGCAAGCGACAGTTAGTGTTCAGTTTCTTCGTTAGTTTTAGTCAAATACTGATCGAAGCTTTGACGAAAAAGTGTGATATTGTTTATGATATAAATCGCTTGGTTATCTGTGCTAGCGACGTAGAGATGGACCAGTCCATATCAACGTGTAACGTCTCCCTTAAAACACGGGATTTTGACAAAGCTGAGCTTTTGGCATGTGAAAAAACAAGCCACCAGGCTTTCCCTCCATTTGGAGAGTTTAAGAACGAATTTTGTCATATGTGCAACTCACGAGAAACCAGTCCTGTAGAAGCAAATACCTGCAACGTATCTAGTGTTAATCTTGAAGCGTACGAGGAAGCCTGTATGTCGCTACCGGACGTAAACTACCACCCAGTAGTATACCCCTACAGGAATATATTCTGTTCTCTGTGTACAAGGGAAGCTTCCAATCTCTCTCTTCCTTCTGAACAAGGCTGCGCTCCGAGCAGAGGCGGTCCAACAGTCAATTTTGAAGATTCAATGCTGCGTTATTTGTTTGTTCCAATTCTGACCTTAAACGCAGACATTTTTGATACAGTGCCTCAGGTATGTTCAGAATTTCAGCATTTTATATTTTTTTTTTCATTTAACCATCAAAGTCAAGAACTATAATCAATAGTGCTAATACTACCCACTTTGATAATGCATTTAAAATACCGTACTTTCATAACGATATAAAGATACAGGTATTCTAGTACCGGTATAAGGTCATAGAAGCACGAGAGATGAATGATGTTGACAATCTTGAAGATTGTTGCAACATACATTAATTGGTTTTTACTTTATCAAATGCCTGTAAAATACTGGTACTGTATCATATTTTAAAAATAATATTACTAGCTTTGTACTCTTTACACGTAAGAAATGTGTTTTCGAGCCCCGCTTCAAATCATGGAAAGTCATAATTTGTTCTTCATATTCAACAGTAACAAGTAGGTAACGTAAGAATGTCCCAGCATCAATAATTGTATCAATATTTATTTGACATATAGTAGAAGAGATATTGTTTCTTTTATGAATAGATGAAATACAGAGTTGTTTGCTTTAATGAAGAACCACATCTCTATTATCAATATTGACAAATTATCTTAAAGAGACACTACAACTCATTTTCCGCAATTACCATGATATGACAATTTTCCCGAAACTTAAATAAATGTTCTTGCAAATAATAAAGTATTAACTTATTAAAATTGACGCTTTGTAAGTTTAAAATCTCTCAATTTATTGTAAAAACTAATAATTTTAGACGACTAATACAGTAAACATATCAATGATATTGCTAACCCAGCCTGTCGTTTCACACGCAAGCGCATTGATTGTATACATTTTAGCCTGAGTTTTAAGAAGAGGGTGAAAAGACTGGTATTTCGAAAGATTCGGCTATAAAAGGATAAAAAGATGGAGAAAAAAGACAAAAGCAAACTATATATCTTGAAAGAGATAAATAGAAAATAATACATGACAAAATTTGTTTCAAATCCCATATCTAGAAGATACTCCAATATCAGAGGGCCGATACTGGTCAAGAGTTTGATTGAATGTAAAACAGATTTTGACATGTATTGTTGTTTTTATCATATATTTAAATAGAAATCTGATACAGATTATGTATGGCTAACATCGATCTGCGGGGCTGATACGAATTTGTATTGCACCTCTCTAGGAACTCCCCTTATTCTCCACTTCAGATTTAGATAGAAATAAAGGCAATGATCAATACATTGTACTTCACAAAACAACCCTGACAGAATTTACGAGTTAAAAAATGTGTTTCGTCTTCATTGAACTTATAGATGTCTTCGTATGTTATTACTATAAGTATGTAATAAATTTAAGAAATAAAGTAAGAGTTTTCGTGAATGTTGCAGAATAACCTCCGAAGTTATCCTGCAACATTCACGATATCAAGAACTTTATTTCTATTGTACTAAAAGTCCAGTATTTCTACAGATGGTTTCTCCTATCGAGAGACGATGTAGGTAATTTTGACGGCTGTTCCGTGTAGCCCCAACGGTTTTGTTAGAGATTTTTACATGTGTATCGATCAAAGGAATCACATGCAGACGACATATTTTTGATTTTTAATACTCTTCACTTATTTATAAAAAAAAATCTTTGAATCATATTCCTAATATTTTAAGGGCAATTAAATACGATTATAATTGCTACAAGTTATATATTAAACGTTAAAACGCGCAGTGAAAATGTGCTAGGGAGGTCCTAGGAACAGCCGCATTGATCTCTTAAAAATAATCATTTGAGGAAATACACATCGTTTTGGCTGGAACTAACACATGAAACTGACATGGTTTTAAAACTTTTTACGGTTTGAAGTTGTACTTTCATGATCAGCGCGAGACAAATAGGTATTTCTGATCTGATAATTTACTGATGACGTTCGTGGTATATTGGAGAATAATGTCCGTGTCATCTCTTTGAACTCGGCAATAACTCGGTAGTAGAATTGATAATACATACCATTTTTATATTACACCCTGTATCAGTCCTCGACCAATATCAGCCTTAAAGGTCATATAAAACGATATCCTGACCATACTGGGTTATATACGGGAATGAGTTCATAAGAGCTATTTTATAAGACTGACATTGTTTTTTTGAATATCTTATGCAAAATGTGAGCGCCACAGTCGATCAAAATCACTTTATCGGGAATAGGAACATTGACGTAGGAGGCTTACCTCCCTTTCTTATGACGTCAGTAAGACCCAATAGCCTTATAAAGCTATGTTGTGAATACAAATATCCATGTCATTTTGCAGCATTTTAAAAGAAAAAAATACTATTTTATAAAACAAAACTTGTATAATTATAAAATAATCAACCACGTCAATATTTTTTCTCTCAAGAAATGAAATCGTGTGCGCTTATATTTAATAGCGTGTACATATTCAGTTTCGAGACTGCACGGAGAATGAATGATTTTCTTCATAGATCTACATACAAGTATTATATGATTTTAATATATGCATGTATATGTGTTTTATTTCGATCTTTTTAATGAAATTGACAAATTCAAAAATAACTGATCGTTTTTTTCCATTTGCACGTTCATGCAATTCATTAAGATTTTTTTTTTCTAAACAACTTATAGGCCTCGTGGTGCCTCATTCGCTTCACGATTATATTGTTTATTTCGCTTTCAAATTCACAAATACCGGTATGTTACCATTTAATTATTTTTAGTCTAAGAAAAATTTCAACTGTTTTGATTTTGAAACGTGTACTTGTATGTGCTGTGTTTGATTTTACAACGTGTATATGCGGTGTTTACTCACAGATTCCTTCTATCTCACTTTCTTCCGCAATTTTTTCTTTCGCTTTTTTTTATCGTTATTGATGCTTGTTCTTAATAAAAATCTGTTGATTATCTTTTCATTCGTTCACAACTGTTTTTATCAAACAACCGATTTATTTTACCGATACATTTCTAAATCCTTAAATGCCATATTTCCGCGATCTAATTTAATAAAACGTTAATACACGTGTACACAAAGTATTTTCTAAAGATATTGCTACATGTATATATCAATAAGTCAGGAATTTATATTATTTCAAAATAAAATTTAAGAATAATTTTGCGGCATTTTACAGCAGCTCTTAAATACAAACTATGTACACAATGCCTCAAACATTTTCATTGGCCTGCCTTTTACTTTTTTATGTGACGAAATAAATCAAATCAATTACCCTTTAAATGCAGCTCAATCATTATACGTACCGAAGAAAATTATTTTTCAATTTCAAAAGGATAAGTATAATTCATTGACCATCTGTTAATGTTGGAGCATTTCTTTCGTTAAATTTCCACTGCAGTACGGGATCTTCATCATGATTTTACTCTAGTGAGAAGCTGATATTAGATTTATTCATTATATCGACCAATTAAAACTAAGTCATTTGTAGGCTACTACGAAATCAAATGATCTCATTTGAAAAGAAAGACACGATTATATATGCAAAAATTACAAAAATTTAATCGATAAACTACTGTAAAATTACACTAGTTTTGATGCATTGTTTACATCGGTGGGTCTGTGTGACGTCATAAATCCACAAAATTAAGAACGATAAGCGGGGAAAAATTTGTTTTAGGTGCTCAGTTTTCACGGTTATTTCTCAGTAATGCAAAGGCAAACAAATTTTACATAACGTATATTAACATTTGTTTATACCAAGCTTTATATTTATGAAAGAAAATCATAGTGTTAAAAATCGTTTCATATGACCTTTAAGGCGAATGACCAAAATCAGCCCTCGGTCCGAACGACCAATATCAGCCTTAAGGCCGAACGACCAATATAAGCCCTCGGGCCGAACGACCAATATAAGCCCTCTGGCCGAACGACCAATATCAGCCCTCGGGCCTTAGGCACTCTTGCTTATGTTAATGTCTAGGGCTGATACAGAGTGTAATACTGAAAAAGGTAAGTATTATTCTCAATTTATCCTAGTGTTTCCACCCCAAAACCGCCGTATTTTCGACGCTCATAGATATTGTGATGTCATTTATAAAAATATTTATATCTTAACTTCATAGTTCAAACTGTTTAAATATAATATCCAAGGTAATGCGAATCAAAAGTGCAAATATGTTATACACGTATACAAAGGGTTGTAATAAGGGTGAAATAAAGGGCGACGAAACTAGATATGTGGTAAAGCGCATGCCACTGTTGATATCAGTGGTGCAATAACCCTGTCTTTTGGCATTTAAGGTGGAATAACACACCTAGAAAAAGTCACTCAAATTAACGGTAAAATTTTTGATTATAAAAGAAATAATGATATACTAGAGCAAAGCTCGTTGCAAAGCAACGAGTGGGTCTTCCGTTAATGTCGGAAGTAAAGCTGGAAGTTCCTGTAAGAAGCAGAGCTCTTAAACCAATAACAAGAGTAATTTAAATAATAAAAGATGAAAAAAATCGAATTATTCCTGGTACGACTAAACAAAATACGAATAATTTTAAGTACGAATTAACAAAAACCTTTCTGATTTCATGAACGACTTAACAAAAAAAATACCGAATGTGTTCAAGTACGACTTAACAATTATTTTTGGTACGAGTTAATTTTACTTTGAACATTACGTTTTTATTTAAACCAAGGACGCGGAATCAAAATTTTCCGGAAAAATCAATTTTTAAACCCCGATAACTCTGTAAGGCATCGTCCGATTTTCAAACGAATTTCAAATTTGAATTTACAATGGCAAGTTCTATAAGACTGTGGTATTGTTTTATTTTGATCAAAAAAATGAAAATTTACAAAAATTGGAACTACTTCCGGTTTTGAGCAAAATCGGTGAATAAAATTTTAAACCCCCCAGTACATCATAGAATTGATACATCTATCATCAGTTAACATTTCGAAGCGATATCTTTAAAGCTTTTGGAGAAATCCTCCAGACAAAATCACTTTTTCAAAAATTAAAAATGGCCGTCAAACTTGAACGGAAGTGATGTAAATGCTGAAACTTAAACATCGTTGAGGCATGATAACTTTACAAAAGCTCTGAAAATTTAATTGAAATCGGATGAAAACTTTTTGAGATATAAAGCCGAGAAGGAGGCAGAAAAAAAATAAAAAATAAAATAATAATAAAAAGAAACCGAAGAAAAACAAGAAACTGAACATGCATCAAATAAGCGAACAATTTGCAATTTGGGGATAAAAATTAATATCTAAAAAGTTCATTCTGTAAATAACAACAAACGATCCTGCAGTATTCGAACTCGGGATGTACAGATCTCAAACCAGACATTTGATCCACTCGCCTATCGAGTAAGTTACTTTCCGCCATCGATAAAATATTTTTAATAAAACAAAATGTCGTTAAGATCAGAGGTCAGCCATTTTGTGATGATGTGTATTTCCACCTTAATAGTCATTATAATGTGTTCAACTCAACCTTGTCTTTTAAACCAGACATATATTAAAAAAATAAATCTATTTTGTCATCAATATATCATTTCATTATAAGAATATTTTAAAATTGAGAGTATTTTATTACCCTTCTTTGATAGGTGTGCTCATTTAAAATAATGTTTTGATGTTGTACTAGTTATGGAAATTTCTTAACATTAAGAATTTAGTCGCTTTAGTTGTCATGTGCATGAATAACTTTGACATATATCTATTCATATATTTTTTAGTTTCATTTGTACTTTTGCAATTGCATATATGACAAAACTGGGAAACAAATCTCAATTTTTTTTATATCTAACGAATGAATTATATAAAGATATGCATTATTATTTGAAAAAAAAAGTAAAAAAAACCCAGATCTTCCCCAAACTATTCATTTGAACCTTAATCAATAGAATTTATACTTCAACTTTCCAAAAACTGGAAGCTCCTTTTATTTATAAAATATTGACCTCAATCATTTACGAGATGTTGACTTTACAAGACATCTGTTGAAATTTATTTTAGTTATTTTTTATTTTGCAGTCGATGGAGTACGGCTGTTACCCCGGTCGTGTGATGAAAGACGGAACGTGCAAGACAATCATTCAATTCCCAGTCCTCATGATATATTCACTACATATTCTATGTAATCTCAGAGTATCTGCCTTAACAAATGATACCAGTTATGTCTTGTCTAATGTAAGACAGTCCGTTCGTCGAATTCTGGTGAGTTCATACATAGTTCATAGAAGTGATATACAGGTTGCGGATATATATTTTCTACCCGAACTACCCATCAATATAGTCCATAGAGACGGCTTATTTTTCTATGACCTACAAGTTTCTTTGAGCTACACGTTGTTGTATATCACTCGGTTTAACAGAGATGTGGTAAAAAGGGAGCTGATTAATACGCCTCAGAAAATCAGGATGGATCACTCAATCAATGGGTCGGCCCGAATTTCCTTCTCTCTAGAAGGTTTCCAATTTTCGAATATCAGTAAAACATTGTTATCAAAAAACACGATGGAAAAGGACTATGATATGTTTAGGAATTACTATAAAGATGCTCTTTTGAATCGCCCTGGAATGATTACAATTGTAAGTGAATTACTTGTTTGTTTTCACAAATTTTACGAACTAATGGAAATTGAAATAGACTTTAATAATTACCGTGTAATAGTAAAAGAGACAAAAGAGGCGTTTTACATTGGCGATTTTATCATTGATTATAAAAACCGATATCGCGTGTGCGCAAACATTCCCCCACCTTCTTCGCTATCGTCATCCCTTGTTGAATCACTAAACACCCTAACAACTGTGTTAAATATCATCAGTTGTATCTTCCTAGTCTTGCTCTTTGTCATCTACTTGTTAGTACGAGAATTGCGAACCGTTCCGGGTGTCAACGTCATGAGTTCCACATTTTCTCTGTTCTGCATGCAACTCACATACACAGTCAGTACCGTCATTCGGAAAGGAAGTCTCCCCTGTATGATCACAGGTGTGTTGCTTCATTACTTTTGGCTTTGTTTGTGCAGCTGTTTTTTCATATGTTGCTTTCATATGTTCATAAGCTTTCGAAGTCTTAATACGATAAGTCAGACACAAAATCAGAAACAGTTGCTTCGTTATCTGATGTTCTCTTATGGATTACCTTTTATTGTAGTCTCTTTGAGTGCATTTATCTCGTGGTATGCGACCGGTGATACTGGCTATGGGACCAACTTTTGCTTTGTCGAAGGCCTCGTCCAAAACATCATAACTTTTATGATTCCTATCGCCATTACCTGCATAGGAAACATTCTTTTATTTGTTTTGACCATTTTTAGTATAAATCTAAACAAAAACATCAAGAAGTCCAAAAAGAACAAGTCTGAGCTGGTCATCTTCTTTAAACTGTTCTTCCTGACCGGCTCGGTCTGGATTCTCCAAGTCATTGACAGCTTCCTGCAGCTTTCTTTCTTCTCTTTTTTTGCCGCCATTCTCACGTCTTCTCAAGGCATTTTCATTTTCCTCAGCTTTGCAACATCTTCACGGATTTTAAAATACGCTGGGGTGTTAAGGAAGCGTACGGAATAGGAGTTACATGTAATTTCGTGTAATCACCAAAATTAGTTTTTTGTACAAATTCAAATAATCACAATCACAGATTTGATAGTATTACGTAAATTTACACATTGATGACGTCTTGGCAAAAATCAAATGTCGTGTAAAGATCGGAAAGCATTGTAAACAGCTTATGACTAATAAAGTATTGTGGTGTGATTTATTGAGAATTGAAAAAAAACAATACTGGACGAGTTTTTAGTTTCATCAATTATTCGTTAAAAGTATGTAAAGTTGCTTTATTCAGCCAGGGTTTCATTGTTTATGATATAAAAATCCGACTAGAACAACACTACCTCGTATGTATTAGCTTCAAATTTTACATATATCGATAGTTTGATCAATGTTTACATTGAAAAGTGTTGCTAGAACCCTGTGTTATGTGTTGTTTTGATGCAGCGCTTTGATCGCTTTCCATGCAAACTATATAAAAGTTTGAAAGGTTTTTGGAGAACCGGATGATTACTATTTAGTTAAAGAGAATATAAGATTATGGCAGCGGTTTCGATAAAACTGAGACCTAAAGCTCAATATATATTTTATTGTTTTGTGGAAACCGCAGGGAAGTATTGTTCTATCTCATTTTATGTTAAGGAATAAACGTAATCTATTAAAGCTATAACGTGATAATGTATTGATGTAGCAGTGATATACTGCCCGATTTTATTATATTGACATGCATCTATTTCCAATGATAATACTCAGTTTTTGATCTGATTTATAAAAGTTATTTAATCTCACGATTTATAATATAACAGTAAGAATAAGACGCTTTATTGCCAATATGCTTCCTTAACATAAAAGATGACGGGGTGTTCCATGACCATCAACATGATATTTATACATGGTGATATTAAGGATCCCTTATCTTTTTATGATATCACTGATTGAGGTAAATGTACGGATCTGGAGGGGGGAGGGGTCATGATCCTACTCTCTCTCTCTGAAAAACTCAACATTAAAACCGGTTCCTGGCAAGCAAAATTATACTTAGAAACCCATGCACAGTCCCTTTGGATTTTTTTTCTGGATCCTCACATGCGGCTTCGGTAGGCCATTTTATGGTTGTATGCATAATTATGTCACGTAAAATTCCCAAAAATGAGCTGAACATTGTTGACGGTCAATAACCTAGGTTTGTTGGATGAAAACTAGAGTACCGACAAAACCCAACCTTACACCACAGTAAACCCCACCTAAAACCTGGGTTTACTTTTGGTGTGTATTCTGGGTTTGCTCTGGGTTTACTTTTTGAAAATTTTGGTCCACTCGGGGTTTACTTCGGGTTTACTCGGGAATTGCTTTTGGGGTCAACTGTACCAACTGAAGCGTGAAGCAGACCCGTCTTTTATCCTACTGCCTGTAGTCCCAACCCCTTCTATATGTCAATTACATATGTATCATCTGCTTTCAGTGGTATACTTCTGATCAGGGGTTTACTCTCTGTGTCCACTTTGGGTTTACTTCGGGTTTACTCCGGGTTTTGTTGCTTTGACGCAAGGAAAAGATACCTCACCTTACCGAAAGTCCAAGGTAGTGTAGAATGGTATCAACGTTAAACTACAGACAAATAAACTTAGATTTGTATGCCTTCGATATAGTTAACAACTGTAAAATATAGTCTAACAGATTTAAACCATTGTTCACGGATCGTTATCTATAGTTAACGGTTCATACACTATAATTTACAGTCGTTAAAACCTAGTTAATCAGCTGTGATATAACTAGTTCAGTTTTTGTAAATATGGCATGCCCTTTCTAGATTGTTTTCAATTTTTCTTGTAGAGTCAGACGTTGAACATAAATGCAAATATAATCTTTCGTAAATATTTTATAATCGTTATGCATAAATTGTATTGTGAAAGTCCAATGTTAATGTATTATGTTTATTACGTATTTTTGGAATGTTTCAATAATGCTTTTTTCTCCATGTTTTAGTGGTCAAAAAAGAATTGTTAATGTGCCGTTACACGGCTTATTTTGTGTGTTTAACCGTTTTTGTCCGTGTTGTGAAATTTGTGTATGTTCCGTTTATATCCGTGTGTTGTGATTTGTGGAACTCAGTGTGTCTCGTGCGGTTCGTGAGGAAACACAGTAGAACATCAGTGACTGTCAATCTTTTTCATGTTTTAGACCACAATGGAGTAAGTTATTTAACTTTGATAAGTTTAATAATAATGAAAATTCATAATTGTACATTCTGATTATTCTAATCCTATAAATTTTGACTATTTAAATTATCTTTAAAAGAAATATTTGATGTCGTCATGTCATATGTGCTTATGTTCGTCCTTGTTTTTTTGTAGTTATTACCACTGTCTATCATCTAAATAAAACTATAAAAAACGATGGTAGAAGCGTTACAGTTAAAGTGCCCAATGTCTTATAAAAAGCGTTCTTAACAAAGATTACATTGATTAATTATCATTTGAATAAGGTTTTATTTTTCTATTATTTTTAGAAATAGGGTTCAATCTAAAATTGAATTTTTTCAAAATAAAGGAAATTTGACCTTTTATTATTCTGTTTCAAATTTTTTTTTTTTTAATTTTTAACACCAACATGTTTAAGGTTTAATATAATCTCATATGTTCTTTGAGATATTTGTATGATATGCTTTCTTATAAATAAAATAACGCTACACTACCCATTATTGACTATATTTTATTTTTCAAAGAGTTTATTTATCGGTTAAAAAATTGCATATAAGGAAATTAACTCGCTGAATAATTGCTTTATACGCTGAAATAAAAAATCAGCGAATTTTACATCAAGTGAACAATTATTTGAATATAAAATTGATGAAAAAACAGGATTTACTAAATTATGTAACTTATCATGAAAACACGCAACACAAATTATGTTTTCGCTTTAATGCATAGTAGTATAGTTGACCCGCTTAATATAATAGTTATTTTGTCAGGAAAAATAATGGTATTAATTGGTCTTTCAAAGTAACCTACTATAGCATTTGCCGAATTTAACGGCTACAAGTTGAAAAATTGTATGAACCACCAACAGACTTCCGAATAGCTGGCATGCTTTCATTTCCTTTATTCCCTTCACTCCGGTTTTGATTAAATATAACAGGGCATACATGAGACAATTCGTTTTTAAATTAACTACTTTGATTAGAATAAACAAGGAACCCACAAGAATTGGCATACTCTAAAACCTGGCCTGGCCTCAAAGTTGGCCTGGCCTCACTTTTGGCCTCAAAATTGGCCTAGCCCAAAATTTTGGCCTGGCCTCAAGTTTTGCCTCTTCAAAAATTTTTGGCCTCTAATTTTAAAATTTTTCTTTTTCTTATTTTCTTAGACTTGAATTGAATTTTTATTGATTTCATTTAAAAATTAAAAATTCAATGCTTTTTTAATATTTAAGGAATAATCATATAAATATGACAAGTGACCGTTGTTCAAGTTTAATTTATTTAATCCATATCTAAACACACAAAAAATACCTATGACATGCATGTACAGCATTGCTCTTACTATTGTTAAGGAATAGATGATGTCAATACAAAAGCGATTGACTATAAAACTAAGAGTCGCCACCCCCCACCCAATCTCCCATTAAAAAGTTAAATATAATTTTAAGAGACTGGCCTGAATGATACCCAAAATATTTGTAAACTGGTACATACCATTAAATTGTAATCACTGTGTAATGCTGCTTGTTTGCATTACCTGTCAACACCAATCAAGCCCAAATTTCTCTCTCCAGCAGAACTTCAATATCAACCTTTTCTGTCGCTAATCTGCTACATTGGGGTCAGATTCATTGCCTATCCTGTCATTTACCATTTCACGCGGTCTATTTTAATTAATGGCATTTGAGAATGACTGCAACATTGCCTCCTCCGATAGCTTGACTCATTGATGGTCATTTATCATCACCTCCTGATTAGAGTAGAGTTTCATGCATGTGTTGCTTGTATATTTAGGAAACAATTTTTATCCTATGGGGAATTGTCATTATCAGAATCTGAACAAAGTAAAACATTTGTGACCTTTGATGCTAGTTGGAACAAATATTGGCCTCTTTATTATTATTTTTGTTTGTCAAACAAATCGTTGGTAAAAGAAGAGTTACATAGATATTGTCCGATCCTGAGAGCAGTTAGATTTAAGCACATTGCATAATAATGTCATGGTTATACTATGGCAGAGCAAAATCACATTCTTAAGTTCTTAATTAAGAATTAAAAACAGACTGAATAAAAATCTATTAGAGTGGATTACTCGACATACCTGTAGTAATAAATATGCATTCTTAGTACTATATTTTCAATTGTAGCTATTTATTTTAATAAACTATTACTAAACGGCAATACAGTCACCAAGTGGGATGTTTAATGTGAATTGAAAATAAATACATAAAAAATCAATAAAATCATCAAATATAAAAAGAAAATATAAAAATAATTTTGAGGCCAAAAATTTTGGTAGAGGCCAAATTTGAGGCCAGGCCAAAATTTGGGGCCAGGCCAACTTTGAGGCCAGGCCAGGCCAGGTCAGGCCAGGTTTTAGAGTATGCCACAAGAATTGTGCAAAATAATTCTTTATTAAGCACATTCTTCCTATCACTTAAAAGAGCTGCAGTAATCAAGCATGACACATGACAGATACCCAAACCACGTGCGGTAATTCGTGACTAACACTGTCTGCCCGATAAATTTCAAAGTGATTTTGAGGCTTATGTTTATACAAAGCACGTATAAAAGAAGGTGTAAAGCTCAACTGACAGAAGCAACTTTCCCATTAAAAATGTGGGGTACACTTAAAGAAGTTGTTTTATTAACCGAACAATAATTATGAATAGGTAATACACAAACCAGTGGGTTTTTTTCATCGAAAAGCATTCCATTATATATCACTATACATGTACATGTAATTGTTTTTGGCAAAAAAATATACTTTGAAAATGAAGCCCAGATAAAAATATTATTTAATATACATAAATGATGTACAGAGGATTATGATCAGTTATTTGTCAAACTAAATCGGGTTTATATTTTATGTTTCACAAATTTTTGTTTTCCGCAAATTCAATCTAACGCGATTTGCTGCAAATTGAAAACAACGAGCTTTTTTCCGATCGCCATATTAACCTGCTATACAGTATTTTAAAATTATAAGAAATTGTCAGTCGCACTGTAAAAGTCTTAAGCGTTTTTTAATGTCCAAAAAGTAGATAAAATTAAAAAATAAATAAATTAAATAAAATAAAACTGATATAGAATAATTTCAGTATCATTTTCAAAAAAATTATTTCGGTTGACATGGATTTTTATGGCATCCTATAAAAAAGAGATTCTTAAAAGATGAATTAAGTAAAAGACGAAACTCTTTACAAAAGGCGATAATAACTAGACAATGAAAGTTGGATGAATTTATTAAAAAGAATGTCCTTCTCAATGAACACTACGCTACAATATGAAGAATTAGTAGGCAAACGTTTTCCGATAGTTTTGAATCTAAAATGCTAAAACCGTGATCGTGAGCCCTAAATCAACAAGGGTTCCAGGAGTGATTCAAAGTTTAAACGTACATGTGGCGTAATTTTTCATGCTAAGAAATATTTGATTGATTGATTTATTCAAATATACTAGCGGAAAAAAGAAACTGTGCATTATTTAATATATGAAAAAAAAAAATTAAAATTACAATGA
Source organism: Magallana angulata (assembly GCF_025612915.1). Lineage (NCBI taxonomy): Eukaryota > Metazoa > Mollusca > Bivalvia > Ostreida > Ostreidae > Magallana > Magallana angulata. Next base: position 4,200,522 of record NC_069114.1, read on the forward strand.
ACATATTTTATTTTTTGTAATACTGTTAACACATGTATTCGTAACAACATCTCATAACACATTAATGTCAACGTCGAATAACGTCAATTTCAGCACACTCCAAAGTCACTTTGAAATTGAATAACCAAAATTAATAACGCGAGTGACCACATAACGCTACCTTCACCAAAGTGTCGACGTTGCACAACACAAGCGTTCTGGTAACGTTCCCCAACGCGACGATACACCCTACAACGGCCGTCACTGCTATCCAAATGAAATATGGATTCATCAGTAAACAGAATATTGGCCAAGTCCTATATTCTGAATCGCAGATGTCGTGTGCACCACGCTAGTCTGGCGATACGATGACGTTGGAGCACTACTGGACGTCTTGGTTTGATGTTTTGCTCGCGCAGACGATTACGCACAGTTCTTGAACTAATTGGTCGAAACAGCCCTGGAATGCTACGGGCAGTCAAACTTGCTGTCTTGAAACGATTTCTCAGATGCACAAGTCTGATGTGGTTGTCATGTTGACGTGACGTCATACGAGTCGCCCAGAGCGCGGTCGATCCTGAGTGTTGCCAGATTGTTGAAAACGTCTCCATAATGACTGGATAGTGTTCTGATGAACTCCAAAGTGTCTTGCTACAGTATTATGTGCCATTCCAGCTTGCAGCATCCCAACAGCACGATTACGTTGGTTTTCGTTGAGTCGTGGCATGACAAAGGGATAAATTTTGTTGAAACTCAAGTGATTTCCTTAACAAAACAAGTTTAAACAAATCCTTTACAGCTCTATTCCAAACAGTATTGGCCCGTAAAACTCGTGCGTACAAATTCTTCAATAAACAACAGGTGCTCACTGAAAAAGTCCGTGCACCCGGTCGGTTACCATCCGATATTGTCAAAAACATTACCATTATCGATTGTTTAAATTCTATAAGTATAACCAATAGATATATAAAAATTTTACTAAATTTCATAATGCACAGTTTCTTATTTCCGCTAGTATATGTTATATAAAGATATATCTTTACAATAAATTACGCAGTTTATATCAATCGGGTTAAAAGATAAAGAAATTGATAAATAGTTTTTATAATTATTTTCGCGTCCACAATAAATACAGCATTTGAATAAACCACGCCTTAAATGGGCCAGGTGATACCACGCTCAGTCTATTACAACAACAATGGCGACGACGAGAAAGATAGGTATACCCATCACCCCTGCGAATGTTATTGTCATTTAAATTTTAAATCACGTGGTTTTATTTGACCCTTTCAGTATCGCAGTAACAATCGTGCCTCGTGTTTATAGTCTATTTTAGAGAATCTAGGTACTTGTAGTCAAATATAAATTCTAGAGGTTTATTGATTTTAAACTTTATCTTCATTAATTGGTGGGTAAAATGTGTCCTAGAAATAAATGTGACAATACAAAAATAGTTTTTTTCTGCTGTTGCGACAATTAACATGAGTAGTAGACATCCCCCCTAAGAATTAATTTTCGATCCGCGCCTGACCTAGTAATAACACTAATAGTGAAACAGACTGTACTATTTTATGCAGAATGTTCCTTGAAAATGGCTTGATATACTTAGTTTTTATGCAAAACATTCACCCATTATTTTTTTAAAAACATGGTATTGCACACCACAAGCATCAAACATGTCTATGAATTTATTAAGCAACCCAATGTTTATGCTATCAACCACTCTACACGTGGTTGAACATGAACGATAACTCTGTTTCGAGTATCATCGTTTAATTAAAAAACCGCTAGATAATGAAATAAGACATACATCTTAAAAGATGTTGATGTTTTAACATAAATCAAAGTAGGATATGATATGAAAATCGATCAGTACTTACGTATTTTGAGAATATTATCCGAACACTTATACTTCCGCTCGAAATTTCACAGGAACTGAACAAATCTCGGTGAAGTCTCGTGAACTTTCATTCGAGCACCTCTGGATTTATTACATACTTAGCAACGATAAAGAAAACATTCCGAACACATTCGCAGGGGTGCCCATAATACCGTTAAGTTTGACAGACTTGGCCAAGAAAGAAAAAAGATTGATGGAATAGGAATTAAAGCCGAATTAAACTTAAGTTTAATAAGTTTTTATCATGAAGTCATAGGGTTTTGTTAGTCAGGTTCGTACGTGCTCCATGTGCTCCATGTCTTTACTTTATAAGTTATGAACCACAAGTGAATTTTCGTTTAGAGAAATTTCTGAATAAAGAATTAATAAACTCTCTTAGTACATGCATCCATTAGGGGAGGGGGTATTCACTCATTTTACCGTGTCGTTGATGCTAAAATAGTGTTTCATCTTTATTACACATGATTAACAATTTATATCGTTCTACATTAATGAATAAGGGAATACTAATGCTTTGAGTATCATCTGATATAAGAATTATCTCGTTTAAGACATGAAAAACGTGATTCTAATTTGTAAACTGTTCTTCCATCGTGTTTTCAATACTAGGTTTTCCCGCACTCATGCGCAGTGGCGTTTCAAATAGCCGATCACATTAATATGTTAATATTCATCAGACGAGTAGCAAAGTTTTGAGACAAATAACTAAAGAAAGAACATGTTTTACGGGGTTAGAGTTTGTGAAACGTCTAATTATAAGAAGCATGATGTATATTTTTACTAAAACTCATGTCAAAATTTTACTCCAAATACGCCCAAATACCTTTTAAATATGATTTAAGGATTTTGTGAAGACGTGTAAAACCTTTTTTACAAGAACTACATGTACCATGCAACAATTTGTGATATTACTATGTAAGATCCTCAAATGTATATTCTAAATTGTTTAAACAGTGACCCTCAGACCAATACTTGGACCCGAAAAGGTATTTACAGTTAAACTTTGAGATATACAGGGAATTTTTAAAAAATCTCCTCAAGAACTGTATTGATACAATTTCTGATATTTCTATGCCAGATAGTGTAGATTAGAAATTGTTCAACTCATGACCCCTTAGGCCAATACTGGTCACCAAAATTGGTAAAAACTCCATCATGGAAACAAATAAGAAAAATATTGCTCTAATTAGGAAAATTATTATTATTTAGTTAGTGGGCACAATGGTGACTTGTTAGTCGTAAGAATATAAAAAATTATTATTTTTCAAACAGTTTAATAATCTTTGTAATTTTTACGGTATTTAAGGATAAAAATCCTGCAATTTTGATGGCATTAACGGTTATCTGAGAATAATGCAACACTGTTACCACTATTTAAGCAATTAAAATAAAAAATAAAAACAGTCCAAAGAGGCCATTTAACTCTTACTTACGATGTTCTTCGTTTGAGTTCCCTGTCATCAGGCAAGAAGCTTTTTAAGGATAAATGCAAATCAACTATAAGATTGTTGCCCCCCCCCCCCCCTTAAGCAAGGCTTTATAATTATAAATTTCAAACTATTGCTAAAGCCACCATGGTCATCATAACCATGCATCTTAAATGCTTTTTAGATGATAAATAGGAGACAGCAAGATATATTAATTAAAGTCAAATTAAGCCCCCTCCCTTAAAAAACTCCTATTAAACAAAAAAAAAATTATAATCAAATGAAAATAAATAAAAACACCCCTATATTAACATCGAAACCAGTATGCCTGGCCTGGTTTATGAAATACACAATTTAAAAAGAGGCATCCTGATTCATAAGCATTTGCTATGTTAAATTGCTATATAAACATTTGAGATGAATATTTTAAACTAAAGAGTTAATTTAGGTTAACTATATAACCAAGAACGCCTCAGTGGACGGTCACGTTACATGGGCCATGGCGGTTGTATTGAACTTGGCTCTCGTCAATTTGACAATTTTGTGAATTTCTTGGCTAAAATGTGACTTTCTGTGTCCGAAATTTCCACCCCTTATAATCAGTAACACTCAGTAAATGTGATTCTTCTGTATGCTTCTGTGAATACGTGTTCAAATACCGTCACGTCGAGTGATGGGTCCAATTATATATGATAATATTGGACATCCTGACAAGCACCCTAAATTGGAACCGTTTTGTGTATACTAAACCTCTACAAAATGATCAATAACTACAAAGATCAGCTTTTTATGCAGGTATAAAATGTCTCATTTACAATAAAGGCCAGCCATCTAAAAACCAAAATGTACAAACTCTTGGGGAGAATTGGCGGTTCAAATTCAGTGACAAAAAGCGGTGCCGCATTTGCCTTTAAACAGATCTTGATTCAGGAATAGAGAAGTGTAAACCTTGTGTCAAAAACCAGAGACACGTCATATCTTTTGGCGGGGATGATTTCCAATAATCGAATTTCACACGTGTTTTTTAAATCCATCATCGTAGAACATGTTTTTCAATATGTTAAAGCCATTTGCTGCGGAGATCTCAAAGACAACAGCTATGCAGGCTCCAGACGCAATAATGATCAGTAACATAATCCAATTAGTGATGATATCATTGATAAACTGAAAACATTATTGGAAGAAATTGTGAATGCATAGCATGATCAGGTTGAAGCTTTCCGGGAAATTAACAAAAAAGAGCAATCAACACTCTTTGAAAGTGTTTATGTTGATTTCTGGGGAACAGGTCTTAACAAAGTCGGAACAGAACATACCGGTCAAACAAAAATGGCCTGGACAGAACATACAGACAGATCTTTCAGAAGATTCGCGAAGACCACCACGGAGATTTGAGTCTGTTCAAAGGAATCTACAGGCAGCTTCAAGCTCACAGCGTCATATTTTGGACATTTCGAGTTCTATTCGGAAATCTGATAAAAAAAAGTTGACAAACAGTCGTCTACTATGCAAGATCACACCCGGTCTCCGCGTACTGGCTTCATTGCCATGTGCTGATGCGTTTGTTTTTATATTTTCGACTTTCAAGTCCTTTCTGCCTTGTCTTGGACGCATCTAAGTTTATGGAAGACGTCTGTAAACCATTGTGCCAGGTGCTCGTACAATTCGCGTTTTTTCTTAATTGGAGCATGGTCATAGACAATAAATAGGTATATAATTTATCTCTTTAAACGAGGTTTAATTCTTATACAAGTCTGTGAACAGGCTGTTATAAGTATGTCGCAATTTGCCAATATGAGGGTACAGCTTGAAGTGTTATTTTTGCAGTATAGCTTTCAAAAAGGATTGACAGGATTTTTAGCCGCCTGTGAGGTGACATACTAGATGTTTAGCTGCTGGGATTAAAAAGGAATCCTCTCCTCTTGATCTTGCTTAGCCTCTCATGATCTCTCCTATTTCACAAGGATTTGAAACTCAAGGTGCACTATTTCTCTTAAGAAAATCTTTCACTTGCACATTGCACACTTTCATTTTCAAATAATAGATCAAAACACTTCCTATAGCTTACTTTAGGTGACTTTAATCGCTTAGCTGTGTTTAATGACACCCACAAAATTAATAAAAACAATACAAGTCCAGCGCACATAAGGAGACATCATTTCAAAACAGGCTTTAATGTAGAAAGGTAAGTATAATGGTCTATAAGACTAAAGCTGGCTGGGCTATTTTAAAGACTTTGTTAATAGCAAACATATTTACGATTAGTTTTTCAAAACATTTAGAGTAAAATCTGTTGCGTAATATTTATGATAATTGGGCAATTTATTCTATATTATTGTTAAATAGATATTCTGTATGGAAAATGACAATTGTTCATAAAAACATAAATAGGCGTCGGAACCGGGGATGATGAGACTTTTTTGCAAAGTTAGACATATTATAATGTGCTATAAAGATAGATAGATAGATAGATAGATAGATAGATAGATAGATAGATAGATAGATAGATAGATAGATAGATAGATAGATAGATATGGCTTCTCAAAATAACTGATAAGTCTAGCCCAACCCCCACTTTCAATTTGCTTATCTGCATTAGCAATATAATAGAAGATCACTAGACAGTTCGCCTCATTATAAAGATTAAAAAATGTTAAAACGGCATAGTTAATTAATAAATCTGATTAAATATCTTTAGTACTATGTTTAATTTGTTTAGGTGGTTAAGGGGATTTTATTGCATATAATTGTCAACGTATTAATCAAATTTCGTTACAAATTTAGGAAATCAGAATAGCTCGACACACATACAAGTCACCCCTAGTACAACCAGAAACAACTTGCTCCAACTTCAGAACAACTCGCCCCCACTGAAAAATATTTTCTTTATACATATATTTTACAGAGCAGAGTCTATTCTTCCTATTTTCTACGTTTCCAAAACTTTCCATCAGTGTTTGAATTTATTTCCAAATTCGTTTAAATTCACCCAAAGCAATAAATATGATTGATCCACTTATTTTTTTTTTACTTTTTTTTTGGGGGGGGGGGGGGGGGTCATTTCGGAGTTCTTTGTCCTGATATATTCTAGCCAGACATTCTTTTAAAAAAATATGATTTAAGGAATGGAAGCCAATTCGAGCATATTTATTGTTGAAAGACTTAAAATACCTTTCATTTTTAAAATAAATTATGTAATATAATTTATAACAGCAACGATCAATCAATGGCTTTATGATATTCTTGTGATAATGTTAATTACTTAAAAGAATTAATTTAATGAAATTCAGCCGGTAAATAATTAAAGGATTAGCGATATGTTAATTTTAATAAGGTGATAAATTGCTTTTAAGAAGGTCAGCTCCTATGCTTTCATAAATTTCATAAATTTGATGTTTAATTTGTGTATGGCCGCTTCAAAGTAATGAAGAATGATAAACAAATTATTCATCAGCCAGCAAACTTGCAAAATCACAAAAGAAAACATTTATCTTGATAGATAAATGAATGTGCATGTGAAATAATGTAGATAAAGTGTGAAAAATATTTTTAAAAGTAATAAAACAATACAAAATCCTATAAAATATGCGTTTTAAAGTTCGGGGCGAGTTGTACTAAATTGGAGCAAGTTCTTTAAGATGAGTGGCGAGTTGTCCTGGTTCCGATGACTTTGGGGAGTGTGATTTGACCATGCTAAAGGTTACAAAATCTTACCAATCTTAAATATGTAATAATAATGCTATACTATCCATTGTTGTTGTTATAAAATTTTCGTTAAAATTCTACATTAATTGAAAGTTAATTGATGAAAATTGAACCATTCAAAATTTTGCGTGGTACATATCGTATCTATATCATTTAAAATATTTTTACTGAATTAACAAGTATTGGGTCTCAAAGATGTAGAATTAATTTATGGAATACAAAAATATAATAGAGTTTTTGTATAGATTGAATAAATGGTATCAATACATTTTTAGACAACTAAATCTAACCATACAAATGGAGGCGAGAATGGATGGGTTTATTTTGACTCTCAGTGCTGTCTTTTTTCTTTCCGCGTCCTATGTATTGGGAGCTTTTAATCTTACTAGACTGATGGGAATCTACATCAATTCTTGTGGTACAGAAAGTTTGTGTTTCGATTGGTCAAAATTCCCCAAAACCGAGAATACCCCCATCACTTCGAGATGCCCGCCATGTTCGTGTGAAGAGAACTGTTTCCGAATGATGAATTGCTGTCCTGATAAATTCTTTCTCGAAAGAAAGCTTAGAAGAATGCATTTTCCATTTTATGAAATGCCTAACAGATCAATAAAAACAAGTATATTTCCGAAATATGCCGTTATAGACTACTGCCCTCCGTTGGTTAACGAAACAATCGATTTTTCCTGTAGGAAACCTCCTATAGGATTGAAGAATAGGATTTTTGTGACCTCGCTCGTCAGTAATTATACCTACAACAATTTCCACTGTGCCTTGTGCCACGGGGAGAAGGAGACGGATCTTCTCCAATGGGAAGTAGCCATTTACGGATTTGACTATGTTGTCAATTTTGTAGAGTCCGTTGAAGAACTTCTTGAAGTCACTAAATTCTTTAATAGTGTTTTAATTTTCTATCCTCCAAATTCAGTTAAAGATAAAGTGGTTCAAACTTCTCCCAATAAAGTAAGTTACTCAGGAGAGTGTTTTGACGACGAGGATTTGGTTCTTGCTTGTGATTCCTCATATTTCCATGAATATCGACTTTTCAAAAATATTTTTTGTTTAATGTGCAATGTTCAAAGTTTGAAATTGTCAAAAAATAGTATATCTTCATGCCTTTTACAAGACGAAGATACAAGGAAGCTGTGCATGACGAGCCCTCAGTCTGATTTGACGTATCCATACAGAAATTACCACTGCTTCTCTTGCAATTTACCTGTACCATTTGTGAGTGGAATCACACCGAATGACCAGAATAAAGTCGGAACAAGATATACCTTTCTTGACATGTCTACCTTGGTACGAGAACACAGCTTTGAAATTCTTACCTTTAGTCAAAACATTTTCAACGATATTTTACTCTTACAAAAAATATATAAAACAAATGCGGATACTAACGGTAACTTGCGACCTAATAACTACGAATTCGACCATCTGTTGAACAAAATGGCAGCTATATATCCACATCGCATTTGTAATCGTGTCATTCTGCCAGGCGTTGTCCAAAACCTGAGCAGAATAGAATGCGATTGCTCGCCATCGTGCTTGTTTAGAGACTCGTGTGCCTGTTGTATTGATACGGCCTTGCTTCATTCTGTGGAGTGCATTTCATACACAAGAGCAGCATTTTCTGAACAATTCAGGAACAATGACGTTAAAATACAAGTTGTGAGAGCTTGCTACAAAGAAATGAGTGAGAATGTCGGCACACAGGAAGATGAAAACATCAAGTATTTGTGCGAGAGCGATGATCTGAACGAGTTTGACATCCCTGTTGTTTCAAGAAATATCACATATAAGAATGTCTTCTGTTTCCTTTGTAACACGAACTTTACGATTGCAAACTATTCTCTTATAACTGAGCCATATGACATAATAAACATAAGAATACATTGCAATCACCAACTAGTCTTCACCTTCTTCGCTAGTTTTGATCAAGTCATGGCCGAAGCTTTAAAAGAAAATTGTGACATTGTGTATGATATACATAACTTAGTAATGTGTACTAGCGACAAAAAGGGCGACAATTTCATATCAAAGTGTGATGTCACCTCTGGAGAAGAAGAGGTTGATCAAGCCGAGCTTTGGGCATGTGAAGAAATTAGTAACCAGGTTTTCCCAACGTTCGGGAATTTCAAAAACGAATTTTGTCATATGTGTAACTCACCTGTTATCGATCATGGGGAACAATTTTTTTGCAACGATTCAAGAACTAATCTTGAGGCATTTAAGAACGGATGTTTGTCGCTACCTGATGTTAGTTACCATCCTGTTGTGCACCCATACAGGAATATATTCTGTTTCACGTGTACAGAGGAAGCTCCAGGCCTCTCTTTGTCCTCTCCCCAGAGCTGTGACCCTTTGTTAGGCTCAGAATACTTAAGGACAATTCCGCTAATAAGGAACCTGTTTGTTCCAAGTCTTACACTGAACACAGATATTTTTAATCCAGTGCCTCAGGTATGTAAAAAAGTATGATAGTATGTAGTTACTTTTAATCAACCAGATGTCTGATTGTAAAGACTTATTAATATGGTAAAATTTCTGTCCTCGTCTATTAATCTTAATTTGAATTTCAAATACATCACATTATCAAGATATTTTGGTGTTTAAACAACCGTCAGCTCGATGCTTCTTTTCCAAATAACTTGTAAGAAATGCCAAGACAGGACTGTCTTGACATTTCAAATTTCAGAAATATGTTTGCCCTTCTCTTATACGAGATTCTGATCTTCAAGTATTTACTAGATCTGCATCTGTGAAGACAAAAAAGAGGTAAATTTATTTTACTTATTTTGAATTTTGCAGTCGATGGAGTACGGCTGTTACCCCGGTCGTGTGATGCAAGACGGATTTTGCAAGACAATCATTCAATTCCCAGTCCGCATGAAATATTCACTACATATTCTATGTAATCTCAGAGTATCTGCCTTAACAAATGATACCAGTTATGTCTTGTCTAATGTAAGACAGTCCGTTCGTCAAATTCTGGTGAGTTCATACATTACAAGTGATATTCAGGTTGCGGATATCTATTTTCTACCCGAACTACCCATCAATATAGTCCATAGAGACGGCTTATTTTTCTATGAACTACAAGTTTCTTTGAGTTACACGTTGTTGTATATCACTCGGTTTAACAGAGATGTGGTAGAAAGAGAGCTGATTAATACGCCTCAGAATATCAGGATGGATCATTCAATCAATGGCTCGGCCCGAATTTCCTTCTCTCTAGAAGGTTTCCAATTTTCGAATATCAGTAAAACATTGTTATCACAAAACACACTTGAAAGTGATTATAATTTGTTTAGGAATTACTATAAAGATGCTCTTGGGATGCGCCCTGGAATGATTACAATTGTAGGTGAATTACTTGTTTGTGATCACCAGTTCTTCGAACAAACGGAAGTCACAATGGATATCGATAATTATCGTGTAGTAGTCAAGAAGACAGAGGAGGCGTTTTACATAGGCGATTTTATCATTGATTATGAAAACCGATATCGCGTGTGCGCAAAGCGTTCCCCACCTTCATCGCTATCGCTATTTCTTGTTGAATCCCTAAACACCCTAACAACTGTGTTAAATATCATCAGTAGTATCTTCCTAGTCTTGCTGTTTGTCATCTACTCGTTAATACGAGAATTGCGAACCGTTCCGGGTGTCAACATCATGAGTTCCACATTTTCTCTGTTCTGCATGCAACTCACATACACCGTTAGTAACGTCCTACGGAAGGGAAGCCTCCCCTGTAAAATCACAGGGGTGTTGCTTCACTACTTTTGGCTGTGTTTATGCAGCTGTTTTTACATATGTTGCTTGCATATGTTAAAAAGCTTCCGAAAGCTAAATATAATTCAAATGACACCTAATGATAAACAGTTTCTTCGTTATCTGATGTTTTCCTATGGTTTTCCATCTTTCATTGTCTTCTCGAATGTATTGATATCTTGGTGCGTGACTGGTAACGTAGGCTACGGAACAACCCTTTGTTTTGTCGAAGGTCTGATTCAGAATATCACTACTTTTATTATTCCCATCATCGTGACCTGCGTAGTAAACATTCTTTTATTTGTTTTGACCATTTTTAGCATCAATCAGGACAAACACATCCAGAAATCTAAGGAGAACAAGTCTGAGCTGGTCATCTTCTTTAAACTGTTCTTCCTGACCGGCTCGGTCTGGATCCTCCAAGTCATTGACAGCTTCCTGCAGCTTTCTTTCTTCTCTTTTGTTGCCGCCATTCTCACGTCTTCTCAAGGCATTTTCATTTTCCTCAGCTTTGCAACATCTCCGCGGATTTTTAAATATTTTAAAAAGATGATAAACCGACCGATGAACCATCATTAAGGTCAGGGTTATAGATCAAACCCTATCTGAAAAGTGCAAACATTAGATTCGCCTAAAATATTTTTCCAAAACAAAGGGCCTAGCCACCCCCCCCCCCCCCGTCCGCGCAAATAAAATTTATCCTTTGTATCCCCTTTTATAATTTTTGCCTGAACCCGTGCATGGTGTTTACTTCAGCCATCTATTAGGTTGTATATGATTTTATCTTTTTTCGCTTATATCGAGATGTTAAAATGTTAAAATGAAAGCCCCCAAAATCCAGTAAAATTGTATTGTGTGTCTTTGTAATGCTTCAATGAAGTTGTTGAAATAAATTGAATTGTTACAATGCAAAAAAAGTTAAATGTTCAAAAGCATGCATAGAAAGCTATCTTCGTTTTTAGGCCACCTGTGTAAATTCAGATGACCTATTGCTATCCGTTTTCGTCCGTCATCATGCGTCGTCGGTCATGCGTTAACATTTTTACAGTTTTTACTTCTTCTTAAAAACTACAAGGCTGATTGCAACCATTTCTCGTGTGAGGCATCTCTTTGGTAAGAGGAATGTAAATTGTGAAATCTATGGCTCTACCACCCCCGGGGCGCCACATGTGAGGCCAAATATTCAAAAAAACCGCCAAATTTTCAAAAATCTTATTCTCTTTTCCCACACATGTGAGGAAAAAATGCTTGCATAGTTATGATGTCCATGAAACCCTCCACCAAATTTGTGAAATTCATAACCCCTGGGTCAGGGGTTCTGGCTCTAGGGTCGGAAACTAAATACATGATTATGATGTCCATGAAGCCCTCTACCTAAATTATGAAATGCATGATCCCTTGGTCAGGGGTTCAAGCTCTAGGGTGAGGCCAATATGACCATATAGCAGAAACGTATTAAATCTTCTTCTCTACTCCTATATATATTTGTTAAAAACTAAATGCGAGATTATGATGTCAATGAGGCCCTGAACCAAAATTGTGAAATTCATAACCCCTGTGTCAGAGTTTCAGGCTCTAGGGTGGGGCCAATATCGCCATATAATAAAAATGTATTAAATCTTAGAAAATTTTCTTTTCTACTCCCATATATATTTGTTAAATAAATGCCTGGTTATAATTTGAATGAAGCCATCTACCAAAATTGTGAAATTCATGGCCCTTGGTTCAGGGGTTCTGGCTCTAGGGTGGGGCCAATATGGCCATATAGTAAAAATGTTTTAAATCTTAGAAAATCTTCTTTTCTACTCCCATATATATTTGTTAAATAAATGCCTGGTTATAATTTCATTGAAGCCATCTACCAAAATTGTGAAATTCATGACCCATTTGTTATCGGTTCAGGTTCTAGGGTGGGGCCAATATGGCCATATAGTAAAAATGTTTTAAATCTTAAAAAATATTCTTCTTTACTACAACACATGTGGGCAAAAAACTGAATACATGGTTATGATGTCCACTAACTCATCTACCTTAATGTGAAATTCATGGCCCATGGGTCAGGGGTTTAGCACATGAGGGGGGGGGGGGGGGCAATAGTTAATGCATATAATGTTTAAAAAATTTCTTCTCTATTCTCAGGGTTGTATGAAAAACTGACTTATAATTATGTTTACCAGGAAGTCCTCTACTGATATTTAATTTTCATGTCCCCTTGAGTATGGGTTTTGACTCTAGGGCAGGGCCAAAACGGATGTATAGGTGTTAATGCATATATAAAGGGGGTTGGTGAATGCATCGTGTTTAATCAATCTAATGGCTTCAACTGACTTTAGTTTTCATTGCGCATGATTTTTGCAATTTAGTAAAATACAGTGTATACATTTATTTATGTATAATTTATAGATAAACAATGTTCAGATTTTCAAAGGAAAATTTCATTTGTAAGCGATTTTTCCGTTGTGCGGTATATCTGAGTGATGCCATTGTGCTTTTATGACATTATAAAAATCAAAGTACTGAAGTACTGAAAGCCGGGCTCTTTTGGTGTGTCTTAATGCATCTTGTGTAGTAAAGACTGAAAATCTCTCTCTCTCTCTCTCTCTCTCTCTCTCTCTCTCTCTCTCTCTCTCTCTCTCTCTCTCTCTCTCTCGCTCGCTTTTAATGTCGGCAAAGCATCAGAGAGCGACCAAATTTTGTAAGCGGCTATAAACAAAAAATATGTCTGTCTAGTAGAAGTTGAAAAGTTCAACAGTTGCTGCCTTGAATTTTGCAACAAGCATTATATATTCAATCCCCATTTCTTCAGCGCGCAGCAAAGTAGTTCATGGAAATTCATGCGCATTGTATGTGTCCAAAATGCATAGTAATGTTTTAAAAACACGTTATTAATAAGAAAACGAAAAAAGATAGACAATTCATTCGAAATTAAAAAAAAGAAACAAAATGCCAACACTTTTGACAAAACGTGGCTCTTTGTGTAACTATTTGGTATAGCGGAAGCTTTACCTTGACGCTGTTTGGTTTTTTGTTTACTTGTGCTATTTATAGTAACATTGGCGATTTGCCTGCCTATAGCCAGGACTCTGCTTTCAGCAGAGCCCGGCTAAAAAATGAAGCTTTGCATGAGTATATACGTTACAAGAAGTAACATAAAAGAGAAAGTAAATAGTGTAAGCCTTTGAAATTTTACACGCAGAATGCTACAATGCTGAAGGTCATTTTTCCAATTTTTTTAATGAACCCACTGTATTAACCTACATCTGTATAACTCCAATTATATAGCATAATTTGGTCCATTGTGATATTTGGAGATGACCCCCACTAAAAAACAGACGGTAAAATTTAGTATTTTTACATATAAGGTAGAAATTTATTTTATATATCACATACTGTAATTTGAGAAAAATCTTTATAATTGAAGCATTTACTTGCATTTAATCTACTTTAAGTGCGGAAAATGACAATATCCTAATATATTCCTACATGTAAATGTACCTGTATTTTGAGATGGACCCTAAAATACAGATGTGAGATTTTATTAAAACTGCGCAAATATACTAGAGATGGTGTAATTTACATATGATTTTAAAAGAATCTCGTCGCTTTAGTCGGTCTCCCCTAATATGTATAGAGCTTATTGGTATCAATTACAACTAAAGCTGAAGGCATGCAGGGCTTAATTGCCAGAAGCAAGTTTTAGTGTTTGTTTCTTGAGCACTTCCATAGAGGAATATTACCTTGTACTAAATGCATTTTATTAACAAAAAAATTAATGGTCATAACCTTGAAGAGCAATGTTTCTCCGACTTTAATATTTGAGAATAATAACACTATTCTGTTATTTTCGTATAATATTGTATGTGATGGAATAATGTCTCTGAAGTATTATATTGTGCCTTGACAAAATAGTCTACTAATTCAGCTTAAATCGATATTTCGCTTGTATAACTCGAACATATTTTGCAATTTCATCTATTTTTAATCAAAGCTTTGTTCAAATGTTGTTCATTGCGTATGTTTAGATTGATTATGTTTATAAATCCTAAAAAAATAAAAATACTGTTTTCTTTTCATGTGGTTGTAAATATCATATTTTTATAGATTTTCATTTGATGTACTGTTGGCATATTTTAGCAAACAAACATCATGATATGCCCGATACAAAAAATGATAAATTCAATCCGGTTGTAAGTACTTTGTTTTAAAACAAGTGGTACTTGAAAAAATCCACCTTTTTTGATAATGATCGATTATAAATACGTTTTATTCGTCGTGTGCACATGCCAGGAACGATAACTCTATAAGCCGAAAAGGAACATGTTTATATCAAACTGATTAAAAAAACGAAATTGTAAATATATTACTACTGTACAAAAAACAGTATTGATAAAGAAGATTAGATTAATTTTTTTTTAAATAAAAAAAAAAGTTCTGGAGATGCCGGGGATCGAACCCGGGGCCTCTCACATGCAAAGCGAGCGCTCTACCACTGAGCTACATCCCCATGTTGAAGTATGCCGTAGTTAAAAGAGTCTAAATCAATCGGCTATAGTCTTGGCTGTATACATTCGTAGTCTCAGATGTCATAGGTTTTCAAAAACAATTCTATATATAATTGTGAATGTGGAACTTCGATATAATATAGGTAACAGTAATATATATGCATTGTTTTCAGTGTTGAGAAGAAAAAGAAAGACAACTCTCGTCGTTATCTCTGATAAATTTCTTGACATGAAAAATTAATATAATATGTTTTACGGTGTGCCCGTTGGGGCGAGCGCAGAAGGAACCAAACATTTCTCATCATTGTTAAATGCAACGTTAACCCGTGGACTTGCCCCAACCTAAAAACTTTGGCTTTGTCTCGAAAACTTTTATCACCGCAAGGAACCCAAATTAAGTTATCAAACACTTATTCGAATTGTCCATTTTAGGCTAATGCACTTAATCAAAACACCACTGAGCATAAATTAATCATGTTTTATCATTCCTTTACTTTTTGATAATGATAATTAAAATCAGTAAACAATAAACTGCTTGTCTGAGTGTGTTATTTCCTATTTTGTTCCTTGTTGTTATATTATTCTGTATCATCAATTCGTTTATAATTTTTGTATGCTATATATATATATGCGTTGAAGACATTTTTTAAATAATTTTTTGTCACCTACCTCACGCATGCATATTACAAATGGATCTATATGACAGTCAGTTATAAGTATGGAACTTGCGTGTGTATTTACTATTAAAGCCAAAAAAAATATGATCAAAACAAAACTAATCAGCCGAAGATTCACCATCAACACTGATATTGAGTACTTACTACACGTTACACCCAGTACATATGCTTGATCCACCTCTTTTATATTGCGCGAAGTCACTACTGTGACGTCATATACTTAACTTTCTTTTGCGCTCGACAGTTCTCGTAAATTGTCGGAAAAATTCGGGAAAGGAAATGACGTCATATGTCAACAATAGTTCAGATAGGTACAGGTTTTTTTTACGTAAGCATGTGTTGTTTACTTTAGTGTTTTAAAGGATTTTTGTTGTTTTAAATGAAATAGATGCATGTATACGATTAAGAGGTAAGAATTTCCCTTAGAAACGCTTCCTGTTCCACCATGTTGCTATGCACCGCAAAGGATCACTGGGATAGTAGAACGTTTTCACGCGGGTCCACAAAATTTTCTTTGAACAATGTGCAGATTTCAACTCGAATTTCCTCCGTTCGTACACCTTGTCTATGGAGCTCGCTACGCGAGCGGCGCTTCGCGCCGCCTCGCTGCGCTCGCTAATATGTTTTACGGTGTGACCGTTGGGGCGAGCGCAGAACCAAACAGCTCTCATCATTGTTAAATGCAACCAGTGGACTTGCCCCAACCTAAAAACTTTTGTTTTGTCTCGAAAACTTTTATCACCGCAAGGAACCCGAAGTTATCAAACCTTTATTCCAATTTTCCCTTTTGGGCTAATACACTTAAACAAACAACAACTGAGCATAAATTAAATGTAAAACAGACTTATTAAAATATGTTGAATCAAAGCCGTTTGGTTTCTTTTTTATAAAAAGACAATCATGTTTTATCATTCCTTTACTTTTTAATAATGATCATTAAAACTAGTAAAAAATAAACTGCTTGTCTGAGTGTGTTATTTCCCATTTTGTTTCTTGTTGTTATTTTCCTCTGTATCCTCAATTCGTTTATAATTTTGTTAATTTTTGAATGCTATATATGCGTTGTAGACATTTTTTAAATAATTTTTTATCACCTACCTCACGTATGCATATTACAATCGGATCAATATGACAGTAAATTAGTGTATGGAACTTGCATGTGTATTTACTTAGCAAAAAAATATGATCAAACCAAAACTATATAATCAGCCGAAGAGTTACCAATACTGATACTGAGTACACGTTACACCCAGTACATCCCAGTACATGTGCTTAATCATTGTGACGTCATACTTAACTTTCTTTTGCACTCGACAGTTCTCGTAAATTTTCGGAAAAATTCGGGAAAGGAAATGACGTCATATGTCAGCAATTTTTAAAGTTCAGATAGGTACAGGTTTTTTTTAACGTAAGCATATGTGTTTTTACTTTAGTGTTTTTAAAGGATTTTTGTTGTTATGAATGAAACGATTAAGAGGTAAGAATTTTCCTTAGAAACGCTTCCTGTTCCACCATGTTGCTACATGTATGCATCGCAAAGGATTATTGGGATATGTACAACTTTTTCACGTGGCCTCATAAAAATTTCTTTGAACAGTGTGCAGATTTCAACTCGAATTTTCTCCGCTCGAACACGTTGTCTATGGAGCTCGCTACGCGAGCGGCTCTTCGCGCCGCCTCGCTGCGCTCGCTATTAATATGTTTTACGGTGTGACCGTTGGGGCGAGCGCAGAAGGAGCCACATATCTGTCATCATTGTTAAATGCAACCCGTGGACTTAACCAAACCAAAAAACTTTGGCTTTGTCTTGAAAACTTTTACCACCGCAAGGAACCGGAAGATATCAAACTTTTATTCCAATGGTCCCTTCCTAGGCTCATACACTTCAACAAAAAACTACCACTGAGCATTAATAAAATGTTAAACAGACTTACGTTGTATTAAAATATTTTGATAAACACAACGCCGTTTTTTTTTATGTAGATACAATTATGTTTTATCTTTTCTTTACCTTTTAATAATGATCATTAAAATCAGTAAAAATAAATTTTGTTTGTTATTTCTCATTTTGTTCTTTGTTGTAACCCGTGTTTTAATTATTTTCCTCAGTGACATTAATTTTGTTTTAAATCTTTTTAATTTTTGTACGCTATATAAGCGTTGTAGACATGTGCCCTCACCCCTTTCTTAGTGTGTGATATCCAATATTATTTGACCACATATGCAACTATATAACAAATACATGTACCGGTAGATATTTTAACAGTTTAATTCTTTTCATTTATCTATTCATTACAAAATGACGTGGCTGCACGTAGATCTAATAATGATTAGACTTTTCTTTCTTAATAATTTTTGTCACCTACCTAACGTATGCATATATGATTGGATCAATATGACAATAAATTTAGCATGGAACTTGCATGTGTATTTAATAAGCAAAAAAAAAAATCATCAAAACAAAACTAATCAGCCAAAGAGTCACCGTTAACACTGATACTGAGTACTTCCTACATGACCCAGTACATATGCTTGATCCACCTCTAAATGTATCGCGGGAAATTATAACGCGAGATCTTTGTGACGTCATAGTTAACATTCTTTTGCGCTCGACAGTTTTCGTAAATTGTCGGACAAATTCGGAGAAGGAAATGACGTCATATGTCAGCAAAAGTTCAGTTTTTTTACGTAAGCTTATGTGTTGTTTACTGTAATGTTTTTAGAAGGATTTTTTTTATTGTTAAATGAAAATGATGTATGCGATGTAGAGGTAAGAATTTTCCGTAGAAAAACTTTCTGTTCCACCATGTTGCTATGCACCGCAAAGGATCACTGGGATAGTAGAACGTTTTCACGTGGCCTCATAAAATTTTCTTTGAACAATCTGCAGATTTCAACTCGAATTTCCTCCGTTCGTACACGTTGTCTATGGAGCTCGCTACGCGAGCGGCGCTTCGCGCCGCCTCGCTGCGCTCGCTATAAACAATTTTCCCAAAAATCTTCATATTCCTAATCAATGAGAGGGTGGAGGGGTATCGGAACGATATTTCGTAAAATTAATTTTTAAAGTGCGTTTATATATTTCTACGGTTTTTTTTATCAGCACAATAAAAAAGTGTGTGTGTGGGGGGGGGGGGGGTTAACTCCTCCAAATTTTAATTTTTATTAGATAAAAATGTTTGTTGCTAGAAAAGCGGAGGCCCCTCTCCCTTCCAAGTCACGTAGCAACGGTATCAGAACTGTGTGGATCCTGTTCTTATTTTAATGAACTTTAAATTTCTATTGTAATTTCTGTGGATAAACGTTTATATATATATATGATTCTAAGGTAACAAATTTAAATATAAATTAACAAAAAGAAATTACTTTCCTGGAGAGTTAGATGCAAAGGACGCGGGAAGAAGAATTGAGATGGATCCGCGCCTCGCCTCTCCTTGATCCGGCGATTTAAATACCTGTTCCTATCGACAACAAGAGGTGTCTGTGATGGATAGAGCCTACTGGCCCCGATGTCGTGAGGATTAAACAGCATGTAAGTTTGACTGACAAGATGGTGGGCTTTCTATCACTTAAACGCATAAAAATATATAAGCTAAAAATCAATTTGATATCCTGTATATTTTTAGAATTTTGATTATTTTTTTAACCGGCAATAAAAGTGGGAACGGTGTACTATTGAGATCTAATGCTGTTGAATCGATAATTTTATAGAGATTCTCAGATACTTTTTCAAGTTTACTAGACTAGTAGTACTATGGGATGAGCCAACTTTTTCTTATGGTGTGAAAAAAATACCTATATATCAATACATTAAATAAAGCATTATAATCGGGCGTTGAATGACTTTGAAATCGTATATACTTGAACCTGTGCCAATTGCCAATGCAAGTCCTCATAGAAATCACTGAGTGCGATTAGACGCACTACATCTACAAGAACGACTTGAACATTACTTCATTTTATTGATTTTAATGGTTTGTTCCCTGATTGTTGAACTACCTGTCAATTTCAAAACGATACCCGTAATTAATTAGTTAATCAAAGACCCACTTCATTGACTGCTAGAATTTGCGAGAAAGTTCTAGAAGGCCAACAATTACTACAATGATTGCAGATTAGGTAAAGTCGCTGAAAACAACAATATATTTTAAAATTAGTACTGTAGTATTTAAAATTCTGTTATTTCCATTTTAAATATGTGGCATAAAGTAAATACTTAAATAATAAAATGCTTTCTTTGGTGATTCATGTGTGATTATGAAGCTGGAGACATTACAGAAAAATATATCACCCGCTAACGCGGGTTATGCAAAGATTTATTTCTGCGATGAGTTTCCCTAAATTTACGTATAAAATAGAGGGAATCAAATATACCAATATATCCTTTTATTTTCTGTTTTATAGCATGTATCTGGAAGTGACGTCATCACGATCGTCTGCTTCTCCGGTCCCGCCGTATCCTGGATATGACCTTGAGGACTCTTACCGGGAACCAACTTTTGTTCCACGAGTCCGACCGGAAGGGGAAACTTACTACAACCGGAACCGAGGCTCTATTGGGAAATGGGCCTTCGGAAGTTTCACAGAACGGAGGACCCCCCGACCCGTCCCTCGCTGTCCGACAACGCCGTGTAAAGCCAACTATAACCACGGCAAAAATGGAACCATCAAGCCATTGCTGAACGGCAAAGCCACGCCCCGACCCGAAACAGCACCACCCAGGATCAAGTCTGAGGCCGAGCCTATAGCATCGGTCAGCAGAGGGAAACGAATGAAGAGAATAATTCACAAATACGCACAATCAGCCCCGACACCGCGTGTACCGAGGGTTAAGCCCGAGGCCGAAGAAATAGCCGTTCCTCACAAAGGTGGCCGCATGGATAAACTTATTCATAGTTACGGGAAATTGCCGTTATCTGATCGAGGTGTTCCGAGAGTTAAAGTGGAGGGGGAAGATAATGCGAACCTTGATAAAGGTAAACGGATGAAGACCATCATACACAGTCCTAAGAATCCTACAGCCCCTCCGTCAGCAAGAGCGGTACCTAGAGTCAAACCCGTGGCAGAGGATAATGCTGAACTAGACAAAGGCAAGAGAATGGGTAACTTGTTGCACAAATATGCTCGGATGCCAGATTCATCACGAGCTGTTCCAAGGGTAAAACCAGAGGGAGATCCGAATTACACCTTAGATCTTGGCGGGAGAATGAGCCGACTCATGCACGAGCCGCCGAGCTCCCGTGTCGTTGCAAGCGCCGTCCCTCGGGTTCGCTATCCCGAGGCTCAGAAAATACTGCGAAAAAGCAGGGGCCAGATGGGCCGGATCTTGAGTCACATTGGCCGGAAGTCCGTAGTCCCGGTCCCCGGATATCAAAAACGGCAGTTTGAGCGTTGTCCGACCATGTAGCGGCCTGCAAAGCGAGGACATTCATACCGTAAAACAGTGTGTGGGTGTGTGTGTAAGGGGGGGGGGGGGGGGGGTAAGGGTGTCAAAAACTTCAATAACTCGGTTCAGGGTTGTTGACAAACAACAATCAATTTAAAAGTGAAATGGTGCTTATTTATTAATTTTATGTATATTTCCTCTATCGTGCGTTACATTCTTACAAACTCCATAGTGATTTGGTGATGTTCTATTTACATGTAAACTTTAAATAAATATTTAAAAAGTTTAACGTGAGTTTTGGAAATCGAATTATAGATTCCATTTGTTTCTTCGTCGTTGTTTTGGTTGAATTTCCCAGTCCTCCTCCTACTGGACCGATAGCCATAGTGTTATGTATGTCCAATGTTGATTGGAATATGATGCTATCGCCATGCGCGGATCCAGAAATTTTTTCCACCGGGGGAGAGGGGTCTGACGAATATTTGAGTTTGCAAGGGGTGGGGCCGGTCCGAGGCATACTATTTGGTAATTTTGTAATGTAATTTAAAGAAATTTGATTTGCAAGGAGTCCAGACACCCCTTCCCCCTATAGATCCGCGCTTGGTTATTGTGGAATTTCAACGTTTTATCAAAGCTGGTCACACACTCATGCACACTCATGACTGGAATCAGTGTTCCTAGACTGCTGAATTTTGTGGTTGTATATTATCAGAATTAATTGAAAAATATGATAGCTAACTAAAAAAGGATAGTTAACAAAATATTGCAAGAATTTTTAAATTGTTTGCCACAGAGTATAGGTGTATATGATATATTATGATTTCCGGTTAAGTAAGATTTGTATGTTAAATTTTGAAATGTTGCATTACCATCGACATTGATTCCACCATGCTTGTTTGCTGTGATATATAACTATAACTTGTTCAGCTCTCTGACAGGATTATATACTGATATTAAAGTAGATCAACTAATTACACATACTATAATTTCTTTGGTCAAGTTTTAAAATATCAGAATACGAATAAGCCACAGTGCACCCTACTTCAAAACGCCCAAAGCCATTAGTTGTACGACTTAACCAATGTCCGTAGAAAATATAATAAACATCCGGTTCGTGATGTTTTGACAGATTAAACTATTATAGGCGTTAAAAATATCTATGACAAAACTGATCTATAAAACTAGATGCATTAGCATTCACAGACTGGAAGACAAACAAACCTAAATATGACGATTGGATGGGTAACCCTTGATGTGGGGGAACAGGTATGTGTGTTTCCGTTATGAAGAGAAAACTGACAATGTACTATTGTGCAATCAACACGATCCATATCCAATCTTAATTTTTACTGTGTAAATATGTAAAATATGCTGCTTAAAATGTTTAAAGATGCGACCGTTGGGACGAGCGCAGCATAGGTTTGAATTAGATACACACAGACCTGGACATATGTTTGAACATAACATTTGATGAATTGCATGTAGAGTTGTTTACCAAATGGTAATCTCAGCGAGAATCGTCGAGACTAAAAATATTTGACGGACGTCTCTTCTGGAAGAGACATCTGTCAAAAATTTTCAGTCTCGACAAATCTCGTTGAAATTAACCAAATGGATGCATGAACCACAACGTGATCAAAAGAAATTAAGAAAATAAAATATATTAGGCTCCAGTATATATATGTTTAAACATTTATATTTTATGGTGTGGAAGTCTGGAGTGCAAAGCCAATAGCTATGTCACTATCAGAGGAAAGTGTACGGTTGGATCCGCCTATCTTCTTGTATTTATTCATTACACTAAACATGTTCAGTCTAGTCATTTTGATGTCATGTTACTTAGTAAAGCAGACACCACTCAACATTTTTCGTCAAAGTAACAATGCTCCAAACAATTTGAATTGAAAGAACCCCAAAACAACTAAATGATAACCAGTTTTTAAGAATCAGCAGAATGTTTCATCCATATCTTTCAAATGCGTGACATTCTAAAATACATTTTAACCTGTTCTCACAAGAACATGACAATGGTAGCCATATGCAGTTTACATGGAAGTTGGTATGATTCTGACAACAGAAAATTCAGTGCATCAAAGGGAGCATGATTCGAATTTTCTCTTCACCCAGACATTTTCATTAGAGCTTGCAGTGATTAAAAATAAAAACCTAACTAAGAAAAAAGAAAGGGTTAATTATATATAGATACTACACATAAATCTCATTACTGTAAATTCCTAATTAAACGCGAGGAATTAATTTCCGCGTAAAATCGCGAGAAGCCCGTCTCGCGAATTTTAAAATCTCGCTTTTAATATTCGGATATATGTAAACTACATGAAACTATGATAAAATTTCGGCAATCGCGATTTTATGTTCTCGCGGTTTGTTGGAAAACCGTTCAATCGCAGAATTAAGTACTCGCGTAAAATAAGGAAACTACAGTTCTATCATTTTGTATTTTATGATTTCTAGGGGGATATAATTTTCAATATAAATTTAATTATAAACAACCAGTCATTCATTTTGTTTTTTGTTTTTTTAAATTATTTAAAGAAAACAATAGAAAAAAATTCAGATGTACTTATTACAGGCCCTGGTGTACAATCATGAGGGGGTCGCAAGAATTGAAAACGGACCACAAAGGGTAATTATGTTTTAGATTTCAACTGTTTTAAAGAATTCAAATCATCTATCTCTTTATTAAAGTTGCATAAAATATGGTAATCTGCATTTGTATACCATGCAAGTATTTTTTTTTTGCTTTCAGATGTTTCTGTGGCGTGAGAGATACAATGTCCTTGAGAGAAATGCAGCCAACCAGAATTCCTACCTAGTTGTGCAGTACAGGGATGGACGTGTGGAGCACAAGAAAGGGTAGGTAACTCTTGACTTTAAATCATGAAATTGCTAGTGATGTACCTTTAGATGCATGATTATTGTTAACTAAAGGTGCACATACTAGATGATTTATTGCAACCTTTAAGTTTCAAAATTATACAGTAAATACTTTTACCGGGGAAGGAAACAATTAATTCAAGCCCCCTGGATCGAAGGTGACTTGGTTTAACACAGAGTATGATTGGCAATTATATTTGAATGAAGGATGACTTAAGATCTGGGCTGTGTTTTACAAAAGAACTTATGACTTTCAACCAAATCCCGAAATAATCAATGTTTTAATCTATATGCTGTAAAATATAACCATGAATCTGAAATCAATCAAGTTGTAAATAAATTGTTTTATATAAATTTTGTTAATGAACGACAATTCCACGAAACTGAAAATATTTAAGACTTTGCCAAACGTTCTTTATTTTGTTAAAAGCAGTTGTGGATCTTAAGATTATGTGATTTTTGTTGTATAATTAAAATACGAAAATTTCTTGCATTTACATTTACCATGCATGCACATCCCTGATTCTTTACACTCTCATTATGGAAGGGGATCTAGTTATTCATCACAGTTGATTCTCTTGTTTATAGGCCATGTGTAATGTATACCAATCCATTGGAGCATTTTCGCATCAACATAAAAGAGATGATTTCATTGGATGCGAATGAAGCCCTGGTCGTCTACAGGGAGGACGGTACGACCAAGGAGGTATCCCGCTATGTCCAGTTTGGCCCCACCTTGGTTATGCCTCAGGCCAACGAATGGTGAGGAACTCATACCATCCTCATAACATCAATTCTTGGCTTAATAACAATGGGATTACATTACAGTAACCAGTGGCATTTTGTCGGTTACTGTAAGGTTGCTTGTTCAAATTGCACCCTAATCAAAGAAAGAAAAATGACGAATGACACCTTTGTGTTCAGCTTATATCACTAATTAAGCTATTGTCATTATGATGTCCTTTCTCTTATGCAAATCCCATCCAGTCTGTGTATCAACAATAGTGTCCCAGATTTCTATGGAGATAAGATGTTTAGAAGTCATTGAAAGCTTCACAGGTAAATCCCCAGGTGACACACTAAGAGCTGGGTGGAAGGACTATACTACATAACTTACAACACCTTACAATGCAGCCTTCAACAAATTGATATGAATTGGAGATATTCAATTGAGTGTGATTTCTTTATAATGCATTCAAATATCACAAAATGTCCATGGCAAATTAAGAAACAGAATTCAAAAAGATGCTCATCCAATATCAAGGCCATTTACACTGCATTTTGATTGTTTTGATTGCAGGTTCCATTCCTTTAGTTGGCACGGGACGGATCCCAACAACAAGACTCTGCTGATCCCGAACGCCAGCCAGTTCCAGAAGTTACAGATCATCCCAGGAAACTTCTACTACAACGTAAGGCAGCTGTCCCCACTCATACATCAATACACTCAGTAGTGTACACTCAGGGTACTTGGTTACTACAATATAAGGCAGCTGTCCTCACTCCTACAGCATCAATACATTCAGTAGTGTACACTCAGAGTACTTGGTTACTACAATATAAGGCAGCTGTCCTCACTCCTACAGCATCAATACACTCAGTAGTGTACACTCAGGGTACTTGGTTACTACAATATAAGGCAGCTGTCCACACTCCTACAGCATCAATACACTCAGTAGTGTACACTCAGAGTACTTGGTTACTACAATATAAGGCAGCTGTCCTCACTCCTACAGCATCAATACACTCAGTAGTATACACTCAGAGTACTTGGTTACTACAATATAAGGCAGCTGTCCTCACTCCTACAGCATCAATACACTCAGTAGTATACACTCAGGGTACTTGGTTACTACAATATAAGGCAGCTGTCCTCACTCCTACAGCATCAATACATTCAGTAGTGTACACTCAGAGTACTTGGTTACTACAATATAAGGCAGCTGTCCCCACTCATACAGCATCAATACATTCAGTAGTGTACACTCAGGGTACTTGGTTACTACAATATAAGGCAGCTGTCCTCACTCATACATCAATACACTCAGTAGTGTACACTCAGGGTACTTGGTTACTACAATATAAGGCAGCTGTCCTCACTCCTACAGCATCAATACACTCAGTAGTATACACTCAGGGTACTTGGTTACTCCAATATAAGGCAGCTGTCCCCACTCATACAGCATCAATACACTCAGTAGTGTACACTCAGAGTACTTGGTTACTACAATATAAGGCAGCTGTCCTCACTCCTACAGCATCAATACACTCAGTAGTGTACACTCAGGGTACTTGGTTACTACAATATAAGGCAGCTGTCCCCACTCATACAGCATCAATACACTCAGTAGTGTACACTCAGAGTACTTGGTTACTACAATATAAGGCAGCTGTCCTCACTCCTACAGCATCAATACACTCAGTAGTATACACTCAGGGTACTTGGTTACTACAATATAAGGCAGCTGTCCCCACTCATACAGCATCAATACACTCAGTAGTGTACACTCAGAGTACTTGGTTACTACAATATAAGGCAGCTGTCCTCCTACAGCATCAATACACTCAGTAGTGTACACTCAGGGTACTTGGTTACTACAATATAAGGCAGCTGTCCTCACTCATACATCAATACACTCAGTAGTATACACTCAGGGTACTTGGTTACTACAATATAAGGCAGCTGTCCTCACTCATACATCAATACACTCAGTATTGTACACTCAGAGTACTTGGTTACTACAATATAAGGCAGCTGTCCTCACTCATACATCAATACACTCAGTAGTGTACACTCAGGGTACTTGGTTACTACAATATAAGGCAGCTGTCCTCACTCCTACAGCATCAATACACTCAGTAGTGTACACTCAGGGTACTTGGTTACTACAATATAAGGCAGCTGTCCCCACTCATACAGCATCAATACACTCAGTAGTGTACACTCAGAGTACTTGGTTACTACAATATAAGGCAGCTGTCCTCACTCCTACAGCATCAATACACTCAGTAGTATACACTCAGGGTACTTGGTTACTACAATATAAGGCAGCTGTCCCCACTCATACAGCATCAATACACTCAGTAGTGTACACTCAGAGTACTTGGTTACTACAATATAAGGCAGCTGTCCTCCTACAGCATCAATACACTCAGTAGTGTACACTCAGGGTACTTGGTTACTACAATATAAGGCAGCTGTCCTCACTCATACATCAATACACTCAGTAGTATACACTCAGGGTACTTGGTTACTACAATAAAAGGCAGCTGTCCTCACTCATACATCAATACACTCAGTAGTATACACTCAGGGTACTTGGTTACTACAATATAAGGCAGCTGTCCCCACTCATACATCAATACACTCAGTAGTGTACACTCAGGGTACTTGGTTACTACAATATAAGGCAGCTGTCCTCACTCCTACAGCATCAATACACTCAGTAGTGTACACTCAGGGTACTTGGTTACTACAATATATGGCAGCTGTCCTCACTCCTACAGCATCAATACATTCAGTAGTGTACACTCAGAGTACTTGGTTACTACAATATAAGGCAGCTGTCCTCACTCCTACAGCATCAATACACTCAGTAGTGAACACTCAGAGTACTTGGTTACTACAATATAAGGCAGCTGTCCTCACTCCTACAGCATCAATACACTCAGTAGTGTACACTCAGGGTACTTGGTTACTACAATATAAGGCAGCTGTCCTCACTCCTACAGCATCAATACACTCAGTAGTGTACACTCAGGGTACTTGGTTACTACAATATAAGGCAGCTGTCCTCACTCCTACAGCATCAATACACTCAGTAGTGAACACTCAGAGTACTTGGTTACTACAATATAAGGCAGCTGTCCTCACTCATACAGCATCAATACACTCAGTAGTGTACACTCAGGGTACTTGGTTACTACAATATAAGGCAGCTGTCCTCACTCCTACAGCATCAATACACTCAGTAGTGAACACTCAGAGTACTTGGTTACTACAATATAAGGCAGCTGTCCCCACTCATACAGCATCAATACACTCAGTAGTATACACTCAGGGTACTTGGTTACTACAATATAAGGCAGCTGTCCTCACTCCTACAGCATCAATACATTCAGTAGTATACACTCAGGGTCCTTGGTTACTACAATATAAGGCAGCTGTCCTCACTCCTACAGCATCAATACACTCAGTAGTGAACACTCAGAGTACTTGGTTACTACAATATAAGGCAGCTGTCCTCACTCCTACAGCATCAATACACTCAGTAGTGAACACTCAGAGTACTTGTTTACTACAATATAAGGCAGCTGTCCTCACTCCTACAGCATCAATACACTCAGTAGTGAACACTCAGAGTACTTGGTTACTACAATATAAGGCAGCTGTCCTCACTCCTACAGCATCAATACACTCAGTAGTGAACACTCAGAGTACTTGGTTACTACAATATAAGGCAGCTGTCCTCACTCCTACAGCATCAATACACTCAGTAGTGAACACTCAGAGTACTTGGTTACTACAATATAAGGCAGCTGTCCCCACTCATACAGCATCAATACATTCAGTAGTGAACACTCAGGGTACTTGGTTACTACAATATAAGGCAGCTGTCCTCACTCCTACAGCATCAATACACTCAGTAGTGAACACTCAGAGTACTTGGTTACTACAATATAAGGCAGCTGTCCTCACTCCTACAGCATCAATACACTCAGTAGTGAACACTCAGAGTACTTGGTTACTACAATATAAGGCAGCTGTCCTCACTCCTACAGCATCAATACACTCAGTAGTATACACTCAGAGTACTTGGTTACTACAATATAAGGCAGCTGTCCTCACTCCTACAGCATCAATACACTCAGTAGTATACACTCAGGGTACTTGGTTACTACAATATAAGGTAGCTGTCCTCACTCCTACAGCATCAATACATTCAGTAGTATACACTCAGAGTACTTGGTTACTACAATATAAGGCAGCTGTCCTCACTCCTACAGCATCAATACACTCAGTAGTGAACACTCAGAGTACTTGGTTACTACAATATAAGGCAGCTGTCCTCACTCCTACAGCATCAATACACTCAGTAGTATACACTCAGAGTACTTGGTTACTACAATATAAGGCAGCTGTCCTCACTCCTACAGCATCAATACACTCAGTAGTGAACACTCAGAGTACTTGGTTACTACAATATAAGGCAGCTGTCCTCACTCCTACAGCATCAATACACTCAGTAGTATACACTCAGGGTACTTGGTTACTACAATATAAGGTAGCTGTCCTCACTCCTACAGCATCAATACACTCAGTAGTGTACACTCAGGGTACTTGGTTACTACAATATAAGGCAGCTGTCCCCACTCATACAGCATCAATACACTCAGTAGTATACACTCAGAGTACTTGGTTACTACAATATAAGGTAGCTGTCCTCACTCCTACAGCATCAATACATTCAGTAGTGAACACTCAGGGTACTTGGTTACTACAATATAAGGCAACTGTCCTCACTCCTACAGCATCAATACACTCAGTAGTGTACACTCAGGGTACTTGGTTACTACAATATAAGGCAGCTGTCCTCACTCCTACAGCATCAATACACTCAGTAGTGTACACTGAGGGTACTTGGTTACTACAATATAAGGCAACTGTCCTCACTCCTACAGCATCAATACACTCAGTAGTGTACACTCAGAGTACTTGGTTACTACAATATAAGGCAGCTGTCCTCACTCCTACAGCATCAATACATTCAGTAGTGTACACTGAGGGTACTTGGTTACTACAATATAAGGCAACTGTCCTCACTCCTACAGCATCAATACACTCAGTAGTGTACACTCAGAGTACTTGGTTACTACAATATAAGGCAGCTGTCCTCACTCCTACAGCATCAATACACTCAGTAGTATACACTCAGAGTACTTGGTTACTACAATATAAGGCAGCTGTCCCCACTCCTACAGCATCAATACATTCAGTAGTGTACACTCAGGGTACTTGTTTACTACAATATAAGGTAGCTGTCCTCACTCCTACAGCATCAATACACTCAGTAGTGAACACTCAGGGTACTTGGTTACTACAATATAAGGCAGCTGTCCTCACTCCTACAGCATCAATACATTCAGTAGTATACACTCAGGGTACTTGGTATGGCAGGGTTTAGTAGAAATCTACGTTATGCAATATGTACATCAGTCCACTACAGCCTAAACCAGCTCTACTCACACACGCACAGTATGAATTCAATCAGTAGCGTTTACACTCACAGTACTTAGAATGGCAGGGTTTAATGTAAATCTACTCTGTACAATAATATGTACTACATGAATTCTCTACATCCTAAGGCAGGATTGTTCAGTAGAGCAGATAGTACACCTTTTATAGTTTGATTGGCAGAATTTGATGTAAATTTATGTTGTACATGAATTAACTACAATATAAGCAAGCTCGTTTCTACAAGACTAGTACAGTTTGTACATGTACTATGTAGTTAGAATCGCTGTCTTTTAAAATGTAAATCTACATCGTACATGAATTTTCAACAACAAAATGAAGTACTAATCCAAATATAGCATTTACACATACTGTAGACATTACATTTACACATACTGTAAACATTACATTTGGCTGTGTATATTTTTTTAGGGTTTTTGGCAGAAAGTGGCTTCCGCTAATTCAAGTATATTGCTAAATACCTTTCATATATGCATTAGAATGAGCACACTCAGAAAAACGCCAATTCAAATCCACACCGACTTGTTGAAAAATCATTTTTTTGCCAAATATCGTACACACTAAATATAATACACGTACAGTATACAGTCGTTTGAATAATGTGTTGAATGTACATGGAGACATACAATGTATGAGAGTCTTCTTCCAACTCTTTGTGTATATACAAGTACAACATCTAGATGAACAGTAGATATAATAATCTTAAATCAATTTTGAAGTAAATCTACATTGTCTGAGAATATGTTTTATAGATACAAGACTGAAATGTTTGTTTTACATAGGTCGACGAAGTGAGAACCAAAGATGATGCACCAATCAGAATCAAGCTAATGGTGTTCTACGAGTTAAAGGAGATAGAGATTATGGTGAGTTAGCAATGATATCTCCCCTACCCACCCAAACTTCATTCCAAGTCCCCTGTCCTCCCATCTTCAATAATCTTATTCCAACTTCTAAACCATATTACAACCATATAAACCTGTACTTTAAATGCATGTATGACGTTTTACTTGTTTTCTATTGATTCTATAGTATAAGGTGTGATGGATTCTTTGCTTCTTTCAGCTGAATGCCACAAAAGATCCTATAGCAGACATTATAAAGTAGGTACATTTTTACAATTTATCATTTGAATGAAGTTCAAGTTTAAAGTCTTTATTTCTGTAAGACAATCATCTCATAGGTTTACAATTATTATAATGTACATTACAACATAATGATGAATACATGCATCATAGACAAAAGCTAGTATATATCAATTATAGTAGGTACATACTGGGTTACCATTATAATTAAACAGCATTCCAAAATAGATGTAGTTAAACTGGTTTGCAACTTTATTATTGTCACCATTGTATTCCAATTTTTCTTCATTATTAATGCATTTTCAATTTCTAAAAACTACAATTTTTGGTTTTTGTACATTATTTGACAGTTAAAATCCAAACTTCTGTGCAACATATTCTGTAAGCTTTGATTAAGATCATAGTTTGCGAGTTGTTTAAAAACATTATGAAAAGTGCTAGTACCTACCAGTATCCATGTGTCAGTGTATTTCTAAATAACAATAGTACCTACTAGAATAAAAATTAAAATGATTTTTCTCCCACAGCTGTGTTTGTGCTGATGTGGTGGCCTTTGCTGCTAAATACAGGTACCGTTAATCTCTCAGGACAAGTTAAAAATTGTGCAAATGAATTTATTTATATACCGTATAGTTTTACATGTATCTGTTTTTTTCGTGTGTCACAAAATTTGTGAAAATGGGGTAAATCTTTCGCATTTTTAATTTGCATCAGTCATATTTTTGAGATTTCAAAAGTTTCATATGGAATTGATACAGGATATAATTTCTGTGTATTCAATTACCAGTATTTGCGATTTAATAGAGATCGCCAAAAAAGCGAAAATAAGATCATTACAAAAATGACCGATAATAGTAACCAACAGATGAATTGTTGTTTTCTTAATGAATACTTAGAAAACAAGGTTTTCAACTTATTAGACCACCTGTACAGTTGACAATTTAGACAAGAAAATGAAAGTGATTTTATTAAAGGATTTAGATTTGCTTTTCTGAAGTTAGGATCCCCGTGACAAACTATTAAATGAGTGAGTATTTTTCATTATGTTTCAGCTACATTGAGTTTATGGAGAGATCCTCAGAACTGAATGATCTTGCTAACTACCCTCAACTGATGGAACGCAGCAAAAAGATTGGCTATGAAATCTCCAAAATGGTGTATCGTGGGTACCATGCTCATCCTGAGCTTCAGCGTATCCATGATGCGTCGATTCAGACTCGAACAAGGCTCAAACTCGCTGTCAGTATCAAGAATGATGCATTAAAATTTAACTTTTAGAATTGGATAGGGTAAAGTTGTTATATTTGGAGTTGAGTCAAAATCAAGTTCATTTGTGGACTACAACTTATCACTTTTGATGTTTTCCTATGTAATTTGTAATTTTTGCATAATTTTGTGAGTCTTTCAACTTGTCAAAACAATAATGTCCTTATATAAAAGCAAAATTTCTCATCAATAAGTGTAATATGAATTTTTTTCAGTATGAAAAAGAACAACAACAGCAAAACATGACTGACCTGAAATTGAAGAATGACAGTGACCGTCTACAACTCGGTATTCGTCTTTTGTCATTTGCTGACTGTTCACTGTTTATTTACTGTATCAATCATTGTCTAATTGATCATTGTCTTGCTCTTACTGCCCCACTCAATGCTCACACTCACTTCATTTCATATTGTCTCACTCACTCACCATCTCACTGTCTTATTTATTTGTACACTCAATCTTCATTATTTTAATACTTGTCTGACTGTTTGATTTTGAATACCTCTTTCTACTTATTTGCTTAGTCACAAAGTTTTGACCTACATATTCTCTGATTTCCATTATATACCCTCACATTTCTCTCTCTCTCTTGTACTGATTGAAGCTTTTTATTGGGCTTTCACTCCAACTTCTGCATGCACGCACAATTACACATTTATTCAAAGACAAACCAACTGGCATTTTCCCTGTTCTCTTCTAACTATTCCCTTCTTCACCTTCCTCTGAAATGAACAGTCAACTCCACTCTACTATTGTGAACCTCTGATAATGAGATACAGTACAAGGATCTGGTCCTTACTTTGTTAGAATTATAACCCTGCTCTTGAGAGTAGGCCTTTTTAGTTTGGAATGCACTTTTCTTTTTCGACTTTTACTCTCTGAACATTCACTTTAGCATATAAACTTCACCCGCAAAACAGATGCATTGAACAACTCCATGGTATTTGAAAAGTGACTGTACAATGAGCATGTATTGGTTGTTGTTACTGCTCTGATTAATCTTAATCATGCTCTCCTTTGTTTCAGAGCAAACCATGGAAATTGAAAGTCTGAACCACAAGCAGAGCATGGAAAAGTAAGTGACAGGAGTATATCAAACTTGAACATGTCTGCATTATATTGTTGAAAAAGGTCTTATGTCATTTACTCAAAGACATGCAAGGGTTAATATTTCAAGCATGGTAAGGTTTTTGTCTTTAAGCTTTAAACTGTATGGGCCTGTTTATTCATACAGGAATTTTTTTTTGCAGGGCAGCAATGGAACACAAACTTGTCCTGAAGATTCAGGAGACAGAAAAGGAAAGAGACCGCTTGGTAGAAGACAAGATGTCTGTACTAGAGGTAAATATTGTGTGATAAAAAGAGACCAGCGTGTAGAGGAAAAATGTCTGTACTAGAGGTACATGTAAATGTGTTTTAAATAGAGACCACTGTGTGGAAAAGAATCCCTCCAACCAGAGGTTAACATTGTAAAGTTGATATAGATGGTTGGGTAGAGTAAATAATGCAGTCTTATGTCAGGAATGTGTGGTTATTTAAAGAGTAAAGTGGGTTGTTTTTTTTAAATCATTTAATTTCTTTCTTATACATGTACTTTGACCCAGAAAGAAATCAAACTTAAGAACAGTTTTGATTTGATTTATAAATGATTTATGCAAATTATTTTGAGAATGAAAAAGAAAAATCATTGAAATAGAGGGCAAACTACTTTTAAAAGATCTATTATATAAAGCTGTTGACCATTACTTGATAGGCAAAGAAGGAGGATGACAGACAGTTACTACAGCACTACAAGGAACTCCACAGGCTGGGTGTGGATCTAAATCAGTTCCTCCAGTCAGAGGCGCGTCAGCCCCAGAAAGTGGTCCGGATCACAGCCGCAGACAAAGCCGCAAACTTCCACATCCACCGCAGCTAAACACACCACTGGCACCACCACTGTGTCACAGGGAGTGGCTTCTTTGTGAGCTCTATGTGAAATCTCTGTCCCCTCTACCATACCAGCCATCTTTGTAAACCATAGTTAACATCTGTTGCTCTCTGTCTGTGTACAAGAATTCATTGAGTTGAATACACCCTTTCCCAATCGGCAATGTATTCCCACAATTTCTGTGATATGTACATACTGAAGTAGGACAACTATTCAATGTGCATCTAACACCATAATCTTTTTTTTCCCACGTTCTGCCCCTTGTTATCACTGATTTTTTGTGAGCTCTATGATATGTGAAATCCTTGTCCCCTATACAATACCAACCATCTTTGTAAACCATAGTTAACACTTGTCCTCCAACAAATTACAGTAACTGTTGTTCCTTTGTATGTACAGCATATTCATTGAGTTGAATACACCCTTTAACAATCAAACACTAAGCTGTTGACAGCATTTATCATGTTGATTAATTGTATGCTTTGCAGTTAACTTGCAGTACTTTTTTGGGTATTGTCACTTATCATTATTGGTTTAAATAACATCTTATGGCAATGTATTGCCACAATTTCTATGGTCTGTAGATTCTGGTCTATGATAGATATTCAGTGTGTATCTATAACACCATCAGCTTTTTTTTCTCTCATAGTCTGTCCAAAGTTATATTTTTTCACCACACTTTGGCTACTTTTTATTAAAGTACACATACCTATCAAGTAGTACTACTACATTGTGTCATTTAGGTACTTTCATGTCTGTTGCAATGCAAAATCCCTCTACGTTTTTTATATTTTTTAAAACCTGACAAGCTAGATTGGGCGTTTCAAAAGAGAAATCTTGGAATTTTTTTCATACTTTTAAGTAAAATTCCAATTGAAACTTGTTGTATGTATAAATA
The DNA here is from genome assembly GCF_025612915.1 of Magallana angulata. Taxonomy (NCBI): domain Eukaryota; kingdom Metazoa; phylum Mollusca; class Bivalvia; order Ostreida; family Ostreidae; genus Magallana; species Magallana angulata. Next base: position 4,236,199 of record NC_069114.1, read on the forward strand.
TCTAGTAATTTAACCCCAAAAAACGATGTGAGAACTTTTTGTATTGATTTTTATAAATTAATTTATAAAATTATTTATTAATTTATTTGTTTCATTTATTATTATTAATTATTTATATTTTTATAGATTTATAAATGAATTTTTTATTATGAATTTCCAACGGTTTATACAGAAACAGTTTTCATGCTGGTTCAACATATAATATTTGCACCAATACTGTATTACATACATGTATAAGTTTAAATGTATTTGTTCTCACTGTTTTACATAATGTGTTAGTACTGTAGAATTTTCTTTGTAGCTATACATGTGATCTGTATGCCCTTAAGTTTTCTGTCAGGGAATAATGGATGTGGCAATATATGATATACTCAGCGTGGGTCCATTTTGATACAGAATTTTAGAAGCCCATATGACAGTAAATATTTATTATGACAATGACAATCATATATATTAGTTTTAGAAATCCATTTTCTTTATATTCTTACAGATAATTGTACAGGGTAATACAAACTTTAGATTGTTTACAATTATTTAATATCCTAATTACTAGTTTGAATTATTATGATTTAATTTCATTTAAAAAATTTTTTTTTAATAAAATCAGGTGTTTATCATGCAATTTTAGTGTCAGTGTCAGGTGTTTGATAAACTACAATTATTTACATTGTGTATTATTTCTGTAACTTATTATTGATGTACAGTCTATTTATTATTGTGCCGTACTGAACAATCATAATGTTACTATCTTCATTATATTAACACGTTTATTTATACACGAGATTTAATGCATTTGGAAGAATTATCTCTCCTGAGAATTGATAGTACATAGTAACAAACGGTTTCTACAAAATGAATATACAAAGTACATTGTAACATTACGTAAGAATCCATTTATTTAAATCATCAATTTATAATTATCATAATTGTACATGTAATATGTTGTTATATTTTAATGAAATAAAGACTTTTTATATTAACATTTGCAAATATGTTTCCATGTGTGAACCTATAGAAAAGGAAAAACGTTCATTTTCAAGTGAACTTTTAAACGGGTCAAAATGTCATATCTGATGTCATAATGATCTCAGCGCGAGCTTATGGTTTGATGGTTGCATTTTTTTAAGCAGAGAAATATCGTTGTTCATAATTAACGATTTGCAACATCATTTAAACAATAAAATGCTTTCTTTGGTGATTTATTCGGGATATGAAGGTAGCAACATTGAAGAAATAATACACAACCCGCGTTAGCAATGTCTGCAATGATCGCTACCTTCATAACCCGAATGAATCATCAAGGAAAGCATTTTATTGTTTATTTTAACATTTTTCTTTTAACTAATTAGTAAATTGATTATGAAAAGTTAGTAAAGATCACTAAATTACTGTTAACGTACATACATGGGCGCCATGTATTGATCAGTTTATCCGTCCGGTTGTCCCTATGTCTGCCTGATATCACTTGTCCTGAGTATACCACGGTATTTTATCTCCCCTTGTGCCCAATCTGGCTCATCCGCCAACCTCTTAGTGCGTTTGGCTAAATAGTGTGCAGTGATATTGAACAAAAATTCAAGCTGTAAGGTCCAGGCCACAACAGGCATACATTGTATTTCAAATTCTTGTCCAGATCAAATCTTTCCTTGGCCCACTGTGGTATTTTTATATAAACTCATTTTTTAGAATATAGATCAATTAAAATTAAAAAGACTAAGATTCTGATGTAATTTAATGATAGTTAACTCCTTTACATGATGCCACGTAAGGTTCCACTTATTCGTTGAAAAAAATTGTCTCTCTTTCTCTCTTTAACAATGAAAAATTATAAGAATGTCTTCCTGTCCCTTTTTAATTTCTAAGATGTATCATGTATCAACTCTGTATTCATAAATACTTGGGTTAAAAATTCGTCATGACATTTATACTGCCAACGAAAGTAACGAAATTAAATCCTCAACGAATATAGAACCATTTTATCAAGACCTTGGACTTTCAGTTGGAAGTAACTATCTATATTATTGCGTCAAAACAAGATAAAATGAAACAAGTGAAATATACACAGATTGCGTGGTCTTCACTAAAACGCCAGACAAATCTGTTGATTTCATAGAGCGATGGCTGAGTGGTTAACGATGAAATAGACAGGCCTACGTCACTTTGCCGTTTGACACAACTACCTAAAGTCCAAACAATGAAATAGACAGGCCTACATCACTTTGCCATTTGACACAACTACCTAAAGTCCAAGCTCTTGTTAAAATGTTTCTATCTGCTTCTACAGTATTGTTCACATTTGTAATAATTAAGTATATCACATTTAAGCCCAATCATCATAAGATGGCATTTCGTTTTTACTTCTTTTCCAACTCACATGTATACATACATTCCCATAATAAATTGTAAATGTCCAAATGTCCTAATGTATCTGCATTACAGTCTCAAAATATACAAAGTTTTGAGTAAACTATTCTAGTATTATGCAAATTAGTATGAGTTGCAAGAATTCGATGCACAATTCTGTAGTGAACCCATTTAAAGGGGCATGGTCACAATTTGGGTCAAAAATAATTTTTCCGATTTTGATATTTACAATGCTTTTGATAGGCTACCGAAATTTGATTGTCATTTGTTAAGTAATAAGCGAGTTACAGAGCTTGAAATTCTTCGCAATATAAACAAAGCGTTTGTTTACATTTTGAACGTTGTAGTAAAAATTTCAGTTTTAAACCTAAAACGAATGTTTTAAACGTTAGGAACCGTTTATCTATGCTTAAATATAAAAAAAATAGACAAATTAGCTGGAAAAAGATTTTTTACTGGTATATTGAACCCATGTAAACAAAAACAGGACACGAGCCTTGTTTAAATGACAAAGAATTGTGAGCCCTGTATCTTGCTTAAAACTCTACGAATGACTCTCAAACTTTATTTGATCATTAGAAATGCTTTTCTAAAGCATTGTAAATAATAAAAACATAAATTAGAATTTGACCAAAATCGTGACTATGCCCCTTTAATTGTACAATGTTATTTATTTCTGAAAATAGCATATTTTTGTTTTTCCACCATATCTTACATCCCAGTGTAGCTCTTTTACCTATTTTTATTCACATCTTCATTTTTTAAATAAAAGTCTCATTAAATCTCTTGAGCCTTGCTTACGTTTCTTGTAAAAATTCTGGAGCATTTTGAACAATATATTTGTATTATTATAAACACTATTCAGGTAATACTGTCAAACATTCCATTATCTAAAAAAATAAGAATAGAGGTTTAATATCATATTGCTTAAAATTGCTCATATTTATGTTCAATTCCATTTTACAAACCATTGCATATGTTATGTATTTGTTATTACATGTAATACACGTAGAGTTATAAAAACAAACAGAGCTGAAATTAGATTGTTAACATTCAGAACATTTCATTAGTAAAAAAAACCTGACAAACATCTTTCCAAAACATGTTTTAACAAAGTTTTGACAAATGATTTAGTAGTCGCCTTCAAAAAATTGCCATCTTTACTAAATTTGAAAAAGCTAATTAGTCTTTCTTTTTTAAGTTTTATGCTAATTTTAATTTTATTAATTCTAAACAATGTAAATTTGTATATGATACCATGGTTCATTTCGATAAAAAATTATAGAGGGAAAAGCGATTTATGTGCAATTTGCACTTTCAGTGCAGAAAGCTCATATTAAATACATCGTAGCACCAAAAGGAGCATATAGACCCAACATTTCTGTTTTTAATTTTGGTTTAGCTATGTGTGTAGATGTTTAAAAAATACTTTAGAAAAAAACTAAAAAGACTTTTGATCGCAGGATCCAACGTCCGTATGTAAATCTTTGGTTCCTTTTAGTAACAACAATTCACGACAATTCTTTGGTTAGTATATCCTTTTTCTTATCTTTGAGGTTTGTGATAATGGATAATTCGTTAGAATTGGTCTTCAACGAAAATGTATAAATCCGCAGTATATAAAGATTATTTTAAAAGTTAATATGCAAAGTCTATTTGAATATACTGTAAACCAACTGGTATTCGCAACGATTTCATTTTGCGATGTACTTCCGATGAACTCGAGCTCGTTCGCGACGACTTATGTTTGCGAACAAGCCTTATTTAGACCTGAGTTGTTATAACAATTATGCGACAAGGACCAGTTCGTGGCGAGAAATATTCGCAACGACAAGGTTCTCACGAACCTTGTGACAATTTCTCGCACGCGACAAATAAAAGTAGGTTTACAGTAATACATACACTTGTTGTTTACATATTTACCCCACAGGTATAGCTTTTACATATTGTAGACATGTGTACATAAACATACTATTCTAAAATAATTATATAGATGTACAAGTCAACTTTAAGGTTGTTTTTTACAAAAACTCATTGTGCTTTTATGTTTACATTTTTATACTTAAAGTTTGTTTATACGTTATATTGGATTTTCTTCACTTTACCCGTGCTGTACTCTGCCACAAAGAGGTTGTCTCTGCTGTCCACACATAATCCCGATGGATACTGTAAATCACAGTTGCCAATGTAGCGGAGGAATTGTCCGTCCTGATCCAGGATGTGGATACAGTGGTTGGTACAGTCTGCTATCAGGATCCGACCTTGGCTGTCTGTTGTGATGCGGCGGGGATCAAATGGTTCCTCAGAAGAAGAGGGAAGACCAGTGTAGGAAAACCGGAGTTTTCCGTCCTGATTGACCACTGCTACCACACCAGTTCTATTGTCTGCCACGCAGATATCTAAGTTTCTGTTTTCACTAATGTCTCCAGATGAATATAGGGGATTTCCTTCGTCATCGTACTGAATACTTTGTATCTCTGTGGTGCCAGAGTAACGCACAACTTTGGTTTGTTCATAATCATCACTGTCCATGACAACCAGGAGGTCCCCAGAGGAGGCACTACAGACATTGAGAGGTTTCCACCCCTGTAGTCTGATCACTGTCTGTATCTGTGTATTCTTCACTATGTTCACAGATCCATCCCAGTAATCTGTATAAACTAGATCCCCACTCCTTGTCACTGCTACGTCCCATGGCATGTTCCCTGACTCAGTATCGATCGATTTCACGAGTTCCTCCTGGAGGTTGTAGAGACGGATGGTTTCATTATCATAATTGCACGTCCAGATTTCGTCATCACTCTGACAAGACAAACTGCATAATCCATACTCGGTGCTAATTTCTGTGATGATCTGTGGTACATCAATCAGCTGTCTTTCCTGGGGAAAGGACTCAGTAGCAGGGGAATCAACTCTGTAGCCATATTCTTCTTTTGTGAAAGATAATGTCGACAGAACACCAAACTGTTCATGAAGCTGATCTTTGCTGAAGCTCTGAGGTGTAAAACTTGGTAAAGACACTGTGAGTTCAGGTGGCATTCTTCTGAATTCATCATTCTTTGATTTGTAGGCAGAGACAAGGACGACATCTTTAGATGTGAGTAATTTCTTCATATTAGCAATACTCTTTGCGACTTCAGAAATAGTGCAAGTGATTTCTTCTTCCTGTTTACTTAGGGCAGTCATGAATTTGGATTCTATTTTATTCACATCAGATTTTAGTTTCTGGATAATGGTGTCTATTTCTCTATGCCAGACTTCTCCGTGATTGTCGATAGCTGTTGACAATTTCTGGGATTGTTTATTTAGATCAGCTTTTTGAGCTGATATATTAGCAACAATCTCTTGATATTTTGGATAAATAGATTTCTCTAGTTCCTGTAAATCGCTCTGAATTATTTCTTTCGAGTTTTCCATATTTATTAAAATTTCTAAAAATTTATGGCCATAATGTTCTTCGGAGGAAAGACATGTTGAACAAATAGGGATATCACATTTTTCACAAAAAAGTTCGCATAGCCTTGTGGAATGTTTTTGACATTTAGGAGTAGATCCCCTCTTTTCAAACGGAACCACTTTGTGTTCTTTTGATAAATCAGAGAGATGTTCCCCCACACAGGCTTTACAAAGATGTATGTGACAAATGTCACAGTACATAGGGGGAACCGGGGTCTCACAGAGATGACATCGTAACACATCTTGAGCACTTCGGCGGGGGTCCATAGTCAAAGGGACAAATGACCATAGAAGATCCTGTAAAATTCATACCTGATATCTTGATCTTTATACTCGTGATTGATTGCATGCAATTTACGTACTTTTTTGTCCAGTATCATGCATGGACTGATATGCTATATCTTTATTTACATAATGTAAAAAGTATACCCTTATCTAGAACATCCACATACCTATCAAACAAATTAGATTAGAAGTAACATGATTCAGTTTGTGAGTTGACGTATTAAAGAAATATTCAATCAAATAAAATCTGTAACTTACATAAAGAAAAAAATTACAATTCAGCTGACCCACTTTTTAAACCAAAGTGTTTATTCTATGTTTTTAATATGCAAAACGGTTTACACACTAACACTTACTTTCCTGCATTTATTATAGTCACCAAAATTTTGGGACCTCAAAGATCTAAAGTATTCTCTTAAAACCAGAAATGAATAGATTTACATTAACATTGATGTGTATCTCATTATTTTTTTTTAAATACATATTTACTGGATTATGATGTATACGATATTTCAATCGTCCCAATTACCTCAAGCGCTGCCCGAAAACCAAATGCTCTTTAGTTGTCCCCTGTCAGGGATCTCAATGTCCGAATTATAAAAATTATGTTAAAACTTTTGAAGTTTTAAAAACTTTGTCATTAAACCTTAGTAAATAGTTCATCAATAAATGTCTTAAAATTAAAATACAAACCTTAATTCAGTATTTGTGCATCAAGTGTAACTGCTAGGTGTTCCTGTTCTGGATATTTGGGGCGTGGGATCACGTGGTTAGCTACCTATGATAGTGGCAATCGCAACTTCTCAGGTCTTTTCTTCAGAGGATTCGGCTTGTTAAAAAGACCGAGAGTCTGCGATTGGTGATGATATAGAGGATATCTATATTGTGTGATTTTTTATCTGCTTTATCCAACAAGCTGAAATCGAGTATCTATTCGCGAGGCTTTAGAATCTTATGCAATTTTAGAAACTAGAACAGCAAAGTTAGCGCTAAAAATATTTGTAGCATAAAATTAACAGTCTAATGAATAGAGGAATTGTCCTTTGTCATTAAACTGAATACTTTGTTTTTCTGTGTAGCCAGAGTAACGCACAACTTTTGTGTGTTCGATATATTTGTCACTGTCCATAACACTAAGGAGGTCACCAGAAGGTGTGCATGTACTACAGACACTAATAGGTTTCCAATCCCTTAGTCTGATCACTGTCTGTATCTGTGTATTCTTAACTATGTTCACAAATCCATCATTGTAATCAGTGTAAAGTAGATCCCCACTCCTTGTCACTGCTGTGGCTGATGGTTTGTTCCCTACCTTGGATTGGACTGACGTATCTAGTTACTCTGCATGTTTTAGGGTCTCATGGCCTGACTAAAATAACTTGTCTAGATTTCATCATCATTTAGACAAGAAAAACAGCACAATCTATGCCCTGGGATTGTGTTTATTTTTGTAATGGTCCATGGTACAACAATGAGCGGTATGTCTATGGGAGAGAACTCATCACAGGGAGAATTCATTGAGTAACTATGTTCTTCTGTTTCACTTTTGATAGACACATCTGAGAGTGAACTAAAGTGTTTATGAAATTGGTTTGTTTTTGTTTTTGTTTATTTTCTAGGGATAAAACTTGTCAAAGAGATTGTGAGTATAAGAGGCAATTTTCTGAATTTAACATTCCTGGATTTGTAAGGAGAGACAAGGCTGGCATTATTGGAGTTCAGTAGCTTCTTCAGATCAGTGATATTCATTGCAATTTCAAAAATGATGCATGTTCTTTCTTCTTCCTTTTTCTTTAGAGGAGCCATGTATTTGGCTTCTATTTCTGCAAGTCAGATTTCATTTTCTGTATAATGGTGTCTGTTTCTCTGTGTAAGTTTTCTCCATTCAGATATGCATTTTGAACTGGTATGTAAGCAGCAATCTCTTGATATTTTGAAGAAGGAGATTCCCTTAATCTTGTAAATCTTTTTGTAAGACATGGTTCTTGCTTTCTTAACTTTCCAAAATGTCCATGTACATCATGAGTTTGGTGTTCCTCAAAAGAAACACAAAGTACAAATAGAAATGCCTCATTTTTCACATAAACGTTAACATATTTTTTGGGAATGTTTTGGACATTTAGTTGTAGGTCCTCACTCTTCAAAAGACGTTGTGCTCTGTGGATTCATCAAAGAGGTGTTCTCCTACACATGTTTTACACAGATGTAAGTTACAAATGTCACAGTATATGTACATAGAAGGGACTGGGTCTCACAAAGATGACACAGTAACACATCCCGGCCACTACGCCGTTTGTCCATGGTCAGACACCTTGAAGTTAGTAAGTGTAGGAGATCCTGGATAAAAAGTTACAATACATGTACTATTAAAATTCGCCGATCATTATGTATATCTTGATTTTATTTACGTTAATATACTGAACTAAATATGAATTGTCCAGTAACTGCAATAAAAGTGACAAGACGAAGTTCACATTAATCAAGTGATATTCTTAATTCTGCGTTTTAATTCAACTTTAATTTTTTCAAATTCGTAAATTTATCAGCCCTTTCATGTGTTATTAAAATAAAAATGCCATAAAATGAATAACTACAAACCTTTAACGAACCAATCATTGGAGGCGTAGGATCACGTGCTTATCTGAACGTCATACCGGCGGAGCTCTTCTTTAGTTTGAATAGACAGGGACGTACATACTAACGTTAGTATATACGTCCCTGGTACAGAGATAACAGAAATTGTGGAGATATTTAGAAAAGAGGTTAGGGTAAGTATACGACTATGATTGAAATCTATCTTATGTTATTTTGGCCCAAAAATCATAATGATTTAATTATGCATGGTTATAGTGTTTAAAAAAAATAACACTAAACTATGCAGGGAAAAGGTTCGGGGAGTATCTTGTTAACTTTTATAAGTAAATAAATAAAGAAACAATATAACAGGAAATAATTAGATATCATGGCAATTAAAAAAGTTAACAAAATACTATCCTTACCTTTTCGTTTTTGTTTAGTTAATATTACACACAAAGGTATTTATTTTCTAATTGCTATTTCGGTTCAATAGACTCTGTTCTTGGAGATACTGTGCACTCGGTCGCTACGAATTATGTTCATCGATAGGAGTAGAAACTCATTATATTTATTCATTCTTTATTTGCACAAGAAATACATCTTATGGCATATGTTGTTACATGTATTTAATAGCAATATTAAAATAATGGTGTGGTACATGTACATATACATGTAATGTTCATTGATAATGTATATAATATTAATACTGTACATCCGCAACATATTATAGTTCTTTAAACAAAACGAATAGAATGTACCCATATTCATTTAAAGCTTCAGAGATTTTCAAATTATGTGCTTCATATCCTGGTGAGCTACAATTCTCCATATAGGGTGTCTAATGAAGATAGCAGTCACCACCCTGGTAAAGGTCAGTGGACGTTAAAAAAACTCAAGCAACAGATGTAGAGCTTTGTTCTTGAGGGCAAAGCCCTCTCAACTTTACGTAAACAATTCCTACCAACCAGGTATTGTCACAAACCAAAGACATTATAAAGGGAACTGTTTACGGCATCAGACATAAAAGCATTGAAAACATTAAACTCTTTTATTTAAAACATCCAGGAGCAAGTCTGCTGTCAAGCCTTAACTATTTTAGTATTTATTATTACTCTTAGCGTAATGAATACCAATGAAAGTGATCATCAACTTTATCTATCACTTTTTGTATTACACCTATTTTTTCCTTATTTATGTTTATTGACGCATGTATTTCTTTGTTGTATAGTATTAATTATAATATATATGATTTATTAGACTGTTGATATAACTATTTAACGTAAATATGTGTAGGTTCCTGATTTACCATTGAATGTTAATGGTTTGAGAGAATAAATTGAATTGAATGAATCAATAGAGTTTGGATTATTCAACCGTATTAATAAAAGTTAATAAATAAAGAATTAACTTTGCTGAACTGCGTATTTTATTATAAAAATATAAATGCATTGTCATTGTAACAATAAAAAAAAAAATTGAGGAATAATTGTACAAATTCAAACTTCATTTTTCGTCATAACTCATGTAAATTCATTAATAAAGTACAATCGCTCTATAAACATTCTCCAATCAATAATAAATTATATCACTAATCTTATTCATCACTTATACAATCAACTGAGTATGTGAACATTGATAAACTAACATAATAAATCAAAAAATCTTAGAAAAAATAAACCTACTGTAAATCAGATCACTTGACTATGATAAAAATACGATCATAAAATTAAAACAATAAAATCTGTACATCATGGAATGGAGAACTTACAGTCTATATCTCACCACTTAACCAAGCGTTCTTGATGCAGATCACACTGACTGTTTGTCTTATTTACAGGGCAGTGAAATAGATTCAGATCACAGAGAGTTTGGACAACGTAAAAACACAAACACGATGAGATCAAAGAAAACATAACTGTTATAACAATGATTTGAACAAACACATGAATTGAAATACTACCCCCTCCCACATCATTACAATAGTGCTTTGAATTTAACAGTCATTTTGCAATACAAAAAAATATCCAGCTACAGGAAAACTGAAATTTTTATCATTTTTTTTTCATTTATGCTTTTTTTGGCACTAAGCTCACTTTAAATCTGAAGGTCTCTGTAAGGGAAAGAGACAGATGATAACAGATACTAGTATTTATAAGTCAGCGTATGAATTTCATGAGCGAATATTAGCTGTAATGAAATGGAATGGTGAACTTCCTTGGTGTAGGCTGCCTTTGTAAGGAAATGTTTGGACTAGAGGAGTTACATAGTGGTTATGAACTGTTGCTCAGGGAACTCAATATGACTTCGTTCATGTCTAAGAAACTCTGTAACAGTTTAACACTGTCTCTCAAGATGATATAGTCGCGCATGTACCTCATGGTCCGGTCGAACATATTGCGCATGCTCTCAGGAACAATGTCACGTGATTCGTATTCGATGGTGGCGCCACTGATGATGATAGCGTTGTGCACCTCACACAGAAGTCGGTAGATATGTTCCTCGTTCTCGCTGAATGTCGACAGCCAGCTTCCGTGTTCAAACGTCACCTCATCTTTTCGGATGGCCTCTAGGAACGCCGCAACGACCGAAAGATCTCGATAGGTTCTAACATATGCCAGGGTTACCTACGAAAAAAACCCATATATCTATAGTTAATTGTTCGTGACTAATTATGGATATGTTCATTTGAAGCACATGATGCAATTGAACGATGAGCTGACATACTCAGACCATTGTGACTCACACGATTTTCACGTGGAAAAAGCATATTAGATATATCAATGAAATGTTTTGGAGGAGAAGAAAGATTTATTGATATCATAAAAACAAACCATAATCATACCAATGTCCATTCATTTCAATACTTTATTTAGGGAAAATAAGAATTAACGTTGAGAGAGAGAGAGAGAGAGAGAGAGAGAGAGAGAGAGAGAGAGAGAGAGAAGGGGCACCGAGTGATAAACAAATAAGATAGACCTACATTTTTCTTGTAGATTTCCAGATCCTGGTCAGTGATGGTGGTTTGTGGGAAGTTCTCTATGTGGTGTGACTCCACGTACACCTCTAGTGACGGACTACGTATGCGCTCCTTAGACTGCAAACATTGACAATTCAATACATTAAAAAGGAAAGAGGCATTCAAGTATATATGAGTGTTGATTAGATGTCACTTTGATCTATGTTTAATTCTTAATTGAATATGTTATTTGTTCATTCATTTATTTATTCAATAATTCATTATTTTTTTTATTTATTTATGCTGTGTATTGAATTTGTTTTTTGAGGAAGTAGTGCCCCTTGCTGGTTCCATAATACACTGGGTCTGATAACCAATTAAGCAAATATTGTTATAGCCGTAAGTGGTCGCCGATAATAAAACAGGCTAAAAATAAACAACAGATCGAGAACGGTTCTGAAAGTATTTCCCATATTTTGTTTCGATCGATATGTATCGGATGAAGATATCAAAATAAAAATAAACGTGTCTACATATTAAGCAAGAATTAGACCCCAATCACTTGACTTTATAGTACTGTTTCTTAGGTTCGTAATTCAATATCGTAATAAGAAACAAACTTTACTCTCCTATTTGCAAAATAGGGGATATATTTTTTTTTTCCTTACGAGAAAAATAAATAACGCTTTAGCTAGGTGCCTGTGCATAAGACGTGTATTTTTAATTAATATGAATTCACCAAAAGCCAAAAATTACATCCTTTCGTGAATGAAAAAAATGTTTTAACAGTTTATGAATCTATGACAGAAAAACGACCCACTTACCATCTTTGTCTGCAGATTGTTTGCTATATCCTTAGCGGCCAACAGTTTTTCTTCTATTCTCTGAATTTTTTCGAACTCCGAAACGTCAGGAAATGTGAAATCTCCTAAACTGAAATTCCTCGTTGCGTTGCAGGGGTTGGTCCATCTAGCGGGGGCATCAGGCGAGGACAGAGGGGCCGCCCCAGCAGTATTGTTTTCTGTTAACGAAATTTTGAATAAATTTCTCTCTTTACCACCATTTATCAATTAAAATTATTGCTAGAAAAATTCACTCGCTCTAGCTTATAGGTATCACAAATCACCAAAATTATCAAACAAATGGTTCCTTTGTATGGTTATTGCATTCATAATGCCATAAATCCTCTTTGTTTAACGACCTTACTACATTTATTTGTGATTTACACAATTCACGAGTGATTTTCAAGCAAAAACTTTTAATTGGCGAATTAATTAATTAAATAATGCATTTGATTTATGCACATTGCCTTTTTTTTTTAAGAAAAATCAAATGAATTAAGCGTGCATGCTTAAAATGAAATACTGAAACATACTGTTTCGGCTATGATCGGTCAGTAGAAGGGTTAGTGCTATACCTAAAGTCAAAATGGCGAACAGAATTAGTACAACGGTGTGACTGCGCTTCATTTCGATTCTCTTGTTCATATTGCTCACTAGCATTTGATGCCATTTTTGCTGGTAGTTATAGTTTTATAGTTTCTTTACTTTGGAATATCGTCAATTTTGATTTCAGTTTTGAACTTGGAGAAAAATGATGCAGCTTTGCTCACAGACCAATGATCGCAGTCTGAAAAGTTTTACAGTTTATAATTAGCATGCGACAAAAACCGATTCTATTTTTAGAATGCATATCGTCCACATAATGCAATACGAAACAGTTCTATCAGCTTGTTAAAGACTGTGTATAGAAATCTTGAAATAGAATTAAAACAACAATTAAGAATTATTTTTAAGTTTAACAACTTTGGATGCATTAAATTGATTGGTAAGAGCGCATATCCCTCTCTATTCAAGCATACACGCACACGTGTACAAAACTAAAACTAAATCTCTCTCTCTCTCTCTCTCTCTCTCTCTCTCTCTCTCTCTCTCTCTCTCTCTCTCTCTCTGAATTGAACATATTTTATTGATTAAATCCAATGGATAAGACACAAGTTCTAAAACTTAGTCTTCTCTTATTAATGAAATTTTTATAAATATTGCCAGTAATAACGTTAGATATGAATACACATAAATATACATGAATAAACAATCTACTACATATATAATATCCCCTTATAAATACAGACATTTTTTGAAAAACGACTCTCTCTCTCTCTCTCTCTCTCTCTCTCTCTGCATATTTGCAGACAACACTTATGAAAATGTGCCTACGCCCCTAACCTCAATATTGTTTGTTTACAAGGTTCATTAATGTCACTATATATGTAGACATTTTTTTTGAGTGGTAATGATCATGCAGTGTTAGGTTGACAAGGAATGCTGTAGATCAAACTGTTAAATATTGTCAGGGAAAGGACAAGGAGGGGTCCCTGCTTTTCAATATCATTTTAAAATATTAATCACTTCAAATATATTAAATAGCAAATCTAATTCAATTATTTACATGATTACTTTACATGATCATTTACAATCTAAACGATGGATATTATGAAAAGGTGGTGGTGAGGCAACACATAACGTATATAATTCATTGACACCCCCCCCCCCCCAGCCCACCCTTTCAAAGATGTACATAATTTATTGACCCCCCACCCCACCCTATCCAAGCCGTAGATAATTCATTGACCCCCCCAACCCCACCCCACCCCACTCCACCCTCTCTAAGCCGTACATAATTCATTGACCCCCACCCTCTCTAAGCCGTACATAATTTATTGACCCCCCAACCCCCAACCTCACCCTCTCTAAGCCGTACATAATTTATTGACCCCCACCCCGCCCTCTCTTAGCCGTACATAATTCATTGACCCCCACCCTCTCTAAGCCGTACATAATTTATTGACCCCCCATCCCACCCTCTCTAAGCCGTACATAATTCATTGACACCCCCCCCCCCACCCTCTCTAAGCCGTACATCATTCATTGAACCCCCCCCCCCTTTCTAAGCCGTACAAAATTCATTGAACCCCCACCCACCCCAATCTCTCTAAGCCTTACATAATCCAGTGACCCCTCCCCCTTCCACCAAGCATGTTACGACAGTGTTGGTACTTTCAAACTCCGGATTCGAAAATAACATTCTAATTACAGTAATTATTGCACTGAACAGTAATTATTGTATGAAGTCTAAATATAGATGAGTTGATAAATCTATAAACTACATTTTTATCCAATGATATTTTGGATGTAGGGATGTTGACAATTAGCACTATATAGGACATCCTTTAAGCTACCGTAAGAGGACTTGAATCGGCGACATCCCTTGCTTATCCTTGTATCCTTGACTGTACGACCATGCATCACCAAAATACCGGCCCGCTGTTTATATTCATACATGCATTGCATGCTCGGATCCAGACCTTTTCCCATGGGTTGGAGAAATAATTTTTCTTTTCGGGCGGAGGATGGGGGGGGGGGGTGTCAATGCCTGTTAATTTACTATATGAATTAATTACGTTTGAAACTTCCTTGGAATGGGAGGGGGGTCCAGAGCCCCCTTTCCCCTATAGGTCCCTGCATGAATACTAATTATTTCATGAATGCATGGATCACATGGACATTAGTTCATGAAAGCTGCAATCGCTACCAAGATAATATGAGTATATGAATTACCTTTACTCCATTTTTTCAATTATCATTTTTTTTTGGGGGGGGGGGGGGTTATTCTCTGATAATTGTTTTAGATGGGGCAGATTTATGGTGGGGTTTTAATATTCTACGTTTTATCAATGTTTATTTGATTCGTGTATAACTTAGGTTTATATATCGTACTTAAGGGGATATATATGGACAGAGAAGTGTTAACGTTCTGTAGACCCCTTTTACTGAAACTGATAACTTCATTAGAGTTTTATTTTATAAGTGTTCATGTTAATGTTAAAAACCAAAAATAAACGCGTCAGAGTTGGTGTTCATAGGTCCAAGTCTTGCAGCTTTGATACCGGGTCTGCTTACTAATTACAAATATATTTTATATTAATAAAGCACGCAACGTGCATCCAAATGTCGCTCGATCCTTTTTTTTTTTTTTTGGACAAAATATTCTTCGATTGTATCGGGTAAAAATTGATTGGTTAACGTTGGGAAAAATAAATGATTGAGAGTTTCACTCGATGGTAATTACCGCGGCTAGCTCCCGTCCCTCAAGACATCGGAGGGAGAAAAAATTTCCAAGGAACGCGATTGGCTAATGCATGCCCCCCCCCCCTTCTCCCCCTTCCACGGGTTGATATTTTATTTTATAGACAGTTTCACAATTGTTTTACTATCGGAAGTACCTCGGTTACTGTCAATACATGATATGAGAAATTCAAGGTACTCTACTTTCGTTTTGTGTCATTGAAAAGGATTATATTTTCTGAAAACGGCGGTCCTTTGTAATAACTAGAATGAGTCAGAGGAATGTACCCCAAGGCCAAATATTCCACGTGGGCTGCGATTGAGGGTTAATTCTCCTCTAATGTTATTATTGACAACAATCGTAAAAAAAATATGTATGAATGCGCACAAAAATACTGAAATAAAAAGTTCCCAACCAAACTAACCGTAAATTGTTTACAATATGCACCCCCATGCATCCATTGGGACTCTTTATGGAGTTTCCGTTCACACAGAATACTATATGGTTGTCAAAATAAGGCTGCCGTTTCTTTCAATTATTTTACGATGTAATAGATATCACAAATGATGTGTGTAATTAAATTGGATTCTTCATAATACATCCAACCAATATCCTTATGAATTAAAAACACAGTTATATCAATAACAAACAAAACACCAAAAACCAATTTATTAAACAAAAATAAGAATGTAGTTCTTTGTTAACTTAAATGACGTGATAAACAATGAAATTAACTGTTGTACAAAAATCAATTTTATGATTATTATTATCCATGCTAAAAAATAATTGAACTGCATCATAAAACATTTCATACCTATTTAAATGTATTTTTAGATAAATTTTTCATTTATAGTTATGTATGTTAGCAATAGAGGAAATCTATAAAACTTCTCTGTAAAGGAGAGATTAAATCGTGTATACACAGGGCTATAGATGCAGATGCTGATGCAGACCATTTCACCCAAAACTGATAATTTTAATTAATTTAAAAAAATGTACAATCTGTGATGATACATGTATAATTAAAATTAATGTTATCATTAACGTATATAAGCTTGACAATTTTTTCAAAATTTTTATCTCACATGAAAATTAAATATAGGACATATTTTCAAAAGATTTTCTGAGGGAGGGCGGCGGGACACGTGCATGTATTATAAGTATAAGCATGGGTATTGATATGAAACCGATCACGTTGACAGAAGTTGTTTGGGAGAGAGAATAGAAATTAAAAATAGAATAATCAGGTTTCCAAGTAGGAACAGATATAGCTGCACAAGCCACTGATACAATCACTACTTAACTGAAATATAACAACAGTATAATGCTTAAATAGATATCAAGCTCACGACGGCTGCCTTCTATTTTATTTGATTCATAGACCGATATAACTAACTTGAAATTAATCTACCGTTGTAAATAGAAAATAATTGAAAATGCTTAAAAACTCTTACATTCGTCGCAAAAAAAAATGTCTTTGCTGTTCCTGGAGATAGCAGATTCGGAGATATTGTCAGTTTGTTACCTAAGCTAGCCCTTGGTTATGTACCCCCAGCCCCCTACCCCCCCCCCCCCCCCACAATTTACTGGTATGCTATAGCCGTGCATGGTCAAATGGATCATTCTATACTTTATCGAAGTCATCTCTGATATTGTCTGCATTCACTGTATTCTATTTTCCTTTTTGAATATATACGATATATATATATATATATATATATATATATATATATATATATATATATATATATATATATATATATATATGCTAGATCGATTGTATTTTCTAAAAATGAATCCTCTATTGAGATAAATACAAATGAGATGTACATGTACATAAACCACTTTAATGACTACATAGTATACGCACATTGTTGATATGTTTTGACATACTGATGTACATTTGCCCGGCTGTTACAAGTTCATGTATGCATGTGTATGGACTATTTTTATATGTAGAATCTCTCTTTTAGACATTTCTATCTAATGTCTGTAATCTTATTGGTTCACTTTGTCAGTTGACAATGATTATATTCTTTAAAAAATGTATATTTTTATCTATGAATTCCTATATTCATAATAAAGAGAACATTAATTCCAAAATTAAATGAAATTCATCTTCAACATCCAAATGAAAACAAATGCTGTATTCTCAGAGGCTCTCTGGTAGTATTCTTGATTTAGCGATCATCAATTGTAGACAAAAAGCCGTTCATGATTTATACATTTTTATAATTTTACTTATCACACACTAATCATATAAACTATATGTATAATGATCAATAATGCATACTGTAGATTTAGTATACATTTACATATGTGTGTTAGTTTTTTCTTCATTTTTTTACGATGCATTTGAAATGCTATCTTGTTTTGGGAAAGGGGGTGATCAAATATTCATTTGGAGATGTTCAAAGGGGGATTTCAAAGTGGGACTCTCTATAATATGTATTATATAATACTGCATAAACGCATCACATTACATCATCATGAATTTCTATATTTCATGAAAGTCTATATTCTGCATAGTGAAAATTAAAAATAGACTAAATAAAAATAAAATAACAATGGTAAACAGATGTGCGAGTCACTAAAATAAAAGCCAATCAAAGAAGGGGACAGTCCAGTCTTCGGAACGTGTGTCCGATCTACAAATATTAATACTGAGTAGATAAAAATAGACTCAGTGTCAATATGACCTGGTCACATACGACAGAATAATTTAGACAATGGTAATATGTCACTTGAGTGACTTAGGTGACCAAAAATATACAAGACCAATGTGATTCAATTCGATTTTAAAACAACTGTAGTGTTTGCAGTTTCTTTCAGTCATTTTATGATAAAATAAAGATTACAGATGTTGGATAAAAATAGAGTAAAATCACAAAATAGCAACCACCCAAAAAATTATCGTCTAAAATTAAATATTCTTCGTTGACTTAAATTACCTGAATTATAAATTTTAGTATAATATTCCTTTTTTCTCATTTTATATCTATTTACATACGATTTTGAAAGTGAACGTTGTTAAAAGCTATGTTTGCCCGCATTAAGATTGACTTAACCTTTTCTATGAAGAAATATCATTTAATTTGTCGCTATATATGCTTACATAAATCTATCACCTTTTTTTCTCAAATTATTCCACATGCAAATGAATATAATTATTAAATGCCAAATTAATAAAACAAAAAATTGAGAAACAAAAAAAAATAAAAAAAATAAAATGATAATCGCCTGACAGCATATAATTATTTAACCAAACAGTAAAAAATGAGCAGTCCTTGATGGCGTATCTAGAATTAATTTTACTAAAGAAGCACAAAAGCTGAATCTTTTATTTTAAAATTTGTATTTTCACATGGAAAATTTTCAAAGAAGAAGACTTATATACACAATGCCTATTATTTAATCCATTTTTGTTCGCTTAAATATTATTTAAATTAAATTAGATCTTTAAAGGGTTTTTGTAAAAGTTGGTAGTCTATGACTAATAACAATGCTAATTATCTGCAACCAATCGCTTTGACAGAAGAGTCTATTTTGGGTTGTTCGGGAGAGAGTAGAAATTAAGAACAGAATAACCAGGTTTCCAAGTAGAAATATATGGTCACTGACAGAATCACTTATTATTATCTTATGCGGACAGTTTGGATTTTCCAAATGTTTGTCTTGCTAGCCGATAAAGCGTGGCTGCCATTTTTCTTTATTTTCGTCAAATATTGATATATATACACATATGTACATGTACATATTCCTTTATTTCCTTTTAAATCTATGAGACAGGTTATATTTTCTATAAACGGGCTTGCTCCAGCTGAGATCCAAGTGAGATATTAAATGGATTATTTTATAAGGCGAAACTTAAAATAACATATATAAAACAATAATATTTTTAACACTCTATGTTGTATTCCTATAAATATTACAGCGTGAATGCGTTTATTTAACTTTTCTGAAGTATGATTTTATTTGATTGTTCAGATGGATTTAAACGTTTTATTTAAAAAAAATGTTGTTTTTCTTTTATTAAGATGGTAAACTCTATTTTGCTTTTATTTTTTTTTCTATAAGTTACTAAGATGATCAAGAATGTGTACTATAAAGAATTAGTACATGTTTACAGAATAGTGTTAGTTTATTTTTTATTTTTTTTTAACAATGCATAGATTTGGAATTGGAATAACTAGTTTGTTTCCGAAAGGGGTAAGGTCACCTAGGAGTCTTCATGTTTTTAATTATTTGGGGATGTTCAAAGGTGGATTTTGAAAATGGGCTTTGTAATATATATATATACATTACATAACATAATTACTGAAACCGATCACTTCAACAAATTTTTTGTATTTTGCATGCTTATGCAGAAGGAACTGAAGAATTAAAAATAGAATTATCAACGTTCCAAGACTTTGGTATAGAAATGTGCTAGTCACTAAAATAAAAGCCAATCAAAGAAGGAGACAGTCCAATACTTTGGGACGTGTGTCCCATCTACAAATATCAATGCCGAGTATATAAAAATAGACCGGGTGTCAATATGACCTGGTCACCTACGACAAAGAGGCTTATTTATAAAACACTCACAGTGCAAATTTTCCTTTATCGTCGAATGTTTGGTTAAAACCTGACCTAAATAGCATTTAAGATATCTGAATGGAGAGACCCTTTTAAACTAATTTTTTAGATATATAATTATTTAAAAACCTCTATATGGCAATATGTCACCTGAATGACCTAGGTGACCTAGAAATATATATGTGGTTCAATTCTGTGTACAAAAATGATTTTAAAATATCTCGATATAGAATAATAGTGAATTTTATCTAATTGTACAATTATTAACCTAAACCTTCTCTGCGAGTAAAACATCTATGTATACATGATGCTATTAATTTTTACGATATTGTCGATTTTTAAAAATATATTCCACACCTAAATGAGTATTTTCATTAAAAACAAATAAAAATTAAACATAAGTTTATACATATATATAAGAGAAACATAAGTAATTTAAACAATTATCGTCTGGCAAGCCAATGATAAAAAAATAAAAATGAGGAATCTTGAGCTTTGAGGGGAATTTAGAATTAATATAATCATCTAAGAAACATAAAAGCTCACATGGAAAGTGAATATTCAAATTATAAACTTATAATTGTAGGCAATGCCTATTGTCCAGTTCATTTCTGGTTTTTTTTATATTTTGTTTGTTTGTTTGTTTTGTTTTATTGGTACAAAATAGTGTTTGAAGATTAAATATTCACAGGTTTAGATTTTTCAAGGTGGTGTTGAGCGTTCTTTGACTGTGTTTATACATAGAGTGTTGGTGGTCTGAAACCAATCATCTTGACAGAAGACTCTATTTTTGGGTTATTCAGGAGAGAGTAAAAATAGAATGGTCAGATTTCCAAGTCGGAATAAATAGCTAATGCTGTACATGTCACTTATATAATTACTAATTAACTGACGTGAAGAGTTCAGATTTTCCAATATTTGTCTAGCTTTAGACAGTCAACAACAAGCTCATTAAAAGTGCAATTTTCATTTTCGTCAAATAGCGGTCTATCTATCTATAAATATATATACAATGTGTATATATTTATAAAAGACCGATATACATGTAACTAGAAACCTTCGTACAGACAGTTAATAGAAAATAGTCGAACAAGATGTAATTCATCTATATAAATTTCGTCCCAAAAAAAATTCCAAACATTCTAGCTCGTTCCCATGGAAATATATCAGGATGAGGACAGTTGTTGGAATGTTATCTAAGCTCAACGTACACCACCACCACCCACCCCCCTCCCCATATTTACAGCACGTTTTTCATAATAATCACCTCTGATATTGCCTGAATTCCTGGTACTCTACTTTCTTTTTGAATCAATAAGAATTATATTTTCTAAAAACGGGCCTGCTCCTGAGATACAAATAAGATATATATATATATATATATATATATATATATATATATATATATATATATATATATATATATATATATACATATATACATATATATATATATATATATATATATATATATATATATATATATATATATATATATATATATATATATATATATAAAGATCACGAATTGTATTAGGGTGAAATTAACTCATTTAATTTAGTTAAGTATCCAAATATTTATAAAATTTTATGTTGTATTCCTGTATTCCTGTTAATGCTTTTATTATTTATTATAACTTTTCTGAAGTATGATTCCACAGTGATTGTTCAGACGGTATAATACGTTTATAAAATTATTATTTCTACACGTATATTTCTGTACCTGTTCTTACCATTTAGATTGGAAATCTATATTTTGTTCATAGAAGATGGTTTAGGTGTTTAGAACTTGATGCTTATTAATAATGCATAATAAATTATCTAATGAAATATGTCAAGAATGGTCAAATTTACAAACATAATTTTCATTTTTGTCTTTGCAGCAGGTGAAAAAGCTATTAAAGACTTATAGTGCATTAAACAATTTTTCTTACCATACACAAGAATTAATAGGTTGGTCAAGAATGTGTATTATAGATTAAGTTTAGATTTACTTTACATATTCGTGATTGTTTATTTCTCATTGCAACATAGCATATTTTCGGACAATGGATCTGGAATACTAAGATTGTTTACCGCTGGATCGGAGGGGGGGGGGGGGGTGTCATATAAAGGTCTTTAAATTTTTATGTCGGGATGTTCAAAGAGGGGTTTTTTGAATGGGCTCTGTAAAAATATATACGTTATACATGCGCTTATAATTATTACTGAAACAAATCACATCAGCGAAATTTCTGTATTTTGCATGCTTATGCAGGAGAAAGTGAAAAATCAAAAATAGAATTATCAAAGTTCCAAGACATGGATATAGACATGCATGTGCTAGTCACTAAAATAAAAGCCAATCAAAGAAGGAGACAGTCCAATACTTTGGGACGTGTGTCCCATCTACAAATATCAATGCTGAGTAGGCAAAAATAGATTATTATTAATTTAATTATCTGGTCACATACAACAACGAAGCTTATTTCACCTACAATGTAGGTTTTCCTTTCTCGTCGAATGTTTGGTTAAAACCTAAACTTATTTTATTTTTAGATATTTAAACGGTCAGAAACTGACAGTGTGTAATTAATTTAAAATAAATAATTGAAACAAAAGCTGGTATTCTTACAGATCGTCGCAGGAAATTCCAAAGACTCCGACTCCCCGTCCCGGAAGATTTAAGGGCAGAGAAATATTTCCCAGTGACTCGATTGGTTATAACCACGCCGCGGGGTCACACGCCGCGGGGTCAGCCCCACCCCCTCGTTCTGCCTTCTATGTTCGGTGTCATGTTTCTATCGGAACCACCTCTTAGGTACTTTACTGTATAGGGTATAGGGCTTGGCAATTTCACGGTACTCTATTTTCGATTCAATGTTTTCTGAAAAAGGGGCTTCATATCTTATCTACTTGCATGATTTGAATGAATCGTGGATTTACAATTCAATCATCAAAATCTGTCATTAGTTTATATGCAATTTGAAAAGCATAAAAGTATATGTTATCTCAATTCCTACTCGAAAATAATATATTTACATCTATCAATATGTACTGCACCTCCGAGGCAAAGCAGATATGAAAACATACATAAAGGCGCGGATTTAGGAATTTTACCCATTGAGGAGGAGGGGAAGATAATGTTTTTATCTAGGCCTACATTTTATTTTATAGCAGCTTTATCATTTTAATTCATGATGTCCGGATTTTTCCGGGGGGGGGGGGGGGTCCATCCCCTCCCTGACACCCCCTCAACCCGCCCGTGGGTATCTATCGATAAAGTGTATATATCAGCGGCAGTGATTGACTCTTAGATTATGTATTGAAAAACACATACACGCCAAAAAAGAAGGATCAATTTTTTTTTAATACATTTTTTATTACATGGACATAATATTTTTTTCATTATATATATAACCGTACGGTTATCCGTGCCAAGGATCCGTTGCATCTCATCCTGGGGGGGGGGGGGGGGGGTGAACAGAAGGATCTTGATTTTTATTTATATAGACAGCGTCGGCTATGAAAGTTGGTAACGTTTAGAAACCGATAAGTTTTACTGGGAGAAAGTGGAAATCAAAATAAGAGTCATCAAAGTTACATTAAATTCACGATCTTATGTACGTGTATCTTTCATATATATAGTAACCAATCAATGGAGG
Organism: Magallana angulata; assembly: GCF_025612915.1. NCBI lineage: Eukaryota > Metazoa > Mollusca > Bivalvia > Ostreida > Ostreidae > Magallana > Magallana angulata. The sequence continues at coordinate 4,260,184 of NC_069114.1, forward strand.
AGATGTAAAGGTCAAGTTGTCACAATAATAACGTGAACGTTCGATCTATAAAATGTTCTTTTTTAAAAAAAAAAAAATTAAGCTGACTATCGATACATGTAAGTACCACACGCTGGTCTTACTCTACATGGTTTGTGAGTCAACTTACGCAAACCAATTTTTTTTCATTTCTCCGACAAACATTTGTTTAATTAATACTATTCAAAATCATACTTTCATTATTATAAGTCTCGCTTGTATGAAAATTAATGATTACAAAACTAATCTGATATTTTAACTTTTACAGATCGTTGCATGAAATTTCGAGTTTACTAGATCGCGTCCCTTGAGATAAAGGGGCGAAAAAACGCGACTCCTCCCCCTCCCCGCCACCTTTTCTTTTCTTCTCTTTTCCCACCCTATAGTCTGTTTCATAATTGGTGCTTCGATCGAAATGAACTCGGCTATATTACATGTATGTCAACATCGATACCCTTACTTTCGTTTTGGATATTCAAAACAAACTATATTTTCTGAAAAAGACCCTGCTCGGGATAAACTACAATGCGTCACAGGAAACTACCCCAAGACTAGATTTTCAAGGTGGGTCGAAATTGAGGGTAAAGCTTCTTGCAACTTATATTATAGCGTTGCACCCCTCATCAACCGGAAAAAAATATATTGTCAAATTGGATTTAGCCTACCGATGACGGATATATATATATATATATATATATATATATATATATATATATATATATATATATATATATATATATATATATATATATATATATATATATATATATATATATATATATATATATGTATATATATATATACACAAAATTTAATTTTAATTAAGACTTAACTCCTACGATATATATATATATATATATATATATACACACAAAATTTAATTTTAATTAAGACTTAACTCCTACGATATATATATATATATATATATATATATATATATATATATATATATATATATATATATACACACAAAATTTAATTTTAATTAAGACTTAACTCCTACGCTAATGTTCAAAGTTTCATTGTGAGGCACGATTCCGTCACAGCATTTTTTTCTTCTAAAAATTCGATTAAAAAAGATGAGCCATTTTCCCACTTGCAGTCCGCTTAATATACATTTGATGCGCTATTCTTCCCTTATTTTGATTAATGAACAAAAACATTATAAAATTAATACTAAAAAATTGATTGATATGTTCCGCATTCAACGGAACTGAAACCGGTATGAACATTGATATCAGGATGCAATTAATAAACAAAATTCATCTTCATTGCTTCTTCCGCAATTTTAAAAATATTTATTTATAAAATCCATACTTTTAATTTGCGTGGTTAATTGCATTTTTTTAAAGTTCCATTTGAAAATCGAACTTTCAATTATTAATCCAGAATATTTTTCAGGATTGAGCAGCGTATTGGAAGGCGCTCAAAATTGGGGAGGCGAATTGATAAGAATGTCTAGAAGTAAATGGAAAGTTGGGGCGTGAATTATAGAAATATACCAACTTACCACAGTTAATTGAGAACAATAAATAAGACAAAATACTATATATACATGCAGTTAAAAATCGAAATTGAAAAAAAAAATTTTTGAAATAAAGAATTAATATATATTTGTTGATTTTTTTTTTACAAGAAAATTTTTTTCGTTCTCTAACTTGACAGAGTATAGCCCCCCCCCCTTTTTTTTAAATTTTTTTTTTAATTTTAAGATTTTTATATAATACATGTTCTTCACTGTTTCATATTTGTCTCCGATGACAAAAAAATTAAAATAGGTAATCTGAAATATGTTCTTGTGTATTGAAATAAAACACCCACTAAAATTAAAATCAGTTTTGTCCTTGGTTATAAATAATAAAAAAGTGCACTATTCGACAACCGAGATCCTGTATATGACCTTACTTTTTCGGGATTTGAACGTTTTCTATTTGAATTCTACACGAAACACTACCTCACTTCCGGTAAATAATCCAATGGTTCGACATTATTTATGAACATGAAATGAGCCCGCAAGAATTCGAAGGCTCAATATAATCACAAATATTTAAGAAGATGATTTATCAGCTGTCATACAAACCGTAGATGCGTAAGTGTATGGTTCTATTTTAACATAATTCTTTAAATGTCAATTTCATGTAATTTACCTTGAAGAATTTTAAATATTTGCAGGCATTTTGGTACAGTTGACGAATTGTGAGTATATCCACTCGCTTCATACACCATAGTTCTCTTCTAGGAGATAAGCACACACTAATAGACAAGAACTTGTGATTTAAATTGCATAATATATTTTTACATACCTGATTTTGCAGTTTTACTGTTCTCGCCGAATACCATTGTTCACATCTATTGCATATCAATTATCATACACAGGCATACTGGCGTGCGACCAATTCTCGTATATAATTTTATGTGTTGATAAATCGCACGCCAGTATGCCGGTGTATGATATGCAATAGACACTATAACAGGATAAGAGAAATAGCTAAATGACAGACCAGACCGGGATTCGAAACCATACCCCTTGAATCTCTAGGCAGGTGCTCTACTCACTCAGGCGCCAGGAATGAAACCATCTATTAAACCGTCATTATTTCTCTCATCCTGTAACATTTGGTACCATGGCATGATCAACCCCCTGGAACTGACAGGTTAACTCCTACCGGAGTAAAGAGCCTGGGATGATCTTTGAGGGAAAAGAATGTTACGGACAGACTGCATGGTTTAAATGCTGGCGCCAGATAGCTCAGTGAGTGGGGCACCTGACTGGAGATTCTGGTTCAAATCCTGATCTGTACCATTATTAGTTATCATGCTTATTACAAACTAGAATCAGCTTCGCGTTGATTTTAAGTCTGTTAAAAATAATCTGCAGGGGAAAAACACATTTTTATACATTATAAACCTTTTTTTAACATGCTTACGAGGGTCAATCAAAAAATACGAAGACAATGTGGCTGTGTATCATATTTTTTTCATGATAGTCATACTTAACAGATTAATCTGTGCATCAATACTTATGTCATTGATATGCGAAGTTTTAGTCCATTTGATGAAACGGTATTTTTGTTTCTCCTTTTTAAAAACAACATGTTTTGTCACCACGGCGCACGGTAACGTTCAAAACATGACGTCAAGATTAAACACGCACAGTTTATAGATAAACCCCATCTTTATATCACGCTTAGTCTCTTGTGCCTTTCTCCTTACAATTTAAAATGGCACTGAACCCTTTAACATCTTACTTTCACACATTTGTTCGAGAATCATAAGTTAGTTCTTCGAAGTTTTCATTTTCTAACCGTGTATCTTTTAGTTTACAGTAGGGATATCCCTGAACGTCGGTTAACGATACTTATTTTTTGACCAAATATTGACAGATATTCTTCTCTCTCTTGGACTGTTTTATATTCAAAATACAATTACCACCATCCCCACAAAATTTATTACAGTTAAACACAAACCTGCAAATAATTGTTGACTTATTTTTTGCACCATTGAGGATTTTCACAACTTGTATCGGCTTTTTCCTGGGTTAAATCCATTTTGTTTGTACTTTTCGTTGCGCCGTGACGTCCGGCGACGTGGATGTTTTTGGTCAATTCTAAAGAGGACTACCTGTCTTTAGTTACAAATATCTGTTCGACAAAACAAAATATCCTGTCATTATTTGGAACATTGAATTCCATGACTATACTTAATGTGAGGTTTCAATATTATTTGGTTTTAAGCCCAATTTATATAGATATTACTTTCAACATTATATGGTTTATTGTTGACATAACACAAATGTTGACCGTGCGCCGTGACCTCATTTTTGCAGGATTTGATTGTAAATAATTCTTAGAAATAAAGGAATTTATTAACTTTTTTTCTTGCAAATTGTTTGAAACTATTGCTAAATTATGTCTTCCAAATTTAGTAATGATATGACATTAATTAACAAAGCTATGACAAAAGTCTTCATATTTTTTGATTGACCCTCGTATGTAGTTTAGTCCACAAAATATCCATTTATTGAGTCATACCAAGGCATTTTGTTAAAATAAACGTTTGAATTTGCGTGCCATTTTGTCGGAAATCGCACTCGGAATGTCTCGGATTTTATCATTAACATGGCGACCATAAACAGCGAATTTTCAAACGTGATGATAAAAGTGGCAGCGATTTCGTTGCAAAAACAGTAAATGTGGAAATATGGGATGATAACAGAGCAACACTGTAGGTATTTGAGACCAATCATATGAAAATCTAGGCGAGATACAGCGCGATATAATTCTTTTATTTGCTATGAAGCGAGTGTATGGGACGAATTCTATCGTTAAACCGGGTCATTTAAACGATAGAACATTCTATCTAATTACAAACCAAACAGGAAGGACATGCTTACATTTTAATATACAAACACACTTCATGTCAACTTCTACAGTAGTTCTCTGTTATGTGTTTGAAAACTTTCTGAGAATTTTTGCCAGGGCACATAAGAAATAGATTTAAATTAAATTTATAATAGCCAAGATACCTCCTTATTTGATATCAAACCTCATAACGTGTGGTTAAAGGGATTTGGAATAAAATTAGATCAAAATTGTATTTCTTATTTTTGATATAAAATGGTTTACTAACTTGCACATTTTGAATGATTGACCAAAATTTGAATGTTATAATTTAATGCTTTAAGAGAGATACAGAGGTAAGAATTCATTGTTATGTAAACAAAGCTCGAGTCTTATATTTGTTTACAAAAATTGTAAAGTATGGAAATACCATTTCTTTGACAAAATAATTTGTAAGAAACAAGGCAAATTTGTTCAATGTGTTTATAAAATATATCATCAATAGGAAAAAGCAACATTTGATTGAAACTTATACCGATAAAACACATATGTAAACAATAACAAGGCACGATCTTTGTTTACAAAACAAAGAATTATAAACTCTGTAACTCGCTTGTAACTCAATATCTGACTTTCGAATTTTGATAAAGCATTAAAAATACCCATAACCATTCTAAACATTAAAAATGGAGGGAAAAAAATGTAAAAAATTTTGAGCTCAAATCGTGTCCAAGTTGCTTTAGTACTATCTGTGTGATAAACCTTTGCTTATAACAGTAAACACAGGTACAGGTAATTTCATCAAACATTTATGGCCACAGCCCCTTCTTTCAACATTTCTGTTACCTATTTTTCTTATATATTGCATATTTCTATTTCTACACACTTGCTATAAAACTATCACTTACTAGGTTTGCAACTGACTGACTATGGAAATATATCAGGTTGATCAATATCAGACGACTCGGCTTCGCCTCGCCATCTATGAGATTGATCCGTCCTATAGATTGATCAATCCGTCCAATATATATCTGTAGTCAGTCAGTAACAAACCTAGTAAGTGTTTTGTTTTCCAGAGGACTAGCAAGTGAAATTTCATTCATAAGATGATCTTTGATAATCAATGTAAAAGTGGTTGTATATCTTGTCTAATTTTGCACATTTGAACTCTTCAAAATTCTCATTCTCACCTATCAAATAATCACTGCACTCTTGTTCACTTACACTGTTTTGCTTCTATTTCATTTTTTATTAAAACGCTTTTTTCCTTTCCACAGCAGAAGTCAATCTGAGCAAATCTTGACGCTGCCATTTTATTCTGCTCTATATACAACAACAATGTGACGTCCATACAAAGGACACATGCTCTAATTTAAAGTCATTACAAAGGGAAACTACTCCAAATATTTTAAGAACTTATGGAATGCTGTTTTTTGTATTTAATAACGATCTCCGATCCTCAGCAATGTTCAATAACTCTAAATTATCTGGATTTTTTTTTATTCGTACCATAAATCTGCCTTGTAGTAATGTATATAGACAAATTTAACTAGTCTTTTAGTGTTAATATAACAATGAGTTATTGAACTAAATGCTTGGTTTGATGGATCCACAGAGATCTACTACATATACACTTAGGTAAAGGTGTTCAAGCCACCGATGCACCGGCACAACTTTTTAAAAAACTTGTTCTCAACCTGTATTTATCCACCATGGGCAACTTTGCTATAACTTTGTAAGATGCATGGATACCAGACACTGAGACAATTAATCTATTTTTATTTCATTTCATTTATTAAGTTTAAAGGACAAATACCATTTTTAGCTCACCGAGACGAAGTCGGAGGAGCTTATGCTATACCCCCAGCGTCGGCGTCTGGACCTGGTTAAGGGTTTTGTTGCAGGTCCTGTATCTAAGTTATTACTTGTTCTATCTTCACCAGACTTGTGTGGAAGATGCATCTGGACCTACTTATGAACTTGCAAGACTTGGATGCTGAATCTGGGCCATGAATTTCAGATGCTGGAGGAGGTTAAGATTTTTAGAGCAGGTTAAAGTTTTTTGGTGCAGGTGCCCTCTGATGATTATATCTTAGTTATTACTGGTTTTAAATTCACCAAACTTGGTGCGTCTTATGATACTGATGCACCTTACAGGCTTGAATACTGAATCTGAGCCATAGGTTTCGGATGCTGGAGGAGGTTAAGGTTTTTTAAGAAGGTTTAATGTTTTGGAGCAGGTGCCCTCTGAATCTGAGCCATAGGTTTCGGATGCTGGAGGTTTTTTTTTTGGAACAGGTCATTTGTTTTAGATATAATATCTTGCATAGTTGACTTAACTTTAATATAAATGAATTGCAGAAGTAGCTTCAGATGCAGAGCCTGATTTCCATTTCCGACCGAATTTTTTTGACTTTTAGAAAAAAAATAAAATGCACTTTTCCAAATTTTTTTTACTGACCGACATAAATCTAAAGAAATACAGGTACAAAAAATAAAATAAAATGACAGGTGAAAAATATCAATAAAAACCACATAAATTGGTTTCATTCACGAAAAAAATACCTCAACTTTTACACTTTTGGTTTTAAAATTGATCGGGTTTGGAATACGGACTTCTCTATCACACACGTGCCATGTTGTCTAACGGTGGTTTGTGTTTTATCATTTAAATGGCATACTTTCGCATATCTGTCATTTGCAAAAATGACATCTAACTGTCGTTTAAGACCTTGAAACAGTGTTGTCCAACACATACTGTGGGGCAAGCGGTGTCAGAAGTTCTTGAAAGTGAAAGAACACACGTATCATGTTTGCCAGGTTTTTTTTCTTTTTTTTTTTTCTCGACCTACCGACCCAATTCGCGTCGGTTGACAATGGTTTTCTCGGGGTGTCAATTTCAACTGTTACCCTCCCAAACAGGCACTATTTATATAATGTCATAATTTTTAAGAAAATTTTACTGCTTTTATATAGGAATAACGTGAATTCTATAGCGAACTGTACGCCCATAATTTTCGCACATGTAACATTTTTTAATGTTACCCGTTGCTAAGTGCGTTGCTAACGCTGAGGGTAATAGAATGGAGTATGAACTGTGTCTTAACCAATCAGATTTCAGTATTTAATATGAAAGTATAACAATGTATTTAAAAATATGATTATTTTTAAAATGCTATTTATATGATATTGCAAAACATTGTATCATATGATACAATATTGTATAATATATATTGTATCATATAATACAATAATGAATAATATGATATCACCTAAAATTGTAGTATTTGATATTGTATGATATTATATTGTACAGTATCATATTATATGATACTGTATAATACAGTTGAACTTCGATGTCTCAAACACCGATATCTCAAATACAATAGATATGTCAAAGTGATTTATAAGTTCCAGCCACTTAATTTTTAAGTATTTTACCCTCAAATCTCGAATACTCGAATATCTCAAATTTTTTAAACAGTCTCATCTAGTTCGAGATAACGAAGTTTGACTATATTATATTGTATTATATAATATAAAACTACATCACATGATATTTTATTATGATATGTATACACTTATACAATTATATTGTATCATATGATACAATATCATATTATGTATCGAATATGATACATTTATTACAATATCATACATTGCAATATCATACTATATTATACAATATTATTACTTATTAGGTTAGTTACTGACTCACTACGGAAATATATTGGGTTGATCAATCTCATAGATGGCGAGGCGAAGCCGAGCCGTCTATGAGATTGATCAACCCAATATATTTCCGTAGTGAGTCAGTAACTAACCTAATAAGTGTTTTGTTTTCCCGAGGACTATCAAGCGACATATTTATTCACAAATAGCGATGATCTACGTAAAAACATGTACAAAATGCCTAATATCTCGTCCAATTTAACTCATTTAAACTCTTCAAAATTTTCAATCTCACCTTTCAAATACTCTTTCAAAATCTTTGCTTCACCCATGTTTACTTACAATGTTTTGTTGCTATTCATTTTTAAATGTTTTCTCCCTTTCCTCTGCAGAGATTTGAGCAAATTTCGACGCTGCCATTTTGTTCTGCTCCAGACAAAACAATGTGACGTCAATATTCTAAGGGCAACTACTCTTATTTTAAAGAATTTCAAAGGGAAACTACTCCAAATACTTTAAGAACTTACGGCATGCGGTTTATGTATAAAATACTATGAAATGTCGAAATGAGTAAGCGAAGCGTCGACTAATGACGGCCATATTGCCTAATATTATTTCTCACAGAACAAATACGATATTGTGTCTAAACAGTATTCATGAATATCCAAGATCATTAACTATGATTTACAGACGAAAAATAAAATATTTTCAGTTACAGTCGACATTTTTAAGTGCAGTTGAAAACTTCAAATGCTAGCAAGTGTTTTAAAGCAGTCAACTTTTAAAATATGATGAAATTCCGTTCTGTAGCTTTATGTTAAAACAAAGAGAACTCATATTTTTATTAAATACATGTACACGTGCAGACTTTTTTCAAATAATATGAATAATCAATTTAAAAAAAATTTGATGGTTTTTTTTTTAATTTATTACTAAGTATGTAATAAATATAATAATAGATACCCTTTTCCATATCACAGCTTGTATCAGCCCTCGATCAATATTGGCACTCAAATTTTGGTTGCCTTTTAAAAATGCCTTACTGATGCATTGTAAACATCAAAATCCGAAAAAGGATTTTTGACCAAAATCATGACCATGCCCCTTTGAATAGTTTTTAGAAACATCATATTATAACTCCCGCTGTCTTCAGTTCTTTATGAGTCTGAGAGAGTTTGTAGAATTCCTTTGATATTTGCATAAATAACCTACATAATAGTCACATATAAAATGTACATATTTTCATGAAATTATTTAACATTTCAACTTGACAATTTGAAATCATGAACTTTGACCTTTTGTAGTTATAAAAAAGGGTTTGGCAAAATCATTTACCGGTAAATGACTTAAGTGTAGTGAACAAAATAGTATGGAACTTTGGTTCAATATCTAAAATTTGAAAGCCGCAAACCTTACCTTAAAATTACGCTTTGAAAATTATGTTTCTAAAAAATGTGCACATCCTAATTTTTTTTTTGAAACTTTTACGGTCGTTGAAAAAATCTCAAGCAGAGATTATTTATATCGGTTATTGTCTCCAAGTCAATAATTTTTACCTTAAACTTAACGTATTTTTAAGCCTTCCGACTCTCACAACGAACTCTGGGGGATGGATCTTAAAATTTCAAATTGTTAATACTAAGATATACTCACCTATACCGATCAGTAAAAACAATAGTAGGTTCATGGTGTCGATTTGAGATAGAAAACAAAATTCGCCCAGAATTGAGATCGTGATAGAGGGAACCACCCTTAGTATACTAGGTACCTCCACACCCGTTATTTTTCCCATGATTTATCCAATCTTAGACTAATTAAAATTAGATCCTTCACGCTCTCGTATTTGATATGTCGACATATCAGATACGAGAGCGTGAAGGATCTTACTTTAATTAGATTGTATTAAGGCGAACGTTTTTTTATTAGTTGGATTACGGATCCGCCGACCGAATTTTTTTGACTTTTAGAAAAAAAATAAAATGCATTTTTCCAAATTTTTTTTTACTGACCGACATAAATTTAAAGAAATACAAAAAACAAAATAAAATGGCTGGTGAAAAATATCAATAAAAACCACATAAATTGGTTTCATTCACGAAAAAATTACCTTTACTTTTACACTTTCAGTTTTTTTCAGTTAATTTCAAGCCTCTCGATTCTCTTTAATTGGGGGCGATATTCCCAATGCGAAAAGGCATATTTTCCCCCAAAATTGAGTGTTTTCCCCAATTTGAGATCGCCCAAAATTAATAACGTAACTTAAAAGAAAACTAAACTTATTCTAAATATATATTGTATATTCAGCAGTCATAAAGGCACTGTGAATATGTGCAACACTACCGCGTTGTAAACTGTTTCTTGTGATCGGTAACTTAGCCAGAATTTCCTTAGACAGAGATGGTGTAATTTTATTAAAAACGATGTTTATTAATTTACTTTTTTTTTCTGATATTACAGTTAGTTGATAAGCTGTTAGTAGTTTATAATTCTGCAGTAAATGTTAAAATTATTATAAATTTTTTTGTCTAAACAGATCTAGATCCTCTACAAAACGGTAGTAAGTGGGTCAATGGGTTGGACTAATACCCCAAATACACAGAAGTACAGAGACTGATTTAATAAATATTGTCAATAGGCTAACACAATCAGGAAACATTTATCTGTAAAATGTATAAATACAAATATAGATTAAATTTTACATTAATAAAAATAAGATTACTTTTTTTTTAAATTCTAAAAATTTTTTTTTTATTATTTTCTATGCCATTTGACATATAGCAGGCTACTAAACACAAAAAACCTTTTGGGAAATTTTACATATTCAGTCAGTAACAAACTTGTATCACACACTGTGAATACACTTTTTTCCTTCTCCTTATTATACACACATGTTCCCAGTTTTAAAAATAATTTAAAAAAAAAAAAATAACTTTTAAAAAACCTATCAATATACCCTGGTTTTTGTTCAGGGGACTGTACATTAAGCAAGGAAAAAAATTCCCAATTTCTATCAAAACGCTGCATTTTTCCCAATCCATTGGCCCCGGCCCCAGTACCAAAAATAGGTGTGAGAGGCCTGAATTTGTAAATCGTGTGTCAATAGAGGTGTGAGACCTGCGGTTCGGAATGCCCTAAAAGTGGCCCAAAGACACACTTAAGCATGTGTACATGGAATAGTAAATAAAAAATCAAACAAAACATAAGACTTATTTTATTTCTTTGAAGTTTGCCATGTTTTTTTTTTCGTTTTTTTTTCGACCTACCGACCCAACTTTTTAAATAAAAAATCCGTAATCCAATTTAAAAAAAAATGTTCGCCTAAAGAGTGGCAGTGTTGATTGTTCTTGTTTATTTTACAAGAGGCATATAACATTCCAGTCCATCGTGAAAAATCGTAATACTACTATAAAAATATATCATATTACTAAAATGTATAATATTACAAATGTTTGTAATAGACAGATCTTATATCATGAATTTTCACAAGAATTTTCCCTGAGATAAGAATAATTTTCTACAAAACTTCAAAGTCTTCTTAAGTGTGACAATATACTACTCCTTTTCCCTCGAATTACTTACTTTCTCCTTGAAAAGTACACTAAAGATCAGACCCCATTCCACATCACGAGATCTGAGCAATGCAAAAATCTCTGTAAATAACGGGAATTATTAAGCGACTCTCTGTTTTATGCAACCATGCTTAGACCGCCCAATGTAATTTCCTATATGAAAACCCTGCATTAAGCGAACCCCGGCCTTACATGACAAGCGAACTTCATTTTTAAGTCCCAAACAGCTGTGTAGACTGTTTTAAGCGACTTTCAGCAAATTAAAATCGTGTCCTAAGCAGAGAAACAATTGGAGGTGTTTTGTTTTGATAACCAATTAAAATATTTATCACCTTTCTTGTTAACGATTATTACCTTTAACGTGAGGTTTTCAAGACTCTTGCTAGAGATATGACGACTTTTGTCGCACCCTGAACAAACAACATGGCGGCCCGATGGTATTTGAAATTCCATGAACATCGACATTTAAGCTGTTTATTGTTACTTGGTAAACAGACGTCTCGGCCAAACCCCTCTTGGCATGCATATGTTCAAGTTGAATCCACACACTGATATTTATAAAGAAGTTAATTGTGAAATTAACACGTGACGAAGAAGAAATTTGGAGTATGCTTAGTCAATGACTAAGCACCCTCCCAATTTCTTCTTTGTCAAATAAACAAACATGGCGTATAATGAGACGGACATCATACATGTACGAGCATTGGCAGATCCAGAGGGGGGTTCCGGGGGTCGGAACCCCCCCTTTCTCTTGGACATATGAATTTTTTTGAAAACGTTTAATGCCTACTTAAAGGAAATTTTTCCCATTTATAATAGAAATACTGTTTTTATCTCAAATAAATGCTTTTAAAATTGCTTATTTAAAGAATTTCGTACTGCGTCCTATAATTTTGTTCTAACATGAAAAAAACTAATCGATTTTTTATCGAAATAAAGTACATTGTACTCCCCTTCAGCATCTGGTGTTCACTGCACTGAGTAAAAATTAAAGAAAAAAATATATAAAATTAAGCAATATCGCTAAAAACACAGATTTATATAACATCCACAATGTATTTTCTACTCTTATTTCTTTTTTAAAAAATTGATTATATTTCATATACAGTTTTGAACTGTCAAGCCATCGAGTAAAACAACGTTCAAATACGAGTACACGCATTCGTTTTACTTTAAACCCGATTTCAAATGTATTGTTTAGTTAATTAACTAAAGTAATTATAATAGATGAGTTTTACTTCGTTTCATACGAAAAATACAAAGAAACTTACATGACCCGCTTATGCGGGTTATGCTATTTTCCTGGAATGCAAGCTACCTTCATACCCACATGAAACACAAAAAAAAGTTTTTTTTGTTTTGTTTACAAGAATCGGAAATTCTGTTACAAAAATACCGTGTAAAGGGTTACATGAATGCCCAACTTTTCAAAACTTTTCTAAATAGTGCCGGATGATGAAGCGCATCCATTACAGAGGTCACATCAAGTTTCCTGGGACGACAATTGCTTTTACCACTGTATTACACACATACCATTTATTCAGCAGATAATTAAAATTATTCCCATTCTTTTGTCATATCCTATCATTTAGACCTTTATTTAAAAAATCAAAATTGATGAATAGTTCAGAATTAATTTAAAAATATCAAAGACATAATTTTTTTTTACCAAAACATCCATTTTTATGATAGTTTGTCATAATTAGTCTGAGTTATTTTTTGTTTCTTAGTGGTTCTTTTCTATCAAGCATAGACGCACTTTCTTATTGCTGGAGACTTGAGTTTCTTGAGGTTACATATTATGCAAATCTTCCTTACCTAAACCAAAACGGCAAAACGCTCAATAATGCTGTGCACTCTGCTGTTGAAATACCAGTATATGTGAAATAGATAGTGATGAGATAAATGTTTATTAAATACAGTTGTATATGCACGAAAAACATTCAAAAAGTCCTTTTTTATTGACAAATGATGAATTTTGCACATACTGGTTTTCATCAAATGGAACCCCCCCCCTTTTTCAAATTGCTGGATCCGCCTCTGACGAGTGTTATAAACACAAGTTTAGAGTCAGATTAATAGATATGAAAATGTGTGTAAAACTACGCATGGTTAAAGCTCTTTCATTGTTACTTGGTAAACGAAAACATCGTAAAGAAAACGTCATAGATTGTTATGTTGCAGAAATGAAGTTAACATTGTTTTACCTGCCGTCGTTAAATAATACGAAACAATTAAATCATACTGCCATAGTCCATTTGGTGGAAATAAAAACATACTGAGTTTACTTATACACTCCCATTTGTTTATATAATAAGTGATTCTGTACAATTTTTTTTTTTTAAATGATGAAATTTTAATTTCAGTCTATCAAAAACTAGCTTATAGCTAAAAGATATATAGATTAACTATGTATGTATTTGGTACCAATTATTATGGATAGCCTAAAGGTAGCTCAAAAGATTAATATGAAGTTATATTAGTCTTGGACTGAGTTACGTGACTCCCTGTCTTATGTGGCTTTTTTTTTATCGGTCCCTAGGATGGTCACATAAGACAGTCTAGACTGTTCATGATTTGTTTTACTGTGGAAGAAACACATTCAGGATAATTATAATGATAATTTAAAAGAATGCAACGTGCATTGCAAGTAAATCATCACAGCAGAATATCGGGTAGATGTAATTAATAAAAGATTAGTTGTAGCAAACATCCTGTAGTGAATATTTTTAGGATTCATGAAAAAAAAAAAAATACGAAAGTGTAGATGTTCATCTATTTTTTCCTCATGATAAGATTGTTTTCGCTTTTGAATAATAGAATTTATTACATAAATTAACAACAAATGAACAAAGCAGAAACATCGTAACCCATGAATGCGCTGTGATGTCGACATCATGTCGTGTTTGCCCTGTTTCGTTTCATGTACTGTAAACAATAAGTTCAGTGATGAAAGTGATACGTTTAACACTCTAATAGAGAAATCCTAGATCACCTACATGTAGTGTGTAAGCTCATTCCCCCACCATCCAATATATGCTAATGTGCCTGTGATAAAAGTCCTGTCTGTTTGAACCAAAAAGTTGCCGATCGTTTCCAATGTCCAGTGCAATAATTGCATGACATGTTCAAATGCCCCATGCTCACCGTAACCTTTCGTTCTCAATTATTTGATGTGGTCTCAAAAATGTGAAAAGTATTTAGCAAGTAGCAACAAGGTTTGCCAATAGAAGTACCATAAAGAAATAGCATCTGGGCGGGGGAAGGGGGGGGGGGGCAGCAGCAAACATTTATTTTTACATTTCAAAAATTGAATTATCAGGGAGTTGCCCCACTCCCACCTTCACGGGAAATTTTCATGATTTTAAGAAGGTTTTTTTCTGCTTGTCAAAATTTTTTGGTTGAATCTGCCCCTCTACTTTTGAAAACAATGCTATGTGCATGTGGTAAGATAAATCATTACCCATCATATTGCATTTGTGTAGATCGGTTTGAAATGAGTGATTTAACACTCGCATCTGTTTATAAGTTAATCATAGTAGGGGGTCGGGGCAGTCACTACATCTAAATGAATAAAAATGTTAACCGGTCTGTTCATGGAAGTTAGTTTTCCTTCGAACATGAAGACTTCGGCACCTCCAAATGGTATTCCTACATCCAATGCGTAGGGTAAACTGGGTCGAATTATACCGTTAGAATGGTGATGTCTGGATAGAAAATCTCCCGACACTATAAATAAAAATTTTATTGATGATATTATCGATGAATTACTGCAACACAAATAGTGGAAGGGGGGGGGGTGTTGGGGGTCATCATTTGCATAATTCTCTGGTAGTATGATAAAAGTCACTCCATTACTATAGGTTATATATCTGCATGAAAAGTTTGACTCCTTTCTTTGTACATTAAGTATGACAGTATTTTCATAGCTTTTTAGAAGTTAATAAATTGTAGATAGTATATTTCACTTGTTTGTTGTATGACAATACATGTAGTATTTTTATTTTTCAAGAACTTTAACATGTTATACTTTTTTATTACACTTATTATTTCCTCTATTTCTTATGGAAACATTTAGTTAATTCATAGCTCTATAGAAACACCCAGACTGAAATCCCCGTTTATCGATTGGTTGAAATCTACAACGGCTGAAACTGACAAAATACTGACAGGAATAAAATGGACATGCCCTGTTTATCGATTGGTCGAAGCTACAAGCAACATTAAAAAAATCACGGACTGCACAAAATAATCATGATGATGTCAGACTCAAAGTCTCACAGGAGACGATTTGGCTGTTTCTTTTAGCTAACTTACTTATGTACATTAACAGTAATTTAGTGAATTTTACTTACTTTTCATAATCAATTTATTAATTAGTTAAAAGGAAGATGTTGATATAAGTTAACAATAAAATGCTTTCTTTGATGATTCATGCAGGTTATGAAGGTAGCGATCATTGCAGAAAAAAAATACATAACCCGCTAACACAGGTTATGTATTTTTTCTGCAATGTCGCTACCTTCATATCCCGAATGAATCCCCAAAGAAAGCATTTTATTGTTTGAATATTTGGGAGTGGGATGCAGTGCTCTTTAAGACGGTGAGCAGAGCAGCAGGGGTCTGTACCAGTTGATAATGTGCTGGCCAGGTCTGTGGGGAAAATTAGTAGAATCTGTCATCAAAATATTTAGTGATGCATGAAAGAGAGAGAGATTTACTGTATACAGGGAAATATTTGCCCCCGTTTTATTTTTGCCCCTTTTGCCCTCGTTGTCAGTGGGCAAATTGAAGACTTGGTGAAACCGTTATTAAGGGAAGATTAGTGCTAAAATAACACAGGGCAAAAATAACCCTGTATTCAGTAGTCAGGCTGCATGCAAATGTCATGTTAGTTTAAATCAAGAAAACAATCATGTGGACTGATGGCATTGGTTATCTTCTGTTGATAGAAAACAGTCAAATATACCATTCCTTTTTGTTTAATTTTCAGTTTGAGGATTTCCGTTCCATCTTGGGCCCAGTTCCTGGACATGTCTAGCCCACTGACCAGCACTGGTCCACAGAGGAAATTGCTGGGTGCCAGGAAACGATGCTCCAATGGCAGTGTTTATGACCAGGAGGTGAGCCAGCCCTCCAAGTACTTTAGAGAATCCGGTGTTGATAGATTATCTAAAGATGAGCGTAAGACATCCAAGCCACCAGCAAGCAATGCTAACCATGGCAAGGAGGAAGGCTGTGAATGGTTTGAAAACGCATTCTGTAGTACCCGTAACATATCAAAGGTTTGTCAATTCTTGAAAAACAAAACAATGCATGTTATCGAGACCATCATAGTAGTTACATAGGTGGTGTTTAAATTTTGCTTTGCTAACCTTTTTAGCTCACCGAGACGAAGTCAAGGAGAGCTTATGCTATACCCTCGGCGTCGGCGGTGGCGTCGGCGTCGGCGTCGGCGTCGGCGTCCGGACCTGGTTAAAGTTTTTGTTGCAGGTCCTGTATCTAAGCTATTACTTGTCCTATCTTCACCCAACTTGCATGGATGATGCATCTGGACCTACTTATGGACTTGAAAGACTTGGATGCTGAATCTGGGTCCTAAATTTCAGATGCTGGAGGAGGTTAAGGTTGTTGGACCATGTTAAAGTTTTTGTTGCAGATGCCCTTTGATAGCAATATCTTAGTTACTGCTGGTCCGTACATCACCAAACTTGTATGGATGGTGTGCCTTATGATACTGATACACCAGACAGGCTTGAGTGCTGAATCTGAGCTATAGGTTTCGGATGCTGGAGGAGGTTAAGGTTTTTGGAGCAGGTTAAAGTTTTTGTTGTGGGTGCCCATTGATAGCAATATCTAAGTTACTACTGGTCCTAACTTCACCAAACTTGTATGGGTGATGCGTCTTATGATACTGATGCACCTGACAAGCTTGAATGCTGAATCTGAGCAATAGGTTTCGGATGCTGGAAGAGGTTAAGGTTTTTAGAGCTGGTTAAAGTTTTTGTTGCAGGTGCCCTCTGATGATTATATCTTAGTTACTACTGGTCCTTACTTCACCAAACTTGTATGGATGGTGCATCTTATGATACTGATGCACCTGACAAGCTTGAATGCTGAATCTGAGCAATAGGTTTCGGATGCTGGAGGAGGTTAAGGTTTTAAGAGCTGGTTAAATAAAGTTTTTGAAACAGGTGCCCTCTGATGATGATATCTTAGTTATTACTTGTCCTTACTTCACCAGACTTCCATGGATGGTGTGTCTTATGATACTGATGCACCTGACAGGCTTGAATGCTGAGTCTGGTTTCGGATGCTGGATAAAGTTAAGTTTTTAGGAACAGGTCACATGTTTAATAGATGATAGTACTATATCAAACTTGCATAGTTGATTTAACTGTAATATGAATGAATCGCAGAGGTAGCTTCAGATGCAGAGCTTGATCTCCATTATCAAGGATGCTAAAAAATAAATCTTAGTTATTACAGGTCCTAACTTCACCAAACTTGAATGGATGGTGTGTCTTATGATACAGATGCACCTGACAGGCATGGATGCTGAATCTGAGCCATAGGTTGCGGATGCTGGAGGAAGTTAAGGTTTTAATTGCTAGTGCCCTCTGATGATGATATCTTAGTTATTACTGGTCCAAACTTCACCAAACTTGCATGGATGATGCGTGTTATGATACCAATGCACCTGATGGGCTTGAATGCTGAATCTGAGCCATAGGTTTCGGATGCTGGATGAGGTTTAGTTTTTTGGAACAGGTTACATGTTTTATAGATGATAGCTTGCATAGTTGATTTAACTTTATTATAAATTAAATGCAGAGCCTGATCTCCATTATCAAGGATGCTAAAGAAATCTCCTACCTCACTCAAACCATCTCGATAGATAGATGTGTTTGTTGATAAATGATATAACATGATTCCTATGATATAGTATTGTATGATATGAAACAATATTGTTTGATATGATACAATATGATATCATATGTTATATTATAAAAAGTTATACAATACGATATGATATTGTATCAATTTTTTGGATATTTTATGATATGATATTGTATCATGATACTGTTATGTATAGTATTGTATATTATGATACAATATTGTATAATATTATATTGTATTTTTAATTTATTATTTTAT
The DNA here is from genome assembly GCF_025612915.1 of Magallana angulata. NCBI lineage: Eukaryota > Metazoa > Mollusca > Bivalvia > Ostreida > Ostreidae > Magallana > Magallana angulata. The sequence continues at coordinate 4,278,941 of NC_069114.1, forward strand.
CACATGATACAATTACATAAGATATTGCAAAATATTATATTGTATCCTATGATACAATATTGTATATTCTATAATATTGTATCATACAATATTGTATAATATGATATTGGTTTCAGTAATATAGAATTATATCACATGAAATTGTATTATATGATATTGTTATATTATATAATATTGTATAATACGATATTGTATGATATGATATTGGTTTATATGATATATTATCTTATCACATGAAATTGTATTATATGATATTGTAATATATATAATTGTGTCATATGATACAATATGTATAATATAATAATGTATTTTATAATATTTTTTTTTTTCACATAATATTGTATCATTTGATAAGATACAATGTTGGAATCAAATTATATTGTATTATATGATATAATATCATATAATGTATCAAATATGTTTCAGTGTCATTCAATACAATATCATACTATATTATACAATATAATATGTTTCAATGTTATGATGTATTATGTCATATGATATTGTAATATAATACTATATTGTATTATATTTTATGATATTGTATTATGTGATCAAATACAATAAGGTATAACACAATACAATGTCATATCATACATTACAATATCATATCTCATTATTGTTTATTATGGTATTTTATTGTTTTATATGATATATATTATAAATATGACATGATACAATATTTAATTTTATATCATTGTATTGATTAACATATGAACATATGATTATCATAAAAAAAATTTATCAGATGATATACGATATTTTGTCAAAACAGAATCCATGAATATCCAAGATCATAAAGTATGATTTTCATATAAAATGATAAAGGTGGTCTTATGAAGGTGATGTCTCATAATGGTGATGCTCCGTCTCGGTGAGCTTAGTAATCTATGATTACCTATGTTTTTGTTTTATAGAGGATTATATTACAGGAGAGCTCATGTACAAAGAACTTGATAACTGAGAAAGAAAATCAGGAGAATATTGTTGAGAGACTGGAGGTTCATACAGCAAACAAAAAGCTACAGTCACCAAGAATAAAGAAAGAAGATGAAGATAGCAACTCACAGAAGGACGTCTTTGAAGAGAGTTTTCAAGACCTGGATTTTCTAAGTCATGTGGAATCCATCGAGAGTCAGAATTCTGTGGATTTTGCAGACACTGTGGCAGAATCACCTGCTGAAGATCTGGTAGTAGTAAATAGACCTGAAGACAATACTCAATTAACAGTGGCTTCCAGTGAAACAGAGTCTCATACAGCGGTTGAAAAAACAGTTGGAGGAAAACAGTCAAGTGATTTAGAAAAAAATGTAGAAATTTCTTCAAACACTTTGAAATTTGAAAAACAGTCAGACAATGATAGATGTCAAGGAAAGGATGTTGTTGACACACATGTCAGTGATGTTTTAGGGAGGACACCACAAACAGGAAAGGAAGATGGCTTGGAGTCCATTAGAGTCGGTTCATTGAGAGATCGGCTCAAGAGAAAACTGTTACAGAATCTTGGAGCTCGATCACCTGTCAGCCTGGCTCAAACGGTGGAAGAGGGCAGACAGAGTCGGATAAAGGAGGTGGAAAGAGAGGCGGCCATTTTACAGGATGAAGGCTCCGTCGATGATATAGGACCGTTTTATGGTCTGCCATCCAAAGTCCAGGAGCTGCTACAGAAGCAGAGGGGAATCACGTCCTTGTATGGTAATCATTATTTCAAAAGTATTGCTTGTAGTTCACACTTAGAATTACCAGTGGAATGTTTATAATATCTTACAGTTTTTAAATATAAATACTGTCTCAAATCATTTGGGTTCCTTTGATTTAAGGTTGCTTTTATTTTACGTGTTTTAAGTTGGCAAACAAGTTTGATGCTTATTGATTCTTTTGATATGCTTTTTTATTTTTGAAAGTTTAAAAATATGTTTGCAGACATACATAATACTAAAAAGATACTAACTCATAAGGAGTACTCTTACCTGGTAAAATGATCAGTATATAGATGGATAGAAGATGCATTTGAAATAAAAGAGAAATCTAAAACACACTTCTTTATACATAGATATGATTCAATGTGCTGAATGAAATGTTGTAGCATTGTACAAATCACTCTATTGTTTTATGATGTAATGTATAGGTTGTGTATTACAGAGTGGCAGGATAGATGCCTCAAACTTCCCTCACTTCAAAAGGGAGGTAACCTGGTGTATTCCCTTCCGACCAGCGGAGGAAAGACGTTGGTAGCCGAGGTGCTGATTCTGAAGGAGTTGTTGTGTAAGAAAAGGGATGCTCTGATGATTCTGCCTTTTGTGTCCATTGTGCAGGAGAAGGTGGGTATTGCCCCTATGTGAGTTAAAGATATGTGCAATTATGTGATTGGCTATTTTGCTGTACAATTAGACACTGTCCAAACATGGACATCCTGTGACTAGAGTTTTAAACATTGCTTGTTCTAAATATAAATAGTGTGCTTCTAACTATACTCCAATTTAACTAACTAGCTCCCAGTTTATTTTTGTCCCTTGTTTTCAGCAGGTGAATTTAAGACTGAGCGAATTCCAATGTCAAATTATCTCTCTTTAAACACAATTGTGTCGGGGCAAATTCAAGACAGGGTGAAACTGTAAGTGTAGAAGGGCAAAAACTACACGGGGTGAAAATAACCCTGTATACAGTATATTAACAGTTAACTGTTATAATGTAGATTAGCACCATTGAGCATTGTTCTATAGGTGAAAGGACTAGCCCAGCTGGCAGTGGAGCTAGACTTCCTAGTGGAGGAATACGCAGGAAGTAGAGGGCGCTTCCCTCCAATCAAGCACCGCCGGAGGTGTCTGTACATAGCCACCATAGAGAAGGCCCACTCCCTGGTCAACAGCCTGCTGGAGCAGGACAGACTGAACTCCCTGGGTCTGGTGGTCGTAGACGAGGTATTATTAAAGGATATCCTGAAATATGTTCCGTAAAATCTTCTGTGGGTAATAATGTCCATGTGCACCTTACCCACAAATTCACCTTCCCATTACATAAGTATCAGTCATCTGTTGTTTTATTTTTATTTATAGAGGTTTATGATCTTTTTATGATATAACTTGTACCTCCTTACCAACCTGTAAAGTTCTGATAATTAATCCACAAAGACCCCATGATCCGGTTCATCTCATTGATTGGATAGTAAAGCTATACACTTTGTCTCACAAATATGAGTCAGTAATTACGGTACATGTAGAGAGAAAATAGGGTCTCAGCAAAGGCTCGGCATCTGAAACGAAAGTTGTCAATGTATGTCCATTAGATGGGACTTGCATCATAAGGATCAACTAAGGAGTAGGAATAACTCATGATATGATTTCAGTGTAGACCAGAAGTCCTTAAGTCTTGGTTTGGGTCAGTAAAGTGAGATACGTGTACATTAAGCATATTAAGTAGAACCTACTGACTTTCTTATCCTCTCTGTGCCCGGAGAACACATCAGGCCGTGCAACAATGACGCCGGTCGCTGGCAACAACCTCCGCCTCTCTCCAACTGTTCCACCCCACCTCAGCTCTTCTCTCTTTCTCTCTCTCTCTCTCTCCACTGTACGCCTCCAGAAGAAGTTGTACTTATTACAGTCATGTTTCTTTTAATGTGACAGCTCCATATGATTGGTGAAGGGAGGAGTAGAGGAGCTTGCCTAGAGGCAACACTGTTAAAAGTCCTCCATGCCAGAGGTTAGTACATGTACACAGTGGCTACTATCCCTAGCAACATTTTCTGATGGTAACTGTCACAAATGTGAACGAGACTCTGATCATGGTATTACTTGTTTATGGAAACATGGGCCCCTCTAGAAACTAAATCTTGATTTTTCAGATCAAATGCTTCCTCGGTATGGTTTATTTTTAAATAAACAGTAGAAATAAATTGGAAGTGAAGTTAATTAAAAAAAAATTTGTTGAATTTTAATCGAATTGTTGAAGTTTAAAAAGAAAGCATGCCTGCCTCATAATATTAGAATTTTTTTTCATGAGAAACTGAAGATATTTTTTTTTTCACCAGAATTGTATGAAAAATTGCTGATTTTTGTGGGTAATTTTAGCTCCCACCCAGATAATAGGGATGAGTGCAACTCTGAACAACATCAGTGACTTGCTGTCCTTCCTGAAGGCCGATATCTTCTCCAGCGACTTCCGACCGGTAAGGACTAGACAGATCTACTATCTGTACTATGTGTAGAGAGATGTGTGGCAGCTTTGTGATATTTTGTCTGGCAGTTTATTAAAATATTTCCATTTTCTGATGAATTGTTGGTTTGTTTGAGTCATTACATATAGTATATACATGTATACAGATATTTTGTTTAGTAACTAGATTCCTTATTTTACCCGAGTACCTAATTCCACGATTCAACTGTTATTTCATTAACGCACCAAAATATACATGTAAAACCGCCATTGCTGAATTTTTATCATAGTTTCCTTTACTTTACATCTGTCCAAAAAATAAAAGTGAGATTTTAAAATCCGTTGGATGCTCTTCTCATGATTTTAATACATAGATAGTAATTCCTCGTATATTATTCAGAATCAACAGTACCGGTATTCACTGAATATACTGTGGATCCATTAGAGTTCAATTTTCGTGGAATTTATTGGTACCTCTCAACCATGAATTAACATCCTCCACAAATGAATAAATAAGGGATATAAAGTCATATTTCCTTTTGTAGGTTTTAGAAAGTACACAAAATCAAGTCCCCATGAACCTATAAAATGTCAGCAGTCCACGTAAAGTGGCCCCCAGGAATTTTAATGATTCCATAGTATATATTAAGTATCAAGTATCTATGTAAACATGTAAAGTTATCCACAGGCTAGACAAGTTCAGTATTATACTTACAGGTGAAGCTTACAGAGTACGTCAAACTACAGGACAATATATTTGAAGTACAGAAAGGTGTAACTCTACAAGACAGCTTGGATCATCAGAGGACCGTTACATTTGAGGTTTGATGATTTGTTTTGATTAAATGGAAATAACGATATCAATATAAATTTTGAGATTTCAATATTTACTACTAACATTATCATCAATAAACTTTTAAAGGATTTAAAAATCATTTCAACTGCAGTATTATAAACTTTTTTTTTTTTTATTAAATTGGAAATTAAACTAAATAACAGATACGTAAATATTGGGAATTAGGGAAGCAAATAACTTTGAACTGGTTCAGTCCAGCATCAGTTAAGTGTCTGAGATTGTGTTTTTGTCCAGTACAGTCCAGAGATGGCAAAGGTAGACCCTGACCACCTGCTGGGACTTGTTACCGAGGTGATTCCTCAGCACTCCTGTCTGATCTTCTGCCCCACAAAGAAAAACTGTGAGAATGTGGCCCTCATGCTGAGTAAGCTGATGGCCAAGCACAGAAGGTGAGTGACCGCTCTCATCTCACCTTGTACTCCACCAAAAATCCAGAGGGTTGGATGTTTGTGGCCATCTTAATTCTATATTAATTTCTTTTAGATGAAGAGATCTAATCTCTATTCATCTGTATAAAGATATAGAAAAAGATTGAAATTTTAAAGCTAAGATATATGGATTTTTTCTTTATTAAATTATAGTTTATAGCTATAAACATCCTATTTAAATATCTGAGGAAGATCTCAGACTGATGGTGAATTTGTGGACCACCTAGCCTCTGTAAGTTTTTGGACATTTGAAACAGGGAATTATCATGAAATCATGTTAATGATGGAGATTTGGATTAACTTATTTTAGAAGTATTCTGATTCTCTAACAGAGAGCTCAGTCAGGTCAGGAAACAGGAGAGGCGGGATCTACTGAAGGAGCTTTACCAGGACGGAGAGCAGAGGATGTGTCCCGTGCTTCAGCATACCATTCACTTCGGACTGGCGTACCATCACAGCGGGCTGACCACAGATGAACGCCAGCTGCTGGAGGCTGCGTATACAGACGGCGTACTGTGTGTCCTGGCCTGTACCTCTACCCTGGCTGCTGGCGTTAATTTACCGGCAAAAAGGTAAGTCATTTTACAAAAGTCAAAATGGCTCCTAAAGGTTGACACTTACATCTTCTGTAACAAAGTGGATGTTGTATACATGCTCCTGTGCTTACTGGACACAGTAATTTAACAGTCTTGTTATAGGCTAAAAGAGTTTTTCTCAGGGATGTTACCGGTAAAACTTGATGTGAAAATTGATTTCAGTGAAAAAATATAATTTTTCTGGAAATCTCCATACAATAAAGTTCCTGACTGTCACTTTGTGTTTAGAAAATTCTTGCCTGAGAAATGAAAGATTATTTTTCCTTTTGTATTTTTTGTTTTGCAGGGTAATACTGCGTAATCCATACATAGGTACACAGTTTCTCAACAGGAGTCAGTATAAGCAGATGATTGGTCGAGCAGGGAGGGCGGGGAAAGACACGACCGGAGAGAGCATCCTCATTGTCAGTCCCAAGGACAGGTGCAAGGTGGTCATCATCATCATCATCATCATCATCATCATCATCACATAACTCGACCAAAATCAACATAATCTTCTTATTCCTCTTATCCTCTGTAATAATTGCCATGATCATCAACATCATTGAATTTCCGTAACTGGCATTCTAATGGACTTTTAATGTGATTTTGTCAGGTGTGGGACATCATCAGTGGACCAGTAGAAAGCTGCTTCAGCAGTCTGACTTATGACGATGGAAAGGGAATTAAATCCTTGATCCTCTCCTCCATAGGCTTACAGGTATTGCACTCTCAAGTGGTAAACAGAGCAGTAAAGAGGTAAAGAAGGTCAAAGTCTTGTATGAAAGTCATTAAACATGAAGCCTTCAGTTCAAGTACATTCGTTTAGGTACATGTAGAGGTATATTTAAATATTGCATAGGATCATGAGCCTTTTGAAAATGCTCATATTGAAATTTCCTTGAAATGCTCATTTTTAGCCTCCTTTCTCTCTTTCTCCCACCAGATAACCAGCACCACAAAGGCGGTGTTTGACATGATGAGTCAGACCCTGCTTTCCCTTCAGGCCTCCCATTTGTCATGTGACATTGTTGCCATGACGAAGGATGCGCTTCAGCAGCTGATTGACGAGGGATTGGTTGTACAGAAGCGTTCATTATCCCAGGGCGAGGAGATCTTCTGCCATGACCCTTCTCTAGAGGTCACTCCCCTGGGGCGTGCCACGTTTAAAGGTACTCATCCATTTCACACTATGCTCGTTTGTTGGAGTTTGATGACAAAATTCTTCTAAAAATAGTATGATTGAATACTGTAGATTCCTTATTTTATGTGAGTACTTAATTATTATTAACTGTTTTCCATCAAATTGCGAGAACGAAATCGCGAATGTCAAATTTTTATCATAGTTTTATGTTGTTTACATAATTATGTCGAAAAAAATAACAGTGAGATTTTAAAATTCGCTAGATGTGATTCTCATAATTTTACGAGATATAAATTCCTCTCTTTTAATAAGGAAGTTTTATATATATATTAGACACAGATTCATAACTTTAAAATTATTCATGCGACAGAGATTTTTTTTCCATAAACTTAAGATTCTAAATTGGAGAGAAAGTGTAGATTTCAAGTAAATCTTGCTTGATTTTTCCCACTGTTTACCTGTACTGATATACTTGGTCCATTGACGTGGAGTTCTCCACTGTTTACCTGTACTGATATACTTGGTCCATTGACGTGGAGTTCTCCACTGTTTACCTGTACTGATATACATGGTCCATTGACTTGGAGTTCTCCACTGTTTACCTGTACTGATATACATGGTCCATTGACTTGGAGTTCTCCACTGTTTACCTGTACTGATATACATGGTCCATTGACGTGGAGTTCTCCGCTGTTTACCTGTACTGATATACTTGGTCCATTGACGTGGAGTTCTCCACTGTTTACCTGTACTGATATACTTGGTCCATTGACCTGGAGATCTCTACTGTTTACCTGTACTGAAATACTTGGTCCATTGACGTGGAGTTATCCACTGTTTACCTGTACTGATGTACATGGTCCATTGACGTGGAGTTCTCCACTGTTTACCTGTACTGATATACTTGGTCCATTGACGTGGAGTTCTCCACTGTTTACCTGTACTGATATACTTGGTCCATTGACGTGGAGTTATCCACTGTTTACCTGTACTGATGTACATGGTCCATTGACGTGGAGTTCTCCACTGTTTACCTGTACTGATATCTTGGTCTATTGACGTGGAGTTCTCCACTGTTTACCTGTACTGAGTCCATTGACTTGGAGTTCTCCGCTGTTTACCTGTACTGATATACTTGGTCCATTGATGTGGAGTTCTCCACTGTTTACCTGTACTGATATACATGGTCCATTGACGTGGAGTTCTCCACTGTTTACCTGTACTGATATACATATTCCATTGATGTGGAGTTCTCCACTGTTTACCTGTACTGATATACTTGGTCCATTGACGTGGAGTTCTCCGCTGTTTACCTGTACTGATATACATGGTCCATTGACTTGGAGTTCTCCACTGTTTACTTGTATTGATATACATGGTCCTTTGACATGGAGTTCTCCACTGTTTAACTGTACTGATATACATATTCCATTGACGTGGAGTTCTCCACTGTTTACCTGTACTGATATACATGGTCCATTGACATGGAGTTATCCACTGTTTACCTATACTGATATATAGGTCCATTGACGTGGAGTTCTCCACTCGGCTGTAGACAGATCTGTTTGATGATTATGTATGATTTTTATTCAGGGTCCATTGACCTGGAGTTCTCCACACAACTTTACACAGATCTGAAGAAGGCGGAGGAGTCCCTGGTTCTGGCCAGCCACTTACACCTGCTGTTCCTTGTAACCCCCTACGATCTGGTCAAGGACGTCAGACCGTCATGGATGACCTACTTCAAACAGGTGAAACAAAGCCCATTTTGAGCCTGTTTTAAGATATAGATAACTTGCAACAAAAATGAGTTAACCATTGCATTTATTCATGTATTTATTGTAGTACTAGATGTATCTAAATTAGTAAAAAAAATTACCCATTTATATGTATACATGTATATAAGGATTGTCGTAGGCTATGCAGGTTTGAAGTTACAGTGAGATTTGAATAAGTAACTTTTCTGTCGCTGACCACTGAACCTCAGTGGCCGCTGTCTTAAAGTGTTGGTGTGATCAGAGCAGCAGGGACTGAGTTATGTTCCTCCTGTTTAAGGACACCATAGATTGAGTGTTACCTGTTACTCTTTCCTTCCCTTTGAGATCAAAGACTGTCAAAGGGCCTCATGAGTAACAGACATACACATAGTACAGCGACTGCATACATTTAGGTCAGATTAGTTTTAAATTAAAAAAATATCACATGGATTTTGCAAGATCATTACTATTGCAAAGATATGTCCTGCAAACCTTGACTTTGGGGCAAAATTTCCATATCCTATTGGGATAAATTGAGTTGTAATGATTTTTTTAAATCATGTACAGGATGTCCTTGCTTTTATTATGAAATTATGTCGAAGCAATCTTTAACAGGTGCTTTTGGTCTTATAAACTAGAGGTAATTACATGAACATGTATGCATGGAATGTTGATATATTGTGCAAAGCTTTTTTTCAGTAACATTTTGAGATTTGCTACAAAAGTTTAACTTTATGTCTTTGATTACTTTCTTAGATCAGTCTGTTGACTCCAGTGGAGCTAAAGGTGGCTGAATTAATAGGTGTACCTGAAGCTTATGTTGCTAAAAAGGCCTCTGGACAGGTGACTAGGCAGGTAAGAGTAACATTATACTAGACAGGTGTTGTATTATATGAAAATACATGTATTATCATTTATACATGTAACTCAAGAAACAAGAACACTATCCAACATTGATGTCTTTGGAGCCAGGTAGATCCAATCAAGTTTGAGAGAGAGAGAGAACAAGAGAGAGAGAAGATAGAGAGAGAGAAGAGGGAGAGATTCCAATAGAAAGAGAGAGGAACATTCCACTCTCATTTGATCATTTGAGTAAATTACTGTAAACTATGGAATAATGATTGAAAGATGTTTGAACATGTGAGGTGTACATTAATTTTATCTGATTTTTTATTTCCTTGGTAGGTTGTGGATGAGTTTGTTGTGAAGCGGTTCTATCTGACTCTGATGTTGTACGACCTATGGAGACAGAAATCCCTGTGGGAGGTGGCCGAGAAGTTTGACCAGCCCCGGGGGTTTATACAGAACCTCCTGTCCAGCACGGCCAGCTTTGGTGCTTGTGTCTATCACTTCTGTCAGGTAACGCTAGTAACGCTACAGGTAGTTCTTTTAAAGCTGTCAGATGTCCATGTATATATGCACCCTTGGATACGTAGAATTTCCATATCTATACAGAAAACTTCTATTCTTTTAATCTTTTTATTGACCTTGACTTCAAAGTCTTGTCATTATAGCTTCCTCCCCTCAAGCCGAATGTATCTAGCTTGGGGAAAATTCAAGATATTTTCTGTTAAAACACTTAAACGTTGTCCTTCAAAATGGTACAACACATAAGTATATATATTTTTCTTTGTTTTATGTTTTAAGGACTGTCTTTTGTATACTTTATTAATATATTACCGGTAATTTGGTTTAAGTTGTTTTACAGTACGTGAACTAATTTTCTTTTAGGAGTTGGAGGAGTTCTGGGCCTATCAGGAGTTATTAGGGACGTTTGTCAAACGACTGGCATACTGTGTGTCCGCTGAACTTCTGCCTCTGATGGAGATATCTGGAGTTAAGCTGGTGTGTAGTGAATATCAAGTTTTAAAAATTTTTTGCTTACTGGAAGTTAAGTCCCCTCAACTGTCATGCATGCTAAAGCCTTTATGTTATAATATTCTTTTGTCTGTCATTTGATTTTATTTTGACTGTATGCCAACATGGGGAAGTCAATAAACTGAATTTATTGCTAAATTGCAAAAGGGGAATAACTCTTTTATACATAAAGTTGAATTTGAATATTCCCCCACCAATCTTGCTACATGTATGCCTGTAGCATGATAAAAGAAGTGTGCGTTTATTTGGCTTGCCTGTGATTACATGTAGAACTTATGAAATTTGTCAATTAAAGTTTAAAACAAAAATGTACATGTATTTACAAGAGTTTTTTTTACACTTAAAGAACTTTACTTCTTTATATGCATACATGATGTAGGATATTTATTTGACATCTGTGTTTAAGTTCTTCTATTTACTTCTTTTTAATAATTAAAACATCACAGGGCCGAGCGCGGCAGCTGTACAGTGCAGGGTTCCACTCCACCGCCCAGGTAGCAGCCGCTGAACCAGATACCCTTGTCAGGTCCATTAAACAGATCCCACGCAAAGTTGCCAGGCAGATCGTGGCTTCCGCAAAGGTAAGATATGTCTGTCCCTCCTAAGCAAAGTTCACAACATTACGGCATCATGTTCTGAGCTGGTTTTCCAAAGGAAAGGGCAGCCGCCAAAAGAGTACTCCTAATGTACGGATCAATAACTCCTCCTACAGTTTTCAAGATAGGAGACTGTTGTTTTGCAGATCAATTGTACATATATCAGAGATGTGCATATCACTTGAATTTTGATTTATTTCATTGATAATTTTTTGAAAAATACCACCTGTTAAACTTCGTCATTTTTTGGCAAAATCTTGCTTATAGAGTACCCTATTTCTCTGGATAGGTAGTGTTTATCAATTGTGGGATGACAAATGATTTATGGATACTGTTTACAATACACACAAGAGAACCTTGATTGCTGTCACATTGAGAGCTTTTCTCTTGTTTCACATGTACTTGATTTTTGTTATTTAGAATGTAATATGTAAGGGATTATTACATCATAAATAGATTATGATCTTTTATGAAGTTTTACTAAATAGATTAAAAAATCTTCCTGCATGCTTTATTTGTGTGTAGTGGTACTTTAAATGGTATTCAAAAGAGTTTAACTAATTTTTTAGATAAAGAATATGGCCACAAGTGGCCCATACAAAATTTATTTTTTGATTTGTAAACAAAAAATTTTCATTACTATTAAAAAACAGTTTTTCTTTAAAATCTTGATCTCAGGAAAGCTTTGTTATATATCCGGTAGTCATGAGATAATGACGTACGATTATATATTTATGAGATTAGATGCTTTGAAAATTTATGTACATGGCTGCAAACACAATGGAAAAAGTTTAAACAGTGTTAGAATCATCAACCAAGGGATTCATTGAAAAAATATTCAATGACAGCAATGTTTGATCTCGTAATTGATGACAATTTTGTGTCTATTCTTTACAGCTTCTGTTAAATGAGAAGGCTGAGGCGCTGCTACAGGAAGTGGAAGACCTGGTGACTGTTCCAGTCGACCGAATGACCTCACAGGGGTCCCCAAGGTCATTGTCACAGCTAAATGACATGGATATTTTTTCTCATTCTTTTTCATCCCAGTGAGAAAGTTTTGATTGCAGAAAAATAAACCTTGTGCATCTCTGTTTAAGGTGATGTAATTTTTGCAGCTCATCTCATTCAATTATTTATGCTGATATCAGGGATTCTTTTGACAAAAACAGAGTGCTATAAATATATTGGTTTTATTCTTACATGTATCCTTGTCAATGGTTAAAAATCAAATCAGCGAGAAATCAAACACCTGACTGCAGTGTTGTAACTACAAATGGTGCTATAAGTCCTTTGCTCCAAAATTTGTGAAAAAAAATATTTCAGTCCCATGGACTATAAAGAAATCTCTGTTAGTGTGAGATAGTGCAATTAAACTGTTATATTTACATGTTTTATGTAGTGACATGTATTAGCATTTTTCAAAGACTGTGATATTTTTTTAATGTGTGTTATAACATTGCAACTGTAAACTTTTGACCATATACCTCAATAGAGCTCAGTGAGTGTTGAGAGCTACTTCTAAAGATCTTATATCTTCAGTGGATCCTTGAAAAAGATAACGATGTGTTAACATTATAACATGTTTAACTTTTGATTCATGATTCAATGACTTTTAGAATGAGATGTTTACAGGTTCTTGTATATTAGATCTTAAAATGATTTTTGTTCTTCATTGCATAATATCTGAATGACAATTTTGTGAAAAAAAGCAAAATCACTTCCAACATATGATATCATTAAAAATGTATTCAAATGTCATAGTTTTTGTTGTTTTTATTCGTTCATATGAGGGAATTAAAATAAATGTCGGTGTCCAGGCCCCACTGTCACCAAACTACTCAGCCTGAACTCTGTCGAGTTTATACCGTACCTAAATCTTTGCACTTCCTTATCAGATTTGAGGATTAAAGGATTTGATTTAAAAACCACTCGGTCTGGAGTCTCACTTTATACCCTAACTATATGGACTTTCTTTTCTTAAGGATTTGGGTTGAAAACTTACCGGTATGATAATTTGAGTGATTTGAAACTTTCAGTGACAATGGAGCCAGAATTTAAAAGTTCTACAGAGAAGGAAGAGACCGATGCATTTTTACAATATGGGATAAAATATCAATATCTCTATAACAACTGAAGTTGAATTCCCAGTGTCATGCAATTTCACATCGTCGGAACCCACCGGTTTTCTATCCATTACACTGCTTTCAACTGGGTTGAAAGCAGTGTAATGGATAGAAAACCCGTGGGTTCCAACGATGTCAAATTGCAAATTCAACCGGGTTGAAAGCAGTGTAACGGATAGAAAACCGGTGGGTTCCGACGATGTGAAATTGCATGACACTGGGAATTCAACTTCTGAATCAGTTGTTATAGAGATATTGATATTTTATCCCATATTGGAAAAATGCATCAGTCTCTTCCTTCTCTGTAGAACTTGGGTTTTCAAACCGGTTGAAAGCAGTGTAACAGATAGAAAACCTGTGGGTTCCGATGATGGCAATTTGATTAAAAGCAGATATGCTTCTGAATCAGATATATTTCAGATATGCTACCATTCCAGTGTTTTTGGGGGGCCGAAATTAGGCCCCAGTCCCAATTGGAAATCTAATATTTTCATGATTTTGGACCAAAAATTCCCAATTGTGGTTAATTTTTAAAAAAAATCTTTTTATAAGTTGTCAAAATTTTCAAGAAAAACTGAACAGAATTATTAATAATTTCAAGAACTCTAGAAAAAGAGTGCTTTATTAGTATTTGAATCAATGATAGAAATCATTAAATTTCATTACAATATAATGTATAATTGATAAGAACAAATTTTACCAATTTTCCTGTTTTGTCACTATTTTTCCCAATTGAAAGGGCCCCAGCCCCCATTGGTGAAAAAAACCCCACTAGCTAATTATCAGATTGGCTGATTTTAAATAATCAAATTGAGTAGGGTTGAGTAGCCTAGAGAATCTAGACTAGATAATACCTAAATTTAACTTTAATAATGTCACTTAGTTTTGTAACTAAATAAAAATTAGAAGTTTATTTTTTTTAGCCAAATAGACAAAGAAGTAGATCAATATATATACATTTTATTTTCTGTTTTGTTTGCATATATATAGGGCCTACACAAAGTTAAAACCTGTTTTCTCAAATATCTAAGTTTTTCTGAACTGTTGGATTCACATTAATATTATTTTTTTCTTTGTGTTGAGCAGGTTACTTTAATTTGTTTCAATGAGTTCATATTATAGAATCATATTCAAATAAAAGTTTGTGCGTGAAAAGGATCTCCAAATAAAAGTCCGGAATTGTGAGCGTTGCAGTAACTATTCTTTTACTGTATTTAATTTCTGATATCCAATGAAAATGGACTTCAGATCATGTGCCAGTTATTGTCCAATCAGCTCTGTCGTCTTGACCGCGTTATGAGCAGGATAGCTGTCATGGTGGATGAGCCAAAGAAGTTCAGACGACAATTTTAAGAGTGAACAGATTTGATTTTCATGAAATAAATCGATAGATACACTTCTATACTCGAACAGGTAACGTAAAATGCTAGCCATTCCATCGAGCGTGATCATTATTTACAAATCCTAATTATGTAAGGCGGTAATGTCGTTTCGTACAACTTTTGTACATACATTGATTCAATGGTATCTTTTAAAGCAGTACGTTTATTCAACAAAATACACAGAATAATATTTAACTGAACTATTTATGCCTTCCCATTTCTCAGGGTCATCCATAAAATCGAAGTGTTTTAGAATCAAATGTCAAAGGAGTGAAAGACTTCCATCACTCCCAGTTCTGATGGTAAACATGGTTAAAGAGAAATGTGATGGATGTGTATATATGTATAGGCTCAGTAATGCCACACTCATACTATAGCACTAGCTAGTGGGTTAACCTTTAGCTCAGTTGATGGAGTCCAGGTTTTTAGAGAAAGGGTCCTGGGTTTGAGCCTAGTTGTCGTCGTTCCTCCTATTCTGTTACAGTCACTTTATACAGAAATTACAGATTTGAACCAGGTTCCAGCTCATAGTGCCTCCGGTGATTCTTCAGAAAATTGTGGTTTACCCTTGAATAAGTGACCCTTTCAAAATAATTTGGGTACTGCTATTTTACAAAACGGATTGCTATAGGTGGGTTAAACATATGACAAAGAACGCCATGCATGTAATTATATTTGCCAAGAGCGAACTTCAATTTTGCAAATCTATATTGATTTGCCCTGCAAATAAAAAAAAAAACACTTTTAAGTTTCTGTAAAAATATTTATTCCATCTTATTCTTCATTTAACCTACACTTTTTATAATGATGATATAGTTTTGGAATTTGTCAAATTTTTTGGTATGCTAGCTAGATTTCCAATGATTTAAAAGTTTTATTTCTATCATTGCTCACTGTGCCGTGCATCAAAGAGACAAATGTGCAAACAACTGTCAAAGGCTTAACATGGAGGTCACGTAATGAGATGGTAAAAAAAAACTTGCATGAAATTGATTTATTTAGAATATTGTTGGGCTGAATATTTGACCTTCAGCCTGGAATAGACATGTTACTTTCATGAAGAGTATCCAGTGGTCAATAATTTAATAGATTAAGGTGTAAGATCTGAACTCTTTCTTATATAAATCATGGTTTTGCAGATACATGTAAAAGTCTAAAATAATAAATTCTATTTTTAGATTCAAAAAGAAAAATGGCCACACCAGATAAACTTAAATCCTTGTTTGAAGATCTTGGTAAGCCAACACTAAGAGGAGTAAGAAAGTGTCCAAAGTGTGGGACCTACAACGGAACCAGAGGAATCAGCTGTAAAAACAAAGCCTGTGATGTCGTTTTCAAGGAGAGAGAGAAAAAGAAAGGACACAGTGCCGACGCTGTCAAAATTATGACTGGTTCTACAGTCCAAGTGTTTTCGGTCAGATTGCGAGACAGGGGTCCAGACTATCGGGGCTTCGTACAGCTCCCTCTGTTTCAGGATATGGACGGGAATCCAGCTACAGTAGTAGACCAGGCTATTGTGTATCAGGCTGCAAGGTGCTATGTTGACAGTTGTTCACGGAACAGCCAGATAGGGTTTCAGAGTGACTCGTGCCCACATATACGGGCAGCTATTGAATGTGAGCAGGAGGCCTTGCCACTGACTCTGAAGAACTCGGTGCTAAATGCCTTACAGGTCCCTAACGATACTAAACAGGCTATTTGGCTCCTGGCCACAGAGACTACGGGACCTCTAGTTCAAAGGGTCACCAAAAACATCATGGTGGTCAAGTGTAAAGTCAGTCCAAAGCAGCCTCTTGGCTTTTTACATTTTGCTTTTTTCGAGACTTCAAGGAATCGAACTCAGCCAGAGCATAAATTTCAATGTACATGCAGATCTTTTAAGGTACAAAAAGTATTGATTTGTATTTCATACTTCGTGATTTTTGTCATTATGTCTCCCCTTTCAAAGGGGAGACATATTGTTTTTGTCGACTTTCTCATTAGGGTCTTCCGTCTTCAGCGGAAGACCCTTCTATTATTCTATTGTTTCTTTTTCACTTTTCTTATTAAGGTCTTCCGTTTCCAACGGAAGACCTTATTGTTTTTCTTAGGTTTCTTTTTCCCTATTATTATTATTATTTTTTTTTTTCTTACCGATTTTGTGCACGCGATTTCTCGGAAACGGCTCAACCGATTTACGTCAAATTTTCAGTTCTGATAGGTATTGATCTGAACCTTGTTGGAAATTTTTTTTGTTGATGACGTCACTTCCTGTCTCGAGATATCGTGGATTTATCAGTTTTTATAGGGGTATTTTGTACCGAGAACTCCTCTTTTACCATTGAAGATATGATGTTGAACTTTTCAGGGCTGATAGACGAAAGACTGAAATAGTGTCTAATGGTCATTAATCATCTTTATCTCAAAGAGCGCCGAAGCTCGCCCGAGCTTGAAAATTAAGATAAAAAAGGCGTCATGATTTTTCTTGGTTTTCTTTGAATATCTCTTTTCTTCAAAGCATTTTGTTAAAACATGTAGAACAAAAAAACTTAATTAAATCAAGAGCTTTAATTTCAGATCATGAAAAAGGGGCTAGCCCTTCAAATTAGGGGCTGAGGGGGCTCTAAAGTCTTTTAATAATAACTTTTTACCGTGAAATATTTTGTGATGCGTTATAGAAGCAATTATGTTTATTCTTAGGTTATTAACCTAA
Source organism: Magallana angulata (assembly GCF_025612915.1). NCBI lineage: Eukaryota > Metazoa > Mollusca > Bivalvia > Ostreida > Ostreidae > Magallana > Magallana angulata. The sequence continues at coordinate 4,296,527 of NC_069114.1, forward strand.
TCATGGCAATCATTTACTCCTATGTTACGTAATAAGGGAGTTTAAGGGGCCAGAAGTCCAAAACTTTGATGTTCTATATCTCAAAATTAAGAAACATTTGGATAAGCAATATTTAACAAAAGATGCTCAAAATATTGAGCTTAACAATCTGAAACCATAATTTCCTTGTTATGCGGTCCCTAAAAGGAGTTACAGGGTCGGCCCCTAAAACGACCCTCTCCAGATATCTCGAGAACGGTACAAAATTTGTAAACACTTTTTGAACAAAATGTGTTTGAATTGACAAGAGCTTTCATTTGAAATCATGAAAAAGGGGCTGGCCCTTCAAATAAGGGGCTGAAGGGGCTCTTAAGTCTTTTAATGATGACCTTTTACCGTGAAATATTTTGTGATGCGTTATATAAGCAATTATGTTCATTCTTAGGTTATTTACCTATACATGGCAATCATTTACACCTATGTTACGTAATTAGGGATTTTTAGGGGCCAAAATTCCAAAACTTTGATGCTTAATATCTCAAAATGAAGAAACATTTGGATAAGCAATATTGAACAAAAGATGCTCAAATTATTGAGCTTAACAATAATCAACCATAATTTATTTGTTATGCAGTCCTTAAAGGGAGTTACAGGGTCGGCCCCTAAAACGACCCTCTCAAGTAATCTCGAGAACGGTATAAAATTTGTAATTACTTTTTGAACAAAAAGTGTTTGAATTGACATGAGCTTTCATTTGAAATCATGAAAAAGGGGCTGGTCCTTCAAATAAGGGGCTGAGGGGGCTCTAAAGTCTTTTGATGATAACTTTTTACTGTGAAAGATTTTGTGATACGTTATAGAAGCAATTATGTTCATTCTAATGTTATTTACCTATACATGCCAATCATTTACTCTTATGTTACATAATTAGGGATTTTAAGGGGCCAGAAGTCTACAACTTTGATGCTCAATATCTCAAAATGGAGGAAAACTTTGGAAAGCAATATTGAACAAAAGATGCTCAAAATATTGAGCTTAACAATGTACAACCATATATTATTTGTTATCTGGACCCTAAAAGGAGTTTTAGGACCGGATATCAAAACGATTTTTCCCAGATATCTCAAAAACGGTAACTAATTTCTAAACACTTATTAGTGGTACACAAAAATACCTTTTGACTAGACTGAATGAAAAGGAGCTGATCCCTCAAATAAGGGACACCAAAGGGATAGATAGTCTTTCACCCATTACTCATAGATCCCGCCTCATTTTCCGGATCATTCCGTTGGCGAAGATCAAGCGTAAGGTCATTCCATATTCTAAAAATCGGACGGAAGACCTCCTCGTTGCTCGCAACGAGATCGTGTCTAGTTCTTATTATTATTCTTTTTTTTTCTTACCGATTTTGTGCAGACGATTTCTCAGAGATGGCTAGATAGATTTCATTCAAATTTTCAAGATTAACGTGCTTTTATCTGAAGTTTATTGTTTTTTCTCCATTTTTGAATATACACTTCCGGTCGGAAGTTATCGTCCGTTTACGATTTTAAAAAGTCAATTTTGTCGGCGACGTTTCTCAAAAACGAGAAAAGATATAGAGCTGAAATTTTCAGAGAAGATAGATCTACTGTTTTTCTGGTGCAACACACTCACCAAAATGTCCGCCGTCACTTTCTGTCGTTTTTGGAAGAAAATTTCAAAAATTGATTTTTTCGATTTTTTTATTTTTTGATATTTTTTTTTTTTAATTTTACACCTTATAGTGACCTTTTCACTGATTCAGAATATGTAATTTGTTTTAAAATCGATCAAGGCATTCTCGAGAAATTAAGCGTCAAAGTTCTGAAGCGAGAGTCCGAGTAGCTCAGTCGATAGAGTCGTGGACATGGCGAAAGCGACCCGGGTTCAAGCCTGGAGTGCCGCAAAATTTTTTTTACTATTTTTCGCTTAGATGTACTTTTTTATCTTTGAATTGATAAGTTTGATCAAATCTATTCAAAAATAGCACGGAAGACCCACTCGTTGCTCGCAACGAGATCGAATCTAGTTCTTCTTATTCTTCTTCTTCTTCTTCTTCATCCAAATTTGTCCAGGTCGTAACTTAAATACCCTTTGACATTAAGACTTCAAACTTGGAAGATAGGTAGATGGTATTAAGAAGGAGTGCACGCCACCAAAAGTTTTGACCTTGACCTATTTAGTTCTTCAAGGTCAAGCTTTTGATAAAAAATATTGTCGGGACCATAACACAATACTCCTTTAACATACAGACTTTTAACTTGTATCATAGATAGATGGTATATAACCTAGTTCAACCTTACCAACATTTTTGACCTTGACCTAGAATTTTTATTTCAAGGTCATGTTTGAAAAAACTTCATTGTTCAACTTCTGAATATACTTTGACAGAAGGACTTCAAACTTTAAACAAAGAACAACAATAATACACTTAGGTGTATTATTGAATAATATTTGACCTTGACCTTGTTTTACTCAAGGTCAAATTAAGAAAAAAGTAATAACATTTTGTCTGGGTCATAACTTTAATACCCTTTGACATTAAGACTTCAAACTTGGAACATAGGTAGATGGTATTGATGAGGAGTGCACGCCACCAAAAGTTCCGACCTTGACCTATTTTGTTTTTCAAGGTCAAGCTTTTGATAAAAAATATTGTCCGGACCATAACACAAGACTCCTTTAACATACAGACTTTTAACTTGTATCATAGATAGATGGTATATAACCTAGTTCAACCTTACCAAAGTTTTTGACCTTGACCTAGAATTTTTATTTCAAAGTCAAATTAGAAAAAACTTCATTGTTCAACTCCTGAATATACTTTGACAGAAGGACTTCAAACTTTAAAGAAAGAACAATAATAATACACTTAGGTGTACTATTGAATAATATTTGACATTGACCTTGTTTTACTCAAGGTCAAATTAAGAAAAAAGTAATAAAATTTTGTCTGGGTCATAATTTTAATACCCTTTGACATTAAGACTTCAAACTTGGAATATAGGTATATGGTATTCAGAAGGAGTGCACGACACCAAAAGTTTTGACCTTGACCTATTTTGTATTTCAAGGTCAAGCTTTTCATTAAAAATATTGTCCGGACCTAACACAAGACTCCTTTAACATACAGACTTTTAACTTGTATCATGAATAGATGGTATGTAACCTAGTTGAACCTTACCAAAATTTTTGACCTTGACCTAAAATTTTTATTTCAAAGTCAAATTAGAAAAAACATCATTGTTCAACTCCTGAATATACTTTGACAGAAGGACTTCAAACTTTAAACAAAGAACAATAATAATACACTAAGGTGTACTATTGAATAATATTTGTTAAATTTGCCCCATATTACAATCCTTGGGGAGAAGGGGAGACATGTGTTTTTTTGTAAAAAAAACAATACCCACTAGTATGATTTTGTTTTTATGATTATTTTCGTTTCACATTTCTAAACTATTACTCTGCAGTGTAAGATTGATCTATGCTGTACTGGTTTATATATATTTTCAGACATATTTACTTATTCTTGAATATTCTAAATTTTGTGTCTGACTTTTGAATTGGGTGATACTGGTATGTTAATAAGGAAAATAGTGTAGTTTTCTATTGAGAATTTGTTACTAGATTTAAAAAATATTAGAAATTGTAGAAGAATGCTAACATGCTTGGCTATTTAGCATAACTGATGAATCAGCATCTGACAAGCTGTATTGTCATAACAAATATGGATATCATTTCCCCAGAGTGTGTTACTGTGTATCATATTTATGTTGTTTATCCTTTAAAGTAAACATAGTAAGAGAAATTGCATTCACTTAAAAATGATTAGTGTTTTCCAGTACAATGTAGTTGTGAATGTAGAATTGATAGCAGTGTCAATTTTAATGGGTTTTTTCTCCATGTTTGATTTTTCAAAATGTGAAGTAAATCAACAGGAAATATTATATCTGTATCATAATGACAGGGGTGGTTTTATTTCTTTGAAGACAAAGCCAGGCCCCAAAGAAGACCTTCACAAGAGATGCGTCCACTTTTATGCCTGTATATGTGCTTTTGCCAGCGATGAGAAACTTCAAGAGGAGTTTGAATATTACATAAACTTGGATGCTAATTGTAAGTTGGGGGTGAACGAAGTATTAATTACAGAAGTATTTATTCAACAAATCATCATCTTTGAACAGGTTAAGATGCATAAGATTAAGATGTATTGGTAATACTCGGTAAGTGTTTATTTATGAAGCCAATGCTTTTATGATACTAGAGCAAATACATGTATACCGACCAGTATATATTTTGGACTAAACATGCAAACTTTCTTGATATTCAGTCATTTTTATGTGAAAATAAACTGAAATTGGCTTTCATACAAATTTTTTTCCCCATTTATATTGGGCGACCATCAGTTTCTCCCCCTGTCAGTATCTTTTAAAATGACTTTAAAGTTTATTTTGTGACAGATCAAAGCATAAGAAAAACCTTTTGAATTTGCTTCTTCACAGTAGTTTAAATACACATGCTGCTTTCAGAGGGAGCATAACTTTTGTCATTGATGGTGTAATCTGAGCAGCGATACGCTCTCTTTATAGTGTCAATACCAGCAGAAATCTCTCAGGAGGCGCAGGTGGTTGGGATATTCCAGGACAACCAGATAGACCTGTCGCCCGACCCCACGGCGCTGGAGGTGGTCATCACGGAGGACTCGATACGTCCAATCAAAAAACAGAGGAAGGATGAGACACTAGGTAAGTAACCCCAACTGGGTCAGTAATCAACAAATGTGGTTAACTCAAACTTTAAATATGAGTAAAGGCATACACTTTGGATGTTTTCTAAGGTTTTAATATTTGCAGAATTCACTTCATCTTAGAGCCATTTGTATCTCTTTCTGTCTGTTATTACCATATTAATCATTTTTCAAATTCTTGTTTTAAATTACTTGGCCAATCTTGATTGCACTGACCTTGTTTTTTGAGTGGAAAATATTATATGAAATGAATTCAATTTTTTAGCTCACCTGAGCTGAAAGCTCAAGTGAGCTATTCTGATCACATTTTGTCCGTCGTCCGTCTGTCCGTCTGTCTGTCCGTCCGTCCGTCCGTCTGTAAACTTTTTACATTTTGAACTTCTTCTCTAAAACCGCTTATCCAATTTCAACCAAATTTGGCACAAAGCATCCTTATGGGATGGCGAATATAAATTGCAAAAATAAAAGTCCGATCTGTATTCAAAGCGGAGAAAACCTTGAAAACTGTATAAAAAGGGGGGTGCATTTTTAAAAATCTTCTTCTCAAGAACTACCGAGGCAAAAACAACGTAGTTTAGCATAAATTATCCTTATGGGAAGGAAAATATAAATTGCAAAAATTAAGGTCTAATTCAGTTTCAAATCTGAGTTATTACGAAAATAATGATAAAGGAAAGGCGTGTTTCAGCTTCGGTTCGGTTCGGCATCCGGTAAAATGGGTAGGCAAGACTTGGCCTGGTCAAAACAAAAGATTGGCAGTTATTAATCTGCCAATCTCATTAAAATTTCAGGATATTTGATGGACCAGTTATATTTGTATTCGCTGTAAATATTGCCGCAAAATAATGCGTATTTGGAATTGACGATTGCCGATCTGCCCCGGCTTTTATTTTGCCACGGCCCAGGTTTGCATACCCATTTTACCAAGACTCGTATTCCATATATCTAAAACGAGGTTCTTTGTTTAAAGCAGCCATGACATTATACGAAAAAGGGTCGATCTGACTATGATGAATTTGCTTGTTATGCAACAGTTCGTGTATGAAGGGAAATTTTTGAAACATGCAAAATATATTGGTGCCGATTTTGTGAAGTAAATTGAGGCTAAATATTTCAATGCGTTGACAGATTTCACACATGACGTTGGTGTTAGCTTGTTCTGATTTTCGTTTCGTTTTCATTATTTATGCTTTGTAATTTAACCTGGGAACTCTCGTATTTCGTGATTTTTACGTATCAATTCAAACAGAGACTTCGGTAAATCAAACAGTTAACTGTTTACCTGCGCAAATTAAGCAAAATCTGATGTATCAAAAAAGTACTGAAATACAATTCATTCTATCGGTAATTCGGCATTATCTTTTGCGTAATGGTAGATTAATGCAATAGGTTTTGTTGAGATCGATGCTCGGCATTTTCTCGAGTTTATTCAGTTTAAATAGAGTTTGATATCGCTGAAGGAAATATGTAGGTATATATACATGTATATATATGATTCATTTCGAAAAAATAAATTGTGTTCTTTATTTGTTATAGTGCATGCATGTTTCTTGTGTTTAATTGTTTACAATTTCTAACCATATTTGAGTGTTAAGCTTCGAATTATAAGCAAGATACAGAGATTTGCTCACAATTCTATGTTTGTACACAGATCTTAAAAACTAAAGATTAAAAAAGTAAAAAATTTGTCAATATTTATTAAGAAAATTTTCAAAGTCTGTTCTTCCAGAAACCAATTTTAACAACTTATTGTATTGTAAACTTAACCTTTTTTCGTCATCATTACTCCTACTGTACATGTGATCCTTGACCGTGTTTGTGTACATTTGTATAAACTGATTTTGAACCTTAAATACCAATGAACTGGTCTTGAGTGAATAAAAGAATTGAAAATCTTAGGCCATTTTTTTTTTCCATTTTAAATGCTGAATAGGAAATACCAAGTTAAAAATCTTAAAGCTGAATGTAATAAAGTCATGTCAACAAAATATGACTCAAACCTAGGAAAACTGTGAGCTCAGTATCTTGCTTATAATTCTACGATTGACGCTGACATTTTGGTTGAACAATAGAAATTCTATATGAATTAAAGTATGTTAAATACTTGTACAAACAAAATAAAAGAATGATATTCTGTATATACCTACTCTCTGGGGTCCCCTCATTATACTTATAAATAATGTGAAATCTACATCAATTTTGATAGTTTTTCAGACACGAGTAAATAAAAACGACATCTTTAAAACAGTTTCCATAGTTCTGACACATTTCTGTTATGGGGATAAAATAATTATCGCTATTCCTAAGAAAATATCACAGCGGAAAATTATCCTGGTTTGTACGCGAGGTAAATAACAGTCATTTAATTATAATGGAGAAGACAAATTAAATTTTTGAATGTTTTAATTTGAGGAATTGAGCACATTGAGGTACAATTTTCTTCTTCACATCTATACATGTAGGATTTTTTAAATAAAATACAATAACTATTATATATTTTTTTTAAATACAATAACAAGTAAGTAGTTGATGAAACAAATGTACCTATATGCTCTCATATATTTTGATCGCTTTACAAAGGGGGGGGGGGGAGAACGAAAATATAGGGAATTGGAAGTTAACAACTTTTAAACAGTGTACCCCTACCAAATGTTTAGTTTTATATCTTGCGTAGGATTTTCTTATTCTGGTAAAAAATAGTATTTCATGAAGTTACAATGTCAATGATTACGTGTATGCAAAAATAAGTGTAAAATTCGAATACTTGACAATATTTATTTTTTGTTATTTTACCGAGGGACCATATGGCACAATATCTTTTGAACGCCCGTTGTTGCTCAGGTGAGCGATGTGGCCCCATGGGCCTCTTGTTTTTTATACAAATCTTCTCTGCTCCCGGGCATCTAGAAGACAAACTTAGTGCAGTATTATGATGAGCAAGGGTGCTTCTTCTAAAATATAGAATTTATGGTCTTAGGTTCATATGTCTGGTAAAAGGGGGAGACTTAGTGGTTATATAATCTAAATTTTTTTTTCCTTAAAAAATATATATCTGTTCTGTACATTTATCAGACAAAATAAATTTATGAATTGGTTAGAAAGAGCATACCCTAAGAGATTCTTAATGTAAGTAAATGTCATATTGCAGTATTGAATGATTTCTTTTTTAACAGTTCAAGCCAGTAATGCTTTGCTCACTTTACAAGAGGGAAATGGAAGTGCAGCATCACCCAATGGTATCAAGAAAAACAGCCCTGTCAAACAAGCCCTGCAAACGAAATCCACCATCTCCACTGCCAAGAAACCAGGTGAGTTTTTACAGCAGTAGTCAGTGTGACGTCGGCTTACGGTTATAGAACAGGCCCCGGAAGTCAGTCAGGCAGTCTCAGGCTTCAAGTAAAACATTGAAGTGTTATTATAAGTTTATAACATGCTTACATAATTTTAAAATGCACTCTTTGATTATTTTTCCTATTTTATTAGACAAATTTTAACTCTTTGCCCCTAAAGCCACCTTTTGAATGTAACCCTCTTTTACGTCCAATTAGCAGTCGCTAAATATTTGAAATATTTGATTTAGTGATGGTCTCAAACATTCACCCCACACAATTAAACTTTGTCCTCTTTTCAGTACATCTTGCAATCATTTCCATTTTTATCTGAACCGACTTCCTGTTTGCTGTTGTTTGTAGGCACACAGCCAGTGGACGAGTCTCAGGTGGTGGTGTCGTTCCATCAGTGGCTGGGCAGTGTCACTGAGAGGATCAACCAGACCATGCACTACCAGTTTGATGGTAAGGGGGGAAACTGGTAGTTATAAATCACCCTCAATGAACTAAGGGTCTAGAATTACGCTTTCCCGTTGCCCCAAGGAATAAATTTCAGGCCGAGCTATGAAAACTTTTTGAGTACCAGTACTTTAGAATAAATCAGTAACACTAAACATTTAGCTACCAGAATCTGGAAAAAGCTACAGTAACTATATTTCATGTATTTTATCTCCGAGATACATCACCGGTAGTACAATTGCTTTTATAATAACAGAACCAACCTGAAAAGATCTTAAAATCATAAAATAGCTTTAAAAACAGAAACAATGTTTTCAAAAAATGTTCTGTCTACATATTTGATTAAATCAATAGACATTTCAACAAAATGATAAACAAGTATAAATGGCGATTGCTTAAGTGGTGTTTACATTAACAATTTACAAAGAAAAAATGAATATCAAGGAATTGATTATATTTTTTTCCAGATTTCAGTTTTCAAATTCTGTATATTTTGTGAGATAAATTAGAAAATGAAACATTCATCCATTCAAGATTGATTAATGAATTGATTTTGAGAAATAAATATATCAGTAAAATTAGCTGATTTTCCCTCTCTTTTTGGGGGAATTTGGGGCGTATTCTGAAACTGGGCTAATGGATTCCAAGTCAGTACATGCACAAGGGCAAGTGGCTTTAAAAAAAAAAATTAATCCCTGTGAACTCTAACCTAAGTTTTTAATATATTCTCTGATAATTATTGGGCTGATTCAACATTTTGTTTATTTCCATTCACTATCTCTTCATAATTGAGAAGGATGTTGCAGATGAAAAAGTGTAATTGTTTATTAAAACATAATAACAAGACAATTGCAAAATTAAAAAGAAATAAAGAAGATGTTTTTTTTTAGGTAATCCAGACCCATTAGTCTTTCACGCTCCACAAGTCTTCTTTGAATGTCTACAGCAGAGAATCTCGTCTGGCAGCAAGAAGAAACGGCTGCCTAACTTCACGACCTGCTTTGTCCGGAAGGACGCCCTGCCCCTGGGGACGTTCACTAAGTACACCTGGCACATCACCAATGTGATGCAGGTCCGACAGATCTTTGACACACCAGAGGTCAGTTAAATTCAGAATCTTACAAGCAGTGTTGTCTCCATGTAATGTGAAAAGCATGTTGTATGGCGTCTGTTCGATCTGTTTATTAACAGACAGAGATGGTTTACCAGTAATAGATACAGACAATTGACCAGTTATACATAAAGTAATAGAGACAATTTACCATTTATAACAACGAGTAAAATTATCTTCATACAAAAGATTCTTACAATTCTTTTACATGTACATGTATAAACTTTAATAGTTTTATGCCTAAGCCATGTGTACTGGGCACTATTTGAATTGTGATTTAAGCAGTTCGAGATCTTTTTTTATTCAATACATATGTGTGTATTCTCATTTGAGAAGTGGACAGGCATAGCCTACATCCACTTCTCTTCGCAAGCCCTATAAATGCATTTACATGTTTATGTTTAATGCATTTATGTTTAAAATATAGAAATAATAGGTCTGTTACGAAAATTCAGGGAAACTGGAGTCAAAACATGGGTCGAAGCATAAACCGTTTTTGGTTCCGATATTTACACATTTTCCAGAATCAAAATATGAGGGCTTGCGAAGAGAAGTGGATGTAGGTTATGCCTGTCCACTTCTCAAAAGAGAATAGATATGTGTACAAAATACATTTTTAAAAAAAGAAAAAAATGTTGTTTGCCTTCAAACCAGACTTGAAGGAAAGAAACTGTTTTATAAAACATGTATATATTGGCATTTTACAGATGAAATTGGAGATCTATCGCACCTTTGTTGAGAATAGAGATGGTACTTATGATTTGTATGAAATGCCAAAAACCCCTGAGAGCATGGAGGAGTCGTATAAAGGCAAAAACCCCATGCCAATCAGACCGTTTGAACTCAAAACCTTCCTCAAAGTGGGTAAGAATCATAATGATTGAATTTGAGAACACTAAAATAGCAATACTTTGAAATACTTTGAAATCTTGCCTTCTGAAGTTTATGTAGTGTGGAAAAGTGTGAAAATAAATGTAATTACATGATTGTATACTGGTGCAATCAATTCTCCTAGCCTGATGTTTGGATTTAGGCGGCACATGTGTGATGTTGGATTTTTAAATTGATTTATATTATGTTATGGCTTTGTTTAGGATCTTCCAATGAACAGAAAGAGCCCACACCTTTCATCATCGAGTGGATTCCAGATATTCTACCCAAGTCCAGGATCGGTGAGCTGAGAATCAAGTTCGAGTACGGTCACCAAAGAAACGGGCAAATCGTTGAGGCGCGGTCGATTGTGACCCATGAGATTCCAATCCAAACTATACAACTACAAGAGGCATTATAAAGTAGCTGTCTCGACTACCAAATGACTACATCTCTTAAACAACAAAAGGCAAAATAATCTACCCGTCTCAACAACCAAATAACTGTAGAGCTACAAGAGGCGATCTAAATACGGACTCATAACAACAAACAGATATACAGCCTTCGCTACAAGAGGCGAAATAAACTTAGTCTATCAACAAACAGATATGCAGCCTCATGCAGCCTCGTGCAAGAGGCGATATAAACTATCAGTAGCTGTGAAAACACCTGAATGACTTGATGTATACAGCTACAAGAGTCAATATAAACTACCTGAGAAAACAAGCACCAGAACTTAGTATCAATGTTCTGTGAAAGATTTCCTGTGTGATCTAGTCTCGTGTGAACATATGACAAATTATGTTGTTAGCAGACTCTGTTAAGACAATGTTGTCTTCAGACATCATTTCAGTATTTATGATTATTACATGTACTAGTATATTATCAATATGTGTCTGTTCCTGTTGGCATATGGAATATCAATTAAACTTTGAAAGGAAGACTTTGGAAGTGCCAAGAGTAACTGCTTTACATGTGGAATATTTTAGCAGAGATTTTAATTGCAGTAAACTATGAAAGAATACAAAATAAACAAAAATACGGCATTTCATTTTCTTTTTTTTCTGTAAGTGCAAATGTTTGAAAAAAAAAAAACGTTTTTATGGATTTCAGTCCAATACCTTTAGCACATGATGTAAATGTATGAACTTCTTTTTAGAGAGAAAGAGAGGAGAGAGAGAGTACATGATTTTATTTGTAGTAGTAATTTTACATTTATTTACAATCGTCCATGACATCTAAGTCCAAGGAGACTTAGAAAAAAGTATACATTGAATATTCTTTTTCATTGTAATAATTTTTATCTTTGAGAACAAATAATAAAGAACTCCACTATCCCTATGTGAACTACAGACAGAAAGTACAGACGGATCTAATAGCAGCCAAATTATATTAATGTCATTACACAGCTAAGGTGAACAGATTATTATAACAGTACTTGAAATGTTTAACTGTAGAAAGCAAACATTCTTTCAAGATTGCTCATTAATTTCTTTATTAATTCCGGAAATATATTTTCCCACTCAACCGACTCTAAAAATACATTAAATTGAGTGTTTCCGTCGTGTTGGAAAACATCTGTAAAAATTTTCTCGTCAGCTGTTAGAAATGGCTGTTGACCAAGGAACGGTGTATTTGGTTATGACGGCGACAATAGGAGTAATAATGCTGTTGGTTTCGATATTCTGCAAGGACAACAAAAAAGGTAAAACTGCTCAGAACTTCGAGGTATCTTGATGCCTTCTACAGCTGTTCTAAGCATTTATTGCCAGAAATAAGTCCCGAGGGCGTATGGTGGTGTAAATCTCATTTAATGGTCAGTCGGTTGAATGGTGAACTGAATACAGGATTGAATAATAAACCCTTACAAACCAACGGTGTTTCAAAATAGCAAATTCATATACACAACAGTGTTAGGCATTTTGCTAGTTTTAGTTTGTTAACAATTTAAAAAAAAAATCGTCGTTACCCAAATACATCCTATTCGCACTTAGTCAAAGAGCAGTATGTCAGTTACTGTGAAGGAGTTCGTTTGATGTGTAGCCTAGTATAATTTTTGTAGAAAAACAGGAAAACCGTGATGTAGGAAGACAGGCTGCGGCAGCAGCTCGGGCGAGAGAGGAACTACCCCCTGGAGCCAGGCGCAGAGCGAGACCGAGGCGCAACAGGATGGACAACAGAGACGAGGGCTCAGGTAATTACTGGCATTAATTAATCATCATCGAATATTACACCATACTCCCAAAATTGAGTTGACTTATCAGCAGATATAATTTCTATTTTTATCATTATGTGACAAGAAAGTCATGGTGAAATATTTTTTCATTGTGTCCCAAGATATTTATGCAGCACATTTGGACAATTTTTTTTATGATAAAAATGCACATATTTTGAAAGAAGTGCAATTGAAGTCAATGAAAGGAAAAAAATGTAAAGTATCTTCATTGACACATATAATTATAACGTTTTTCATGCCGAAAAGTTCTGAGGAACGAAAAGACATTTCTTATGGAAATTTAGAAATGGAAATGTTGACATCTTTTCTCCTTTCAAATGTCCCTCAGAATTCCTCACATGATATATGATTTTTCAATGTTATCATCCAAATAATTTGAGACATTGAATTCGCCCTGTATTCATTTTGTCCACTGACAACGAGGGGGGTAGATAAAATGAGGTCGAATATTTCCCCATATACAGTATTGAATATGAACATTGTTTGAACTTTGAGTTACATTTGATAAATATCGAATAATTTACTAAGATGTGCTGCAGAAATATCTTGAGACAGAATATGAAATAAATTGACCAAAGTAATCTGATCTAGCTGATACTTTAATGTCATTGCCTTTCATTACTTTAAGTTTATATAATTTAAAACATTTAAAACTGTCATTTTTATGGAGTGGTAACTTTTTCTACAGTTCAAATATTTACTCCACCACCATGATAAATTTTACAAAACATGATGTCCTTTCGAGGCACATTGAAACTCATTTTGCCACCACAAATAGTCAGTCACAGTGAAATTAAATCTTGGGTTAGAATTACCATAGAATACATGTGCAATGAAAGCTCTAAATATGATTGTGGCTGTCTTATTGAATGACAGATGAAGAGGCCCTGCCATTAGACACAGATGACATCAATCCATTCGAAGATTTTGAAGGAGAAGGGAGAAAGATTGGCAAAAAGAAAATGTTAAAACTGCAAGCCAAGGAAGAGAAAAAACAGCAGAGACTGGTGTGTGGTTGATTTCCAAATCAATACAAAAATTTATAGTAATTGCAATTAAGAAAAATTTGTTATTTTTATGCAATTGTTTCACAAGAATATGTATATATACAAATGTTTTATACTATCAAGACTTTTGAAAGTTTTCAAAGATTTTTATAAACAGTGAGTTTTTTCTTCCCCAAACATTAGGCTGAAGAAGAAGAGCGGAAAGAGAGGAAAGAGCGTGAGGCTCTCCTAGAGAAACAGCGAAAGAAGGAGGAGGAAGCGATGAAGGCGGAGGAGGCAGCGAGGGTAATTAGAGATGGGAAACGAGGGTCTTCATTACATATAGTTCTGTCAAAATATAAGCATGTAATACATGTAATGGAAGGGGTAGCCGGGGTAATTAGACAGAGAAACGAGGGTCTTAGTAATCGCTGTCAGAATTGGTGCATGTATGAATTTGCTACTGTTGCACTGATTTCTTAATCTCATCTACTGATGTACAGATATAATTAACTTATTCTGATTAATATACACTGCATTGATACAGAATTTTTTTCACAATGTAAATGTAACTGAATTGGGATAAGGATGTTGTTTATTTCATAGATCACAGGCCAAAAGGATTTATTAATGAGAACAGAGTATTAAGAATCCCTTCAATTTAAATTTATGATAACCTCCATATTTATCCCAATGATTTTTCTTTGGGGGAGGCATGTTAATTAAACGGGTTTTCCAACGGAAAAATCCGGTTATTAAAATGGTGAAAATGGCGGGCGGGCGGCTGCCAAAAGGGTACCCTCATTGTACGGATAATACCTCCTACAGTTTTCAAGATAGGAAGTTGTTCTTTTGCAGATCAATTGTACATATATCAGAGGTATGCATATTGCTAGGATTTTGATTTCCGATAATTTATCGAAAAAATACCAGCTTTTGAACTTAGTCATTTTTTGGCAAAATATTGCATATAGGGTACCCTCATTGTACGGATAACTCCTCCTACAGTTCTCAAGATAGGAAATTGTTCTTTTGCAGATCAATTGTACAGAGGTGTGCATATTGCTAGGATTTTGATTTCCGATAATTTATGAAATAAATACTAGCTTTTGAACTTAGTCATTTTTTGGCAAAATGTTGCATATACATGTAGGGTACTCCATTTCACTGGATAAGGGTTGACATGGATTTTGGATACAGTTTACATAAAAGAAAACCCGGTTTGCTGTCACATTGACAGCTTTTCACTTGTTTTGCTCTTAAATTTGAGAGAGAAAATGCAAAACATATCACACATGTACTAGATATAATGATATAATGATATAATGATATTACATGTAGTATGATTCTAACTGCTAATGTATGTACCCTTTACTGTTTTTGTTAACCTAGTAAGCATTTTCTGTCTTGAGAGCCTTTGTTCTTTGCTGTCAAGAGTGAATATTGAGTGTGGCATTTTGAAATGCTTTCCAGGCAGAAGAGGAGCGAATTCGTAAAGAGGAGGAGGAGAGGCGTGAACAGGAGGAGTACCTCAAACTGAAGGAGGCGTTCAGCATTGAGGAGGAGGGAGAGGAGGATGTGGGGCCAGACCTGAGCGTGAGTTGTCTGCCCTTGATTTCTGAAAGAATGGCTCTGATTGGCTTTTAAAGAGACCAGGGCTGATGGGTTGAAATGACCACCTTGTAGAATTTGATTAAATGAAGCCGTTATAGTTGAATACCTTCATTCTAAATGATTTTGTGGAACCCTTTCTGTATTGGTACATGTACTTTATTTGACAGACCTTTGTTGACTTTATTGTTTAATTACATAAACAAGATTTATGTTACATAACTATTAACTTTGTGAAGTTGAAAAAGGTAAAGCCTTTTGTTTGTAATGTGTAAATTTAGAGATGAAATTCAGTTTTCTTGATCGAAGTTAAATCAGATGTTAGGAAATATAGATTTATTTACATTAGGCTAGTATATCATCCATGGAATGGTTTATTTATTAGTTAGCGTATCATTGTTTTCCTCTGTTTTGCAGTCTCAGTCTCTGCTACAAGAGTTCATTGATTATGTGAAGGTGAGTTTGTTACCTGGGTTCTTTATTACAGGGATTTTAGATATTTCTATTTTGATCTATTAGACTAAGACATTGGACATTGTTATCATTTTCTGTACAGATTTGAAATCTGTCTCAATTTTAATTGGCAAGACACTATTACAATAGGTCTTGTGGAGGAAATGTCCATTTTAATAATGTATATGTTATGCGATTAGTCTCAAATAACTGAATTAACTGAATCTTTTGTTTGCAAATTCTTTGAACCCTTTCTGCCCTGCAGAGCAATGCTTTTTTTTTTTTTTATGTTCATCGCTCTAACCGCTAACTCTCTCCATTAGATTATAGTCTCCTTGCCAGCAGTTGAAAATAAATTCATCTTTCATCTTACTACTCAAGTTCCTCCCTATTGAATTGTGGATTAGTTTTGACAGTGTGATGCACATCTATTTTTCACTACAGGAGATGAAGGTTATAATGTTGGAGGACCTTGCAGCTCATTTTAAAATCAAGACACAGGTCAGTTGGTTATCCAGGTCCCAGTAACTTTACCTGTCTTCTCAATGCATGTGAATTTCACCAGTGCATGCAGCCATATACAATAGAGAGTAGAAACAAGTAGAACGGTCATCGATTCTGCAAATACAAGCATTTCTTAATACATATACATTCATTTGACAGAAGCATTGAATGACATTCAAACGTTCCTTTTTGGTTTAGGTTTAACAACATTATATAAATTGTGATCGCTTAAGTAATACTCTATTGCTAAACATAAACTTTGGGAAATAATTCAATTATGTGACTTAGATCCCATGAGAACAAAAGACCATTGAGTGAGTATTGGAATATAAAAGACTTGCTGTCTCTGCCCCTAATCTATTCCCAAAATCACAAACAATGCAGACTCTCATTGTACACTCATTGATCCTTATAACTCAACTGCGGAAAAAGATGTAAAAGAAAAACTTTGACATTGGGTGATTTGACTTTGTTTATCTTTACTTTTTAGCTCACCGAGACGAAGTCAGGGGGAGCTTATGCTATACCCTTGGCGTCGGCGTCGGCGTCCGGACCTGGTTAAAGTTTTTGTTGCAGGTCCTGTATCTAAGCTATTACTTGTCCTATCTTCACCAAACTTGCATGGATGATGCATCTGGACCTACTTATGGACTTGAAAGACTTGGATGCTGAATCTGAGTCCTAAATTGCAGATGCTGGAGGAGGTTAAGGTTGTTGGACCAGGTTAAAGTTTTTGTTGCAGGTGCCCTTTGATAGCAATATCTAAGTTACTGCAGGTCCGTACTTCTCCAAACTTGCATGGATGGTGTGTCTTATGATACTGATGCACCAGACATGCTTGAGTGCTGAATCTGAGCTATAGGTTTCAGATGCTGGAGGAGGTTAAGGTTTTTAGCTCACCTGAGCCAAAGGCTCAAGTGAGCTTTTCTGATCACAATTTGTCCGTTGTCTGTCGTTGTCGTCGTTGTCGTTGTCGTTGTTGTCGTTGTTAACTTTTCACATTTTCATCTTCTTCTCGAGAACCACTGGGCAGATTTCAACCAAATTTGGCACAAAGCACCACTAGGTGAAGGGGATTCAAGTTTGTTCAAATGAAGGGCCACGCCCTCTTTAAAGGGGAGATAATTGAGAATTATTGAAAATTTGTTGGTATTTTTCACAAATCTTCTTCTCAAAAACTATTCGGCCTGAAAAGCTAAAACTTGTGTGGAGGCATCCTCAGGTAGTGTAGATTTAAGTTTGTTCAAATCATGGTCCCCGGGGCTAGGGTGGGGCCACAATTGGGGGATCAAGTTTTACCTAGGAATATATAGAGAAAATCTATAAAAATCTTCTTCTCAAAAACTTGTTGGCCAGGAAAGCTCAAATTTGAGTGGAAGCATCCTTAGATAGTGTAGATTCAAGTTTGTTCAAATCATGGTCCCCGGGGGTAGGGTGGGGCCACAATAGGGGGATGAATTTTTACATAGGAATATATAAAGAAAATCTTTAAAAATCTTCTTCTCAAAAACTATTAGGCCAGAAAAGCTCAAATTATAATGGAATCATCTTCAGGTAGTGTTGATTCAAGCTCGTTCAAATCATGGTCCCCGGGGGTAGGGTGGGGCCAAAATGGGGGGATCAAGTTTTACATAGGAATATATAAAGAAAATCTTCTTCTCAAAAACTATTAGGCCAGGAAAGCTCAAATTTGAATGGAAGCATCCTCAGGTAGTGTAGATTCAAGTTTGTTCAAATCATGGTCCCTGGGGGTAGGGCGGGGCCACAATTGGGGGATCAAGTTTAACATAGGAATATATAGAGAAAATCTTTAAAAATCTTCTTTTCAAAAACTATTTGACCAAGAAACCTCAAATTGGCAGGTAACCATCCTCAGATAATGTAGAATCAAGTTTGTTCAAATCATGGTCCCTGTGGGTAGGGCAGGGCCACAATGGGGGATACATTTTTATATAGAGAGAAAATCTTTAAAAATCTTCTTCTCAAAAACTATTAATCCAGAAAAGCTCAATTAGGCCAGGAAGCACCCTCAGATAGTGAAGATTCAATTTTGTTCAACTCATGGTCCCCGTGGGTAGGGTGGGGCCACAATTGGGGGATCAAGTTTTACATAGGAAAATATAGAGAAAATCTTTAAAAATATTCTTCTCAAAAACTATTTGACCAAGGAAGCTCAAATTGGCAGGGAACCATCCTCAGATAATGTAGATTCAAGTTTGTTCAAATCATGGTCCCCGGGGGTAGGGCGGGGCCACATGGGGGATATATTTTTATACATAGAGAAAATCTCTAAAAAATCTTCTTCTCAAAACTATTAGGCCAGGAAAGCCCAAATCTGAGTGGAAGCATTTCCAAATTGTATAGATTCAAGTTTTTTAAAATAATAGTCCAATGGTATGGTGAGGCCACAGTGGGGGATGAATTTTTACATAGGAATATATAGAGAAAATCTTTAAAAATCTTCTTTTTAAAGACCATTTGGCCAGAAAAGCTTTAACTTGTGTAGAGGCATCCTCGGTTATTGTAAATTTAAAATCACAGTCCCTAGTGGTAGGGCGGGTCCGTGATGGCGGTTTGAATTTTTACATAGGAATATATAGAGAAAAATCTTTAAAAATATTCTGGGAAAGTTTTTCGGTCCAAAACTCAGTACTTAGTGTGAAAGCACAGGTTATGCAGATATAAGTTTGATGAAACCATGATACTCTAGAGAAAAGTGGGGCCACAAAATGGGGGGGGGGGGATATAGGAATAGAGAAAAATCTTCTTACAGGTACAACAACAAAAGGGGCTTGGTATTTACCAAAAGAAAGAGGTGGATAAAAATTGGCAGATTTTCAATTTTTTTAGCAAGATCTACTGTACTTAGTTGTCAAGATATTTTGAAACTGTAATGCTAATTTGATCAGAATTAAGGCAATTGTTGCTCAGGTGAGCGATGTGGCCCCTGGGCCTCTTGTTGGGGCAGGTTAAAGTTTTTGTTGCAGGTGCCCTTTGATAGCAATATCTAAGTTACTGCTGGTCCATACTTCTCCAAACTTGCATTGATGGTGTGTCTTATGATACTGATGCACTAGGCAGGCTTGGGTGCTGAATCTGAGCTATAGGCTACAGATGCTGAAGGAGGTTAAGGTTTTTTGAGCTGGTTAAAGTTTTCGTTGCAGGTGCCCTCTGATGATTATATCTTAGTTATTACTTGTTCTAACTTCACCAGACTTCCATGGATGGTGCGTCTTATGATGTTGATGCACCAGACAGGCTTGAATGCTGAATCTGAGCCATAGGTTTCGGATGCTGGAGGAGGTTAAGGTTTTTAGAGCTGGTTAAAGTTTTTGAAACAGGTGCCCTCTGATGATTATATCTTAGTTATTACTTGTCCTAATTTCACCAGACTTCCATGGATGGTGCGTCTTATGATACTGATGCACCTGACAGGCTTGAATGCTGAGTCTGAGCCATAGGTTTCAGATGCTGGATATGGTTAAGTTTTTTGGAACAGGTCACATGTTTAATAGATAATAGTACTATTTCAAACTTGCATAGTTGATTAAACTGTAATATGAATTAATCACAGAGGAAGCTTCAGATGCAGAGCTTGATCTCCATTATCAAGGATGCTAAAAAATATATCTTAGTTATTACAGGTCCTAACTTCACCAAACTTGAATGGATGGTGTGGCTTATGATACAGATGCACCTGACAGGCGTGGATTTTGAATCTGAGCCAAAGGTTGCGGATGCTGGAGGAGGTTAAAGTTTTGATTGCTAGTGCCCTCTGATGATGATATCTTAGTTATTACTGGTCTGAACTTCACCAAACTTGCATGGAGATGCGTCTTATGTATACTGATGCACCTGACAGGCTTGAATGCTGAATCTGAGCCATAGGTTTCGGATGCTGGATGAGGTTTAGTTTTTTTGGAACAGGTCACATGTTTTAAAGATGATAGCTTGCATAGTTGATTTAACTATATTATAAATGAAATGCAGAGGTTGCTTCAGATGCAGAGCCTGATCTCAATTATCAAGGATGCTAAAGAAATCTCCTACCTCATTCAAACTTGCTTGATAGATAGATGTGTTTTTTGATAAATGATATAACATGATTCCTATGAAATAGTATTGTATGGGATGAAACAATATTGTTTAATATGATACAATATAATATCATATGTAATATTATAAAAAGTTATATGATACGATATGATATTGTATCAATTTTTGTTATATTTTATGTTATGATATTGTATCATGATATCGTTATGTATAGTATTGTATATTATGATACAATATTGTATAATATCATATTGTATTATTAATTTATTATTTTATCACACGATACTATTACATAAAATATTGCAAAATATAATATTGTATCCTATGATACAATATTGTATATTCTATAATATTGTATCATACGATATTGTATAATATGATATTAGTTTCTGTAATATAGAATTATATCGCATGAAATTGTATATAATATGATACTGTAATATTATATAATATCGTATCATACAATATTGTATAATATGATATTGGTTTATAATATGATATATTATCACATGAAATTGTATGATATTGTAAAATATATAATTGTATCATATGATACAGTATGTATAATATAATATTGTATTATATAATATTTTACTTTATCACATGATATTGTATCATTTAATATGATACAATGTTGTATCAAATTATATTGTATCATATGATACAATATGATATAATGTATAAAAAATGATACAGTATCAAACAATATCATACTATATTATACAATATAATATTATGTTTCAATGTTACGATGTATTATGTAATATGATATTGTTATATAATACTATATTGTTTTATATATTATGATATTGTATTATGTGATCAAATACAATAACGTATAACACAATTCAATGTCATATCATACGTTACAATATCATATCTCATCA
The DNA here is from genome assembly GCF_025612915.1 of Magallana angulata. Taxonomy (NCBI): domain Eukaryota; kingdom Metazoa; phylum Mollusca; class Bivalvia; order Ostreida; family Ostreidae; genus Magallana; species Magallana angulata. The sequence goes on from NC_069114.1 coordinate 4,317,779, forward strand.
TTGTTTACTATGGTATGTTATTGTATCATATGATATATGTTGTAAATATGATAGGATGCAATATTTAATTTTTTATTATAATTGTATTGATTAACATATGAACATATGATTATCATACAATTTTTTAACAGATGATATACGATATTGTGTCAAAACAGAATCCATGAATATCCAAGATCATAAAGTATGATTTTCATTTAATATGATAAAGGTGGTCTCATAAAGGTGAAGTCTCATAAGGGTGATGTCTCGTCTCGGTGAGCTTTGTAATCTGTGATTACCTATGTTTATTTTACACTTTGGTATTGTACATTCTCTATAGGATGCGGTTGATCGGGTAAAAGACCTGCAGGAGAACGGACAGTTGACGGGGGTCATGGACGACCGAGGAAAGTTCATCTACATCACGGTGGAGGAGCTGGAATCTGTGGCAAAGTTTATCAAACAGCACGGACGAGTGTCCATCACAGACCTAGCTGAGTCCAGTAATCGGCTGATCAATCTAACGCCGGACAACACCGAGGTACAGAAAAGACTACTCATGGAAGTCAGCGCGTAGAACGCTCAAAGTTAGGAGAGATTTGAGGAAGGTGCCATTGTGTTGAAATGTCTGTTTGTCTGTCTGTGTGTCCGTACAAGCGGATCCTCAGTTACACCACCAACTGTTTCTGGTTGACCAATCGATACATCTTAGATAAGTTGTTCCAGGCCTTTGTTCTTGGATCTTATGAATGGATTGTATTCATTGCTTAAAGAGGGAGGAAAAAAATATCTTCATTCATTGGACAAGTGGTTCTTATATTGTATCGTCTTTAATCTAGTGAATTACAAAACCCAAATATGACTTGTTTTTTGTCAATGTAAATTTAATAAATGTTTAATTTGTTACAAGGCATATGGAACATTTTGCAACATTTAGATCTCTTTTAAAATGAAAGTCGATGGCATCACTTCTTGCATGCAGGGTAGCAAGATTTGTTATGAAATAAGGGATCATCAAACTTAAACCCTTCATGCCTTGTATTCAGGAAAACTAGAATTGTGCGCTATGATTTGGATATGGTTTAGGAGGAGCTTTCAGATAGCATGGCCAAGTTTGACAACAACAGTGAAATGTTGAGATAGAATAAAAGGTTTTACCAAACTACCCTAGATTATAATTGTGTGAAACATAGTTACTATTTATTTTGGCGGAATGATTTTTTTGCATACTAATGTACGTGTATAGTATATTGATGATGTAACACTGTACCTGTTATACATTATATAGTCACTGTACATGTACATATGTATTAGAACTGTTAATGTGGTTCAATATGTACCACCGCTATCAAAACACAACTCTAATACACGGGAAGTTGTGTACCTAATATAATTAAGGAGGCTGTATGCTCACCAAATTACCCATCACCTATTATATGTACCTTAAGCTTTTGGATTTGAATTTTAGCCATAAATTATATCATTTATTATAGAAAAATTTCAAATGTTCTTGGGTAAAAGGGAAAGGACATGCACGCACTTAGTGTGTGGAATTAGACATTATTATGAAGGAGGAGACACCGCTGTGTGAGTGGTTTTGTTTTTGTTTATATATTCACTGCAATAATTAAACATCTTGTTGACCTATATGATTGTTGTCTTGTGTTAAAATTTTAAATTCATCCTTTGATTTTTATCATGTTAATCGTCAGCTGTTTTTACGGATGGATTAAAACGCCCTTGGACATAATTAATATACCTGGGTCTGTATCTTTTAAATCTGAATTTTAAAAAAGATATATATTTACCGGCATATGTATGGTAGTGTACATCAGATATCAGACATGTCAACTTTACATTTTCCTATGACAGTTGTATAGTGAACCATTATTTACGGACAACCTGTCTGACCTTAACTGAGAATGGCGTTATAAAAAAAGGTTCTGCTAACTATTCACCTTGGATGCTATACAATACCTACATGTATATTCTAAGAGGAAACGGACTTTTATTTACTAGTTGTATTATTTTCCTGTAAAAAGTTCGAATGTATTGTTACAAAATCGTGCCTTTAAAATTTACTTCGGTCTTAACTCCATTAGTTTGTTTATTGACATTAAAGTCAGGTTTCAGTAAACTGTACATGTACGTGTATTTGAAGGTTTAACCACACATACCCCAACTGGTACCATAATATATTTAAAAGTATCCAATGTTTATATTAAATCCCGAAAATCCATATTATACCAGTGTACATGGACATTTTAGAAAACAGAATTTTGAAGAAAAAAAAATTACCGGTTGATATAAATATTAAAGTATACCAGTATAGTGTATGGTAATTTTACTTTAATGAAAAACAGTTTGTCGTCCATTCGATTTTTTTTTCAGACCGCGAGCTACAACCATGCAGCTGACCGTAAAACTATATTTAACGGTTTAAACAATAGTTTGTGAACGCAGATGCAAGTTTGTTCTGTCTGTAAATAAACGATAACCATATTTTGCATCCGTTAACTATAATTAAGAGTTTTTAATTATAGTTTTCACAAATTGTGTAACTATATCTATCAGAAAAAAACTTTGTTTTGCAATCGCCAATGGTTGTTTTTAAGGAATAAGGAATCATTCTTTGAGAACATGTATTATGAGGTGATAATTTCCGTCGCGGCGGGTCAAATCCAATAAGGCCCGGCTGGCTTTATGATAGATTTGACCACGCTCCGACCGAAATTATCACCTCGATCATAATATTCAAAGAATATTGTTACCTATGTTTATATCATTTCCAATGTGTACACTGTAAACAACATTATTTTAAAACCACTTTTTTATGTAGCACATGCTATATATTTCTACGCGGCGCAGCCAATACCGTGTTTCGGCTATGCTGTAAGGAGAAAACCTTTCCCCTTTCTTATTTTCTTTGTACATTAATGACTTAGAAAACTTTCTTTTGGAAAAAAATATTGTAGGTTTACAAAGCATTAGTAATGAAATCGAAAACGAGTTATTATTACATTTGAAACTACTTATTTTATTTTACGCTGACGATACCGTCATAATGGCGGAATCGACAGAAGACCTTCAAAACGCCCTCAACGAATTTTATAGTTATTGTACTCAATGGAAACTTAATGTCAATGTTAATAAAACAAAAATAATGGTTTTCTCCAAAGGTCCAACATCGAAAAAGCTTTTTTATTATAAAGGAGAAGTTATTGAAAATGTTAAAGAATTCAAATACCTGGGTATCGTTCTGTCAAGAACTGGTTCATTTATTAAAGCAAGAAAGCATTTGTGTGAACAGGCTCAAAAGGCTATGTATGGTGTTATAAGAAAAATTCGAAATTTTAATTTACCAGTAAATTGTCAATTTGATTTGTTTGATAAGGTTGTTTTACCAGTTTTATTGTACGGCTGCGAAATTTGGGGCTTTGAAAATCTAGATATTATTGAACGTGTACATCTGAAATTTTTGAAAACAGTACTTAATTTAAGAAGCACAACACCGAATTTTATGATATATGGAGAAACAGGGCGCTACCCGTTGTATATTAATGTTTATACAAGAATAATTACATATTGGGGGAAAATGCTAATAAGCCCCGAGAACAAAATTGTATATACAGTGTACAGATATTTATTTTCACAACATTTTAATAGCGATTGTAAAAGCCCATGGATTGATTGTATTCAAAGAATTTTGAACATGTGCGGGCTACAATATGTCTGGCAGAACCATAATTTTGTCAATATAGAATGGTTATCTGCTACTGTAAACCAAAGATTAAAAGACCAATTTATGCAAATATGGTCAAATGATATAAATTGTTCTTCCAGAGGTCAAGTGTATAAAATTTTAAAACCATATTTTGGCTTTGAGAAGTATCTTGATATTTTACCTGTAAAACTAAGAAAAAAATTCATTAAATTTCGTACATCAAACCATCGTTTTCCTGTAGAGACAGGCAGATGGTATAACATTCCTTTGAATGAGAGGTTATGTCTTTTATGTAATAAAGGTCTTATTGGAGATGAATTTCATTATATTTTAGAATGTTCGGCACTAGAAGAAATAAGGAAAAAATACATAAACACAAAATATTGGAAAAGACCAAATTTTTTTAAGTTTTCTGAACTCATGACTAATAGCAATTGTAAATCGCTAAGAAAATTATGTGTATTTATTTCAAAAATTTTTGATGCTGTCTGCTCCTCTTAGTTGTTTTCCTATTATGATCCTTTATACTAAAATCTAACATAAGTAGTGATTCTATAGTCTGTTCTTTTTTATTTATATTTTTTCCCTGTATGAAAATGTACCTGTTTGTCTGTACCTCTGACGATTTGTATTTGTATGTATTATATATATGTTCCTCTTGTACCAAATTATTTGGTCTGAGTGAATAAACTGAACTTGAACTTGAACTTGTAAGACACGCCCATTTTGTGTCACTCATGTTTAATGATGTTATTGGGTTTAAGGATTCAAAATTAATTCGTAATGTCATCAAAGACGAAGAGAGCTGAAAATGTAAATATTCAGTGTTAGTTACAGTTTTTGCACCTCTGACACATTGATATCGACTGTTCAGTATTGTTTACGAATATATATATATATATATATATATATATATATATATATATATATATATATATATATATATATATATATATATATATATAAAGTAAAATTAACATAGTGTAATCAATATTGGCCTTGACATGAATATTTTGTAGATATATCATAAATCATTATTATGCAATTTTAAAAGATGATTAAGATTACCGGAGGAACTCTTAAGTGGATTATATCTGTTATATCTGGCTGTCCCGGATAGCTGAGACCAGAAGGAAAACTGAATCAGGACCACAAGATAATCTAGATTAATTTTTAATTCCTCAACTAGGACGAAATGTTTTAATTTCATTCCGCAGCGCATTATTCAAATAAACGATCGAAATGTGTTAGATATCATATAGTATATTTTCTGCTTTTTTTGGTTATTTATGTCGGCACATAATGTGATGAAAATCCATATATAGCCAGCAAAAATGAATTTGCATAAAAATAATCTTTTAAACTATACACAATTTTGCACCAACTGTTTATTTTCGTCCACGAGGAATTCTTTATCTTCACACTTTATTTCTGTCATTTTCTTTAAAAATAAAATTTTAAAAAACCCTACGATCCGAGATCAGTGAAAAATCTCAGTAAGCGGTAAATAAGGAATCTTATCATGTTGGGACCAAGAAATGTGGGTTCATCTCTATTTTAACAGTCCTCCGATAGATTAATGTTTCTTTACACTTAATATCTTCAATCTTTATGGGAAGAAAGAAAACATCATTTACATATATTTAAGTGCGGATCACGCAGATTTCCCCTCCAAATGGTTCCAAAGCGATTCAATTATATAGTTGTTTGAAGGGGAAAATGACAAATTGTGAACGATAAACATATTTTGTAATTTTTTCTTGCCGGACAAAGGATGTTTATGTCCTTCGCCGTAGCGGTTCAATAAGGTCCCAGGACCCTACAGAACGACCGCATCCAAAGCAAGGATGCTACTTTTGCCCCAAGGTCCAATTTTCACGGTGTCTCGCCGCTTTTTATAAAGACCAGCATTAAAAGCACCCATGTTCGAATTTCCTTTAATCAATCGTAAGCCACGTCAGACGTCTTTTCGAACGCTACATTAATTCTCGCAGTATCTACGTAAACAATCAAATATTTAGTCTATATATACCCGGATGATAGAAATCTTTTTCTATTTCATTTGAATCCTTTCCATCCGATTGAAGTGCAATTAGGTTAATATTTGACCCCATTGTGACCCCTGTAAGAGTCGGGCATATAATACCCCCCGATCGGCGACAGACAGACACTCTGTCCTGTATGGAGGAAGAAGAAACATGTTAATCCGCGCTGTTTTCGTGGTCGGGGTGTTTCTAGCTGCGGCGCTCTCCGTCCCTTTGAAGAGTAAAAATGACGAAGGTAATCTTGAAAATGAGTAAATATCATCTTCTCTATACTAACAGTCATTCTTTTTAGTAATATCCTTCTTGTTTTACATATAAGGACCAACAATACATTTTTTTTTCTCTTATTAATGAAATGGACGAATCTTTGAATTAAATTCGGTGAAAATGGTGTAAAGAAAATAGGTTTATTTGAAAGTATAATTTTTTTCAATCGATTGGGAGAGAAAAAAACAAACCTTTTTTTTTTTAAGTTTGCCTATAAATGTATTTTACTTAAAAAATTCTAGAAGACAAAAAATTGATAAAAATACTGAAATTAATGAGTTACATAAAAAATGTATATTAGTGATCGATCTTTAATATTAAAGTTTTTTACAAATTATAAGGAAAAAAAATGACTAATGAATAAACACATAAAAACGATAAAGAACGGAGAGAAAGAAATTCAAATAAAAAGTACAATAAAGAGCAACAATCAAACAATAAAAAAAAAATACAAAATCTATTTACAGTGTATATTTTGTTTTTGTTACAGATTCATTGAGGGAAGAAGTACGAGAACTGCTGGATTATCTCAAGGAGGACCAACCTGACGATGAATTATCGGTGATTATCCTTAAACAAGAGTACACGCCTTGAATTCAACGCGTCTTTTATGTTTTACAGTTTCTTTAAAAAGGGGGAATTTACATTTCACTAAATGTCTTTTAACGCTAAGTCCTATAAAACTTAAGTTGTCTTTTTTAATAAGTACATGATTTATAAATCAAGTAATTGTTAAACTCAAACTTATTTTTCAAATAGTATTTATGTCATTGGAGAACAAAATATAGAGTTGGCTAGAGTGTTACTATAGGACTATTCTGTTTCCTTCCTTAACAGAACTTATTATCTTTTTTTTATTTTACACAACGTATATAGCATTATTCATTTACTTCATTGTAAAATAGTTAAGTCTAGAAAGTACGCAACACTTTTTTTTGTTCCGTCTCGGACAAAAGCACACGAATAAAAATGCAGCACGTGACTAATACAGCACGTGACTGTCGTCTGAATTTCTGCAGACTGCGAGCGAAAAATTCATTATGCATTATGCAAAAAATAGATTTATGTTAAGGATGTTTTTCGTTGATGATCAAAATAATGAATGGAAATAAGAACGAAAAAAGATTAATAAAATATGGTGCCGAGTAAGCAAAGTTGAGATTAAGTGTTCTCACCGTCTCCTGTCAGAGCTACATGTAATAAGCCATTTAAACAAAAGACGGTATAATACGACGAGACAAAAATAAAATTTTTCACCCCCCCCCCCAATAAAAATAAATTCTGCGAAAATAGAGTATACGTGCATGATTAAGTTGATGAATTTATAATTATATAACAATAATATTTTATTACCCAGAGAATTGACCACCTGGAGAAAGGGAAACGATTGTTCCGGAAATACTTTGGAGAAGAAAAACGAAATAATAACGATGGGAAAAAAGACAAAGCAGAGAAGGGCAAGAAAAAAGAGAAGCCAGGAAAGCACAGTGATATGATTGATGAAGAGGTACGGTTACTCTCTGTCAGTTTGATTTGAACATATTTTATTGTATACATATATATAAGATACATATACAAATGGTTCGGACACAAGTTTTGACAACTTACTAGGTCTTTACCATTAAATAGAAAAAATTATACAAAACTTACAACTGTTATTGCATGATATAGAATTGTTATTACGATAAATGAAAATAAGTGATGTATACGAAAATAAGAATCATGCACATAAACTATATGAAACAAATCTACCAGTTTCGTTGATGTACAATTGAACTGTAATGAGAATAACTGCAATTTCTGTCCGAATTCTGTCAGTTTGTCCGTATAGTGTGTCTTTCTTCTCTATGTTTCTCTATTTATCTGTCTGACACATCTTCATCTTGTTTAAATATATCTCCACGGATCTATTGTCGACATATACATGTACCTCGGATGTTTTTTGAGAATTCCTCCATAATTTGTCAATTGTGTAGATATTTTAGTTTCTTGTTTGAGGATCGTTTATGCTAGAAGACAAAATACCTTCGACTTTTTTTTTTTTTTTTTTACATTTAAATCTACTTGGCGAGTGTAAACGCAAAGGTTATACAAAATAAAATAATTTTCTAATTTACACCCAAAAGGCTAATTAAATAGGATGTTAATGCTTGTAGTTTGCATGGTTTCTGGTCATTGCTTTCATGCAAATCCCAAAGTACAGCTGTTAAAAGCAACACTTTCTCTGGTGCTAAATTTTATTTTCAGAATTTTGAAACTGTAATTTACGCGCAAACGATTTTGTTTATACAATTCCAAAAGTTATACCGGTATATTTTAATTTACATTTACTGCTTTCGACACATCTGTATTCTACAATACAGGAACATTTTTTCTGTTACATTTTATGACGATGTTCTATCATAAAACTTTGGATTATATAGACATCACGGCTATGTACGCTTTTGACAGAAAAAATAAACTTCTGAAAATATACCACTCTTGTTGCTTTAAAACATGTGTGATCATAGCGGATGAACAAATACCAAAAAAACAAAAAAAAAAAACCCAACAAAAAAAACAAAAACAAAAGTCCACCCATCCCCTAGCAAAACTAACAAAACAAAACAAACAAAACAAATCAAAACCTTAACAGCGTGAAAATAAAACCAAGTTTCCTTTTGTAGTGGTTTGGTTGCTTTAACGCATGACTACGCGCTGTCAAACACCTATCTGCGTAGATTGCTAACGACCTTTCAAACCTATGTTATTTTTCAAAATATCGGCGTGCGACAAACAATTCAGTCACGCTCTGCTGATTTTTGCTTCAGGATGTGGACCCAAATGACGAGAAACTAATGCAGTTATTGGAGGGAATGGCAGTAGAAAAGAACGGAAAGGTCTACCAGGTAAGGTCTGGATTTTGTATTTTGATGACGTCAGATACATGTAATGTATTGAAATTCTAACGTATTTTTAAGTTACAAACATAGCCACCCCCTCCAAAAAAAATAAATAAATAAATTAATTACCCCCTCTACCCCCTCCCCCTCCGAAAAAAATTGTTTTTGGAAATCAGATTTTAAAAGTTTTCTGTTTTTGATTTAATCTTGAAATTAATTAAAATGATTTTATCAGATTGAAATAAAGACGATATCTTAGCAAACGTAATAATAATAAAAGGAACAATCGGAGACCACTAAATAAAATTTTCTGCTATTATCCCTCCGTTCATATCATGTTAAAAAAAAAAAACAACAACAACTACAACAAAAACTGACCGTTTGTAAATTTTCGTTGTTTAGGTTAATGAAAATTGTTTTATTGTTCAAGGTTCATAAGGCGATCATTGCACTGGGTCTCAACTAGTCTATACTCCAGTAATCTCGGACTATTAAATAGATGATTACTAATATAAGCTGAAATTGATAACAACATGTCATTGCAAATTGAAATTTAAGATTAGATACTCATCGGAGTAACTCCTTTTTTAATATTAAGACAACTTTTTGATATAAATAACCAACAGGCACAAGGCTTGCACCCCGAATTGACAGCCATTGCCAAAGGTAACAAGATGGACAAACACCCCCTCACACCGGACCAGGCCAACATCGAGGGGATCCCCAGAGACCAGGTACACATGCAGGGATTAACACAATAAAAACAAACTTAACCCGTGCAGTCAGACGGTTTGTAACACTATACTATTATTTAAAGAATAGGGAATTATTCTTTGAGTATTATGAGATGATGATTTTGGTCGGGGCCTGATCAAATCCAATAAAGCCTGAAAATCACCTCATGATACATATATTCTAAGAACGATTCCTTATTACTTATATTTATATACTTTTCAGCTATTGTACGATCAAATACCTGAATATAGATATTAAGCAAACCCCGTTGACGCCTTAATTATACGTCATTTAAAGTTATTGGACTGTATAGTACAAAATCGATATGTTGGGTTATCACATGCAAAGACACTGAAAAATAAAACAATGTTTCTACAATGACCATTGCTTTCAGACACCTGTGGATTCCTAATGGGACGCGAAGAATACTATCCGCGTAAAATCGCGAGAACACAATTACTCACAAATTCTGAAATCTCGCTTTTATTTTTCGGAAAGCTATAAACTAAATAAATCAATGATAAAAAAAATCGTCTTTTGCGTTTTCAAAGCGCTAAGCATAGTACGGGCTATTGTGAATCTAATGTACGGGTTATTGTGAATTTAATACGGGCTATTGTAAATCTAATGTACGGGTTATTGTGAATTTAATGTACGGGGCTGCATTATTTAAGGGGCTGCCACGCAGTGATGAGGAAATATAGTGCCTACACAGATGCTGAAATGTTATACATATATCTGTTATATACTGGTTTGAACATATTTTATTGTATAACATAGGCGTCGGAACCGGGGGGGCTAGGGGGGGCTTAGCCCCCCCACTTTTTTTGCAAAGTTATACCCAACCATTAAAAACATAGCATGATAGAGGGCTGAGCCCCCCCCCCCCCCCCCCCCCCCACTTTTTCTAGCAGGAAAGATTATTGTTCCTAAATTTACCTTGAAAGATTGAGAAGTTAGATTGAGAAGCATACTACTACCCCCCCCCCCCCCCCCCCCCCCCCCCCCCCCCCCCCCCCCCCCCCCCCCCCACGGATTAGGATTTCCATGATTTTGGGAATTACTTTTTTCTCAATATTTCTGAGGATTAGTCTAGCCCCCCCACTTTCAATTTGCTTCCGACGCCTATGTATAAACAAATACAAATGGTTCGAACACAACTTCTTACAACTTACGAGGTTCTTACCAAGTATAACAATTTACAACTGTATAGTAGTTTAGAATGGAAAGTACATAGAAATGGATATTACTAATATAGTTAAGTTATTGAACAAACATACATGTATAAACAGATCTGTTGAATTTGGTTTAGGCAGTAAAATTGAAATTACAAGAATCTGCCACAATCTCTTATAAATCTTTGAACAGCTAAAAAAACATGTTGGTTTAAATTGACACTCAGAGATTCATCTCCCCACAAAAGTAAATGACAATTAATGATATTAATTTGATTTAAGTTTGGTTCAAAAGGTTTGAAAACAATTCATTTCGTGCATTGGTATAATTTTTACAACCAAAAAACAAATGATAAGAATCTTCTGGTAATCCGCATTGGCAACTAGGGCTTTCCAAAATATTTTTTCTGAAAAGGTCGAAGTTTAAGATACAGTTATGTCTGAGTGTTGTGTGTATGATGTTAAGTCGTCTCTTGCCGAAGCAAAAATAGGACGGAGGTTTAATTTGGTTTAATTGAATACTGCTTTTGAAACTTGTAAAGGAGGAATTGTTTCTGATAAGTAAACTTAAACTATTCCATTTATTGATCGTGTCAGGAACAAACGATTTCTTGAATATTTCTAGTCTACATTTCGGAATAGTATAGTTTTCTCGATTGCGTGTATTATAATTCGATTCTAAAGTCCTGATAGAAGGGAACATTTCTTTTAAATAATCAGGTACCAAATTATTATGAATTTTATACATTGTGCTCAATTTTGTTAATTTTCGTCTCTCGGAAAGAGGCGTCCAACCTGTTTCTAAATAAAGGGACTCTCTTGAAGATAATATGGGTAAGCCAGTGATGATTCTTGCCGCATAGAGTTGAACTTTTTCTAATTTTTCGACATCTTGTAATGAACAACCATTCCAGACAACTGAGCAGTATTCAATTAAAGGTCGAATAAAAGTCATGTACATTTTTGATAAAGTATTTCTTCCTATGCTAAATTTGAGCTTCTTCAACAAGCCAAGTCTTTGGTATGCATTTTTAACAATATTATCGATATACTCTGACCAGCAAAGGTTTTGACAAAAAAGTAATCCTAAGTGTTTGTGTGATGAAACATATTCTAATCGACTATTTTGGAATTGGAGTTTGGGAGAATAAAAATTTGTTTTGAGTGTAAAAAATATTGCTTTTGTTTTGGATGGATTAAATCTTAACAGCCAAGTGGATGACCAGTTTTCTAGAACTTTCAGATCGTGATTCAGGACATATTCAATATTGGCAACATTGTATGAAGAAGATTGTAAAGAGTTATCATCAGCGAACAGTCTACACAGTGAAAGCATATTTTCTGACACATCGTTAACATAAATCAAAAATAGAAGAGGGCCAAGAACTGAGCCCTGTGGTACACCAGCAATGACACCTCTACAGGAGGATAATATGTCCTTATACATAACTTTTTGTTTACGATTACATAAGTAGCTTTCAAACCAATTAAGAATATTGCCACATATACCATATGTTTGTAATTTAAAAAGTAGACCTTTGTGCCACACTCTGTCAAAAGCTTTCGACAAATCCAAAAAAAACATGCAACAAAATTTCCCTTCATCTATAGCTTTAACAATACTGTGATATGTTTCTAGTAATTGATATAAAGTTGAGTGGCCAGGCAAAAAACCAGCTTGATATTTATAAAATAGGTTATTTTTAATAAAATAATTGTAGACATGATTGAATATAATTCTTTCCATAATTTTGCTAACACAGCTCAAAAGTGATACAGGTCTGTAGTTTGTTGCTACAGAAGGATCGTCCTTTTTAAACAATGGTAAGACATGAGCAATTTTCCAATCATTTGGATACACATTTTCAGTCAAAGATTTGTTGAATAACAAACATAGTGGTTTGGCGACAGATTGTAAAGTAGATTTTAACATTTTGTGACTTATTGCATCTGGACCTATGGCTTTGTTAACAGGGAGTATTTTTATTATATCAATAACTTCTTGCTCCTCAATAGTTACATTGTTTAATTTGTCGTTACATATGTGATATAATTGAGGTAGTTGACTTAAAGAGTCATCAACGTTTGAAATAGATGAAAAATATTTGTTTAATACACCACCTTTTCTGTATCGGTAAAAGCAACATTAAATTCACCCGTATCAGACGTATACTGTATCGGTGGAATGTCTTTCGTTGGTTTTGCATGAAAAGCGTCTTTAATTAACTTCCAGTATAATTTGTTATTATTATTCGAGCTCGCGTCCGACAATTGTAAGTCAATACTATCATAATAATTACAAAGTGCATGTTTTTTCATGTTGTTAACTTTGTTTCTGTGTTTACGATAATTTATCCAATCAGATTCATTCTTTGTTTTTAATGCTTTGTTTCGAAGCCGGTTGCGTATTCTAATGGTTTTTCTAAGCGTTGAGTCAAACCATGGTTTGTCCTTGGGCCGGATAGTGACCGATTTTTCTGGTATACATTCACGTACAAGCTTTAAATATTGTGAAGTAAATTGTTCAGTTGCAGTATTGACATTTTCTGCGTTGCTTATTATGTTGCGCCATTCACAGTCATTAATTAGTTTGTTAAGTTTGTCAAAATCCGCATCTTTGTATCGCCAGACATTACATACATATTATGTTATATACATACAGAAGCTGGGTTAGCGCTTTTCATTACTATCAGAGATTATATTCTCGCTATTTGATACAGAACAGTGGAAAAAACGGAATTAGGTACTCGCGTGAAATAAGGTATTCGAATATAGTACTGTGAACTGAATTACGATATAGAGGTATTCAAATGTACATAGAGAAACGCCAATTGGTGTGGAAATAGATCAACCATTGTTGTGAATATTATATTTCATATGAATAAAAAGAACATTAATTTTATTTTAAAAAATATTTAAATTTTCAAGGTCGAAAGAAAAAAGAGAAGTTTTTGGAAAGCGGCGTGGAAATGGCCAAAAGCCATTGTACCGTTTACCATCGACAACAATACTATAGGTATGTTATTACACAACATATGCTAAATTCACAATTCATATTTTTAAAGATCGGGTTTTTTTATTTGTAAAAAGGTAAATAGTTATAAATTAGGACTGAAGTTTGATATTTATTGCATGAAAGCTGATCAGAATAGTCTTAATATCAGTCTGATTGTTTGAATTTTTTGTTTTTGCAGTAAAACAAGGGAGTTATGACGTCATTAACAAAGCAGCCGAAATTTTCAATAATCGCACTTGTTTAAAATGGCTACCATACACACCGGAACTAGCGGAGGAAGTAGGACATAACCATTATGTGGAGTTCAGGAATTCCGGGTTTGTGTTCTATTTTTAGAATGATCATATTTCTGGCAATGATGTGATTATCTAATGTGATTCATACATACTCATCACGTGATCGTTTCATTTTAATATTCACTGCATTGTAGATAGCGTGTTGTGCATAATATTCCAATTGACACTGAAAGTATTATACTAAATTTAAAAAAAAAAAAGCTCCAAAAATATACATGGTAAACGGACACTGAACCAATGAACTATCGCGGTACACGTTGAATTAAATTCAAAATTATAAGAACTGATAGCAATCCTTAAAGTAGCATTAAACAGACCATAAACTTGTAAATTAATTAAGGTGGATCCCTACTCAGACGCGTCATCAATTTAGCAGATATATTAAGCTTTAAAATCGAAAACGATATTTGTTCGGATTTACTGTTTTTTGCTCTAATTTTTAATGTTTAATTGATAATTCTGAATTTGATAGAAGCAGTCAAGTGTAAATAATGTCTACAAGTATATAAAGGTTTTGATCTTATTGAGTCCAATAGTTGGAAATCGTGAATTTGTGTACTGAGATTTTAGTACGTTTGTGTTTATATATGCAGAGGAAAGGTACTGTTTATCCCAAAAATTAATTTGTATTCAATACATGTAGTTTTGAAAGAAGACTTTTAAGGTTTATCAAAGCAAAGAAATAAAATGCTGTTTTCTGATGTATTTTTAAATTGTGTTCGTGTCACTTTTTTTTAGCTGCATTTGATAAGGGGGTATATATGTTCTAAAGGTCGTAGAAAAAAGAGAAGCATTTGAAATACTATATTTTTTTTTGCTTTTTAGTTGCAGTAGACATAAAACTACTATTTTAAAGTTTAAAAAATGGCGTTTAAACATAAAATGTTTAAGATAAGTTCAAAAATTTGAAATTATGTAAAAAGTTTGAAATAGCATTTTTGTAACATTTCATTTTAAAATTTAATTTTAATTTTTAATCAATCACATATTGATAATTACACTTGTTATTACTTTCTTACATATTTAATGATTAATTAAAAGATTTGAATCTTTGTTTTGCTTTGATATTTTTTTAATATGAGCCAAAAAATGATTTGGGTTGAAATAATGTGATCGAAGAAGGGGGCATGCATTTTCTGGAGACTCTGGTGATAAAAGTAAATAGTTAAGACATGTATTTTTGGGGTTTTTTTTATTACGTAAGTTATTATTCTACTTGATTAATGAAAAAAACCTTTACTTTAACCACAACAATCCTGAGTAGGGACCTACCTTAAGATGACGTTAGAAATATGACGTGTTGATCCATGGGATGGTTCATACAGAACTGAACGCGTTTGCTCTTCAAACCAGAAAAGAAAGGACTAGATCTGCAGATATCTGAATTTGATAGCCGAAAATATTTTTTTTTAATTTTTGTTTTTTCCTGTGTTACAGCGGCTGCTGGTCGTACGTTGGTTATATAACCAGGAGTCCCCAGGTCATCGGGATGCACGAGTCTGGTTGTATGAGTGTGAGTACAATTCATAACTCAAGTTATCGTCCTTCAGTCTAAGAAAATGACAAAAAATATATTAAGCAGTTATTTGTTAATTTACATGTTACGTCCACAGCTTGTAATATACATAATTTCCAAAAATTAGTCTTATATAGCTGGCTAGTACAGTATCAGGTTTCATTTTAAACAAGCTGATTTTAAATATGTAAATGTATATAAACGCAGATGTTATAAAGAGTAAACACATTCTTGTGCTGAAATAAGGAACATATTGTTTATTTGATAGGAAAATAATTGTATTATAATGCGCTATTACCTAAAATTTCTTTTATTTTTGAAAACGGACAAATATGATTACATTTTTATCAAATTACAGAGAGAGGATTCATTAAGTTAATAACGTTAGAGTATATATATCAAAACGTATCATGTCTGTGTTCTTCAATCATCGTTTAATTGATTTAGTCGTTTATATCATAACATATGTACGTATTGACTGTATTTGCATTTACATTTATACCATATAATAATGTATCCATTATCCGCCAAAATTCCACATGATATAAGAGGTTCCTTAAGACGTATTCCTGCAAGTCTCGATGTACTTTAAGGTTGGGATTTCAATCCACGAGATGTTACACGCCGCTGGCTTAATGCACGAACAGTCTAGGAGTGATCGAGACGAATACATACGTATGATCAAGGAAAACCTGAAAGAAAACATCGACAACGGCAACATGGCAAAGACAAGCACGTTCGATTTCAACGCCTACGACTATGAAAGCATCATGCAGTACAGTTTGTGGGTAAGAATTCATTCAAATCACGTTGTATTGGCAGCTATGCAGAATTTGAAAATAAAAGTTGTAGTTTTTTTTAAAAACTTTTTAGGTAAACGTCACTGCAACATTAACGATTTTGACGTGCAATAGATCTTAAATTTAATTAAATCTAAATCTACAATTCAAATTGATAATAACATACACTATTTCTTTCAGTACTTTCAGTACTTTGATTTTTGTCTGTGTAGGCCTTTTCCAAGACCGGGGGACAATCAATGGAGTTCTTGGACAGAGATCTCGAATTTTTAGCAGGGACAGGCGCAGGGGAGGGGCTGGATTTTTATGACGTCAAAGATATTACAGTAAATTACAAATGCGCAGGTGAGGAATCTTCAAATCACTTACTCAAATGGAACGTACTCTTATCGATTTTCAATTCCATGATACTTTTAAAGTTCACATGATCAGAATTTTGGGGATTGTCAATTTTTCACAACTTCATATGGAGGTGAAATAACTTATCTGTTATAATTTGTTGAAACTGTGCTTCCTAATTAATTTATGATGTAAACTTGTCGGAAATCCCGCCCCGACCCATGGCAACCTTGGTGAATTGAGCCACCATTAAAAACGAGCCGCCGCTAATTTATGTACTTGTTTATTCCACGAATTGGTTAACGCCCACTAATAAACCTTTAAAAAAAATAACAATTCATGCAGGAAAATTGGATCAAATGAACTTTTATTAATTTTACAGTTTGTACCTGTTGATTTACAATATTTTAACAGCACATTGCACAGACCCTCCAGGGTGTGTCAACGGGGGCTTCGTCAACCATGACTGTGTGTGTTACTGTCCCAGGGGATACACAGGGGAAACATGTGAAACAGTGATCACTGACGATGGTAGGTCTTACAAAGTGTGAGCTTCTTTAATATCTAACATATGAAGCAACCGTTCTCACATAGCTATATGTGTGAGCTTCTTTGATATCTAACATATGAAGCAACCGTTCTCACATAGCTATATGTGTGAGCTTCTTTGATATCTAACATATGAAGCAACCGTTCTCACATAGCTATATGTGTGAGCTTCTTTGATATCTAACATATGAAGCAACCGTTCTCACATAGCTATATGTGTGAGCTTCTTTGATATCTAACATATGAAGCAACCGTTCTCACATAGCTATATGTGTGAGCTTCTTTGATATCTAACATATGAAGCAACCGTTCTCACATAGCTATATGTGTGAGCTTCTTTAATATCTAACATACGAAGCAACCGTTCTCACATAGCTATATGTGAATCTTTAATATCTAACATATGAAGCAACCGTTCTCACATAACTATATGTGAATCTTTAATATCTAACATATGAAGCAACCGTTCTCACATAGCTATATGTGAATCTTTAATATCTAACATATGAAGCAACCGTTCTCACATAGCTATATGTGAATCTTTAATATCTAACATATGAAGCAACCGTTCTCACATAGCTATATGTGAATCTTTAATATCTAACATATGAAGCAACCGGTCTCACATAGCTATATGTGAATCTTTAATATCTAACATATGAAGCAACCGTTCTCACATAGCTATATGTGAATCTTTAATATCTAACATATGAAGCAACCGTTCTCACATAGCTATATGTGAATCTTTAATATCTAACATATGAAGCAACCGTTCTCACATAGCTATATGTGAATCTTTAATATCTAACATATGAAGCAACCGTTCTCACATAGCTATATGTGAATCTTTAATATCTAACATATGAAGCAACCGTTCTCACATAGCTATATGTGAATCTTTAATATCTAACATATGAAGCAACCGTTCTCACATAGCTATATGTGAATCTTTAATATCTAACATATGAAGCAACCGTTCTCACATAGCTATATGTGAATCTTTAATATCTAACATATGAAGCAACCGTTCTCACATAGCTATATGTGAATCTTTAATATCTAACATATGAAGCAACCGTTCTCACATAGCTATATGTGTGAGCTTCTTTGATATCTAACATATGAAGCAACCGTTCTCACATAGCTATATGTGAATCTTTAATATCTAACATATGAAGCAACCGTTCTCACATAGCTATATGTGTGAGCTTCTTTGATATCTAACATATGAAGCAACCGTTCTCACATAGCTATATGTGTGAGCTTCTTTGATATCTAACATATGAAGCAACCGTTCTCACATAGCTATATGTGAATCTTTAATATCTAACATATGAAGCAACCGTTCTCACATAGCTATATGTGAATCCAAGCTACAGTTTGTTCATGATATGAAGTGATATTATATGAAAAAGCTATTCCTCTACCAAAACGTTCCTTTTACTTGTTTTACTTTTTTACCTGTTTTGTACCTTTTTATTCTACGGACACTTTACATGGTATTGCTACATAACATTAACAATTTTCACGATAATTCTTGATAAATGGTGCAATGGGATTAGATCTATTAGTAGTGTAACAATAACCGCTCATTTTGTAAATTAAAAAAAATATTTTTATCGAATCAGGAATATTCTAAAAAATGGTTAGATAGAAACTCAGCATTAAAGGTTATTGATTAATATCAAAAGTCAATTTTATTTCATTGTTTATATGTTTATTTTCTAACAAACAATCTGTTGTATTTGTAAAGAAAGTAAAAAAGTGCATCAAAGTTACTTAATAAAACTACTCTTAATTACTAAAATTATTAATTATTGTTTATAAATAATTCATAATAGTATAATTGATGAATTATTGATTTATTAATAATTTAATTTTCCATACCTTTCCACTGACAGGTTGTGGGGGAATGATCGAAGTTCCTCTTGGTAAAGACGTCTTTGTGACGTCACCCGGATATCCAGTTTCTTATCCACTCGGAAAAGTTTGCCGGTGGGGCGTGAAGGTAAACGAGTTAATTTAGTAAATGTGATATTTGTAACGTTTTCTTTTCATATGTCATCTACAGCTAAGCTTTCTTGTGGGATTATGCAATTAGCCAAACCCTGATAGGATATTTTAAACATACCGGAGTAAACAGTCATCAATAGGGCCCGCAAATAGTACATAATTATTGCAACGAAGTCAAACCGTATATTTAAACAATAAATAAGTAAATTTTGTTCAGCAATGGTCGCTACCTCCATAACCCGCATGAATCATCAAAGAAAGCATTTTATTGTTTAAATTAACATCTTTCTTTAACAAATTAATAAACTGATTATGAAAAGTAAGTAAAATTTACTAAATTACTGTTAACGTACATAAGTACGGTAGCTAAAAGAAAAAACCAAACGTCTCTTGTAAAACTGAATCTGACATTATCATGATTATTTCATGCAGTCCATGATTTTTCTTAGGTCGCTGTAAGTTTCGACCAATTAATATACAGGGCGTGTCTATTTCTGTCCTGTCACTTTCTCGTCAGTTTCAGCTGCTGTAGATTTCGACCAATAGATAAATGGGGCGTGTAGATTTAAGTCTGGCTGTTTTTATAGAGCTATGAATTAACTATAAGTTTCCTAAGAAATAGAGGAAATAATCCTTGGTAGATGTAAATATATAATAACATACTAAGTCTTTGCACTCCAGATTCAACTTAACAGTTGATGTTTGCTGCTCGTCCGGTACTGTTGGATATTTTTTTGTAGTTGTGATACTTTATATTAAACTCATTTCTCCGGTGCTCATGTCCTCGGCGGCAAAGTACTGTTGAATAAAAATGAGCAAGTGAAGATGCAACAAAATCAACCTTATAAATGTGATCTCTTCCCTCTCTCATGAAAGCATTAGTCCATATACACGTCTCTGTTTTAATTAAGATATTCAATGAGTTAAGCTGTGACACTAGTTGGCGCGACTTTTGACCCATCAATTCACTATCTAGTCCATTAATCTAAGTTTAAAAGAAATCTCATGTTTTAGTCCATTCGCAGAATCACAGATTAATACAATGAGTTTCAACCTTTCACAGTAATACAAACAATCTGCCTTTGTTGGTTTTTGTTCAACTTTGTTTATTTCTGATAAACATCTGATTTGCCACTTTGAAATATGGCATGATATTTTGGAAACTAGCGTGTACATCGGAGATTTGATCTATAATTACACAGGTCCCCGAGGGGTGGTACGTCCGAATGACGGTTGAGGAGCTCCATTTAGCGGACAACAATTTGGACAGATGTTATCATTGGTTGGAGATTCAGTACAATCTCCCTGGACAGACAGGAATCAAGTAAGGACAACGAACAACGATCACACACGCGGTTACAAGTAGTTATAATAAACCATCTTTCTTAGTAAGAATCTTCTAAGTAAAAATCACAATTTTATGTCATTTTTTTTTAGTTCTTTAACAGAAAATACTGCAATTGCAGTCAATAAAGAACCAATGGAATGTGATTTTTACAAGAATTATTTTTAGAGATTATTAGTGAATGATGCGACTGTATCTGTTTTAATAAGCATTCTTTGGGAATTATGAATGGAGAACAGTGATTTGACGTGAACATATTTTATTGTATACATATATATAAGATACATATACAAGTGGTTCGGGCACAAGTTCTGACATGGTTCGGACACAAGTTCTGACAACTTACTAGGTCTTTACCATTAAATAGAAAAATTATACAAAACTTACAACTGTTATAGCATGATATAGAATTGTTATTACGATAAATGAGAAGAAGTGATATATATATACGAGAAGAAGAAACATGCACATAAACTATATCAAACAAATCTACCAGTTTCGTTGATATACACTTGAACTAATGAGAATAATGGAGACCAGTCGTAGCACAATCAGTGAAATGATTTCAGCTATTTAAAAATGAATTCCATATACTAGTATCCATTTTTGTCATTGATTTGTCATTGATCGAATTTACCAAAGGGTGTTAAATCTGTAATCTTGTATTGGCAAAATTTGTTTTTTACTATAACTTGGCATTTTTCTGCGTATAGTGTTTTTGTAATGTTAAAGTGATCGCGATCCCCACTTATGAAATAAAATAGATTAGATAAAAGGTCACCACGATAACAAATAAAGGTTGGCTGACATAAACTTTCATGGGAACGAAAAAACACAATTTATAAAAAAAAATGAAATTTAAATTTTAAATTCACGTAGACGTTGCGGGGATATGATTGGTGACCAGTGGACAGGCTCCAAGGACAGTCCAAACTTCATGACCTTGACCTTTAACAGTCAATTTGTCCAGGACAGGGTCCCAGAGAAGGGCTTCAGATTGCGGTTCAACGCCGTGGGGCGAGGTATAGGTGTCTCATAAAAATAATCATGAATGATAAATGATTATTTTACTGAATTTAAAACCTTTTCTCTCTTTGTAAAAATGAAGATGCAAATGTATTCCATCAATAATTAGACATGTCTTGATAACCTACATTTAAAATAAAAATTTCTAAGTCTTACATGAAGTAAAAAAAATTAATGCAAAATGAAATCTTATCAATTTAGATGTTTATACTACATAAAATGTATGAATAGATTTCTGAAATCTGGAATATATTGTATCTTAAATCTCAATGACAAAAACGGTGACCATACAAGCAAAACAACAAACGTTAAAACTATGTTATTCGACAGGAACCACAGTGTTTGCTCTGATCTGTTTACAGGCTGTAAGAACAACCCGTGTAAGTACGGAGACTGCCGCGAGAGCGAGCTCGACTGCCAGTTCACGTGCGCCTGCTACCCAGGGTTCACGGGAGAGCTCTGTGACCAGTTGTCGGGTGAGAATGATGCACCCCACATTGCAATGTCTTTATTTCAATAAATTGATTTAAAACCCATGTTCATCCAAACAGATATGAATGGCTTTCTTGAGATGTATATTGAAATGCAAACTAAAAACACAGTCATTTGAAAGTATTCTTCTGAAACAAAGCAATCCGGCTTTCAAAGTCACGCGGAATTTACAGTTTATTTGACAGTTTACAATGTTAAGTTTTTTTCAGATGACACCAGCTTGGAGTGTTCATTTGAGACTCGGCAATGTTTTCTAGAGAATACGTCTGAGGGAGACGATTTTGACTGGGCACTGAATTCAGTGAGTACAATTATATAGGACCATTGACAAAACTCATGTATGGAGATTTCGTTTCATGAGTTCTTCCAAAAATCTGTTCGTAAACTTTTATTTGGATTTTAACAAGATAGAAAATGTTCGATGGAAAAGCAGTGCTGATAATCTGCATGAGTTTTACAGGATCTGGTGTAACATTTTTAAGATACAATGCCCATTTAGTCATCTGTCAAATTTCCAATTGCAAAATGAGAACAATCGTGTCATACAGTTTACTCAGTATATATGTCAGTGATATCATGCTCAAATCTTCAACACTCCCTCTAATGACATTATTTGCAGGGTTCTAGCAGCTCACAAGGGACCGGACCAGAGAGAGCTTATAAAGGAAACAACTACATCTTCACAGAGATGTCCAGCCCTCGGGTCAAGGGTGACAAGGCGTGGCTGGTGTCGAGTCCGACATTCCCAGGTCTGGGTTTTCCCCCTACCTTTAGACATAAGCAAAATTGATGCAACTTTTTCAAAAAATTACAAATGTACATAGAATAGCTGTTGCGTTCTATTCACCATTAACAGGACCTTGTGTTCAATTCCGTGATCCCTTTATGTGAAGGGATGCCTTTGTATCAACAAATCACATACTACCAATAAATCTTGTGCATTTTACAAAATCATAAAAAAAAATATCATACTATTTGACAAATATTTGAAATTGCAATGATAATTCTTTTTTTAATCTTTATCTTGACATTTCTTACCTACACAGCGGCGGAGAGATGTCTGTCATTCCGGTATCACATGTTTGGACACACGGTGGACACGCTGAACGTTCTTGTTTCCGGGAAGGACCTTGCACAGAGCGTGGCCTGGACACAGTCCGGTAACCAAGGCAGCGACTGGAAATACGGTCAGGTCACCATCCAGAAAATGGAGGAACTGAAGGTAATCATAGCTTATAGTGGTCACATGATCCGCAACGTAGTCGTATGTAAATCAGTGAAGAAAGAGACGAAATTATCAAATGAGCATTTCTTAAAATTACCCTTTACTCATAAACTATATTTATAACTATGAACATACTTCAAAAAGCTAAGAATACTCCTTAAGATTACGGAGTTACATTATACTGACACTTATAACGGGCACTCTATTTATACTTCATGTAAGAACACGTTACTACAATGATGTACATTATGCAAGGAACATGAATATATAGTTCATACATTTTCATGGGTAAAAAAATATCTTATTCATCATTTTATCTCACATTATACATTCTCCAGATCATCTTTGAAGCTATCAGAGGAGATGATTGGAACAGCGATATTGCTCTAGATGACGTGATACTAAGTGTTGGCACATGCTTGGAAGGTAAATACACATGACGTGGGCCTAAATTATTCTAAAATGGCAGCGGATAGAATATCATGATGCAATGCTGAGGATTTGGTGCGGTGGATGAATATTATCACAATATTTTAGTAAAATCAATGAGATAAATCAGTTGACGCACTGTTCGGCATGTACCATACACAGCAATGCCTCTGTACAAAGAGACAACTATCAAACTGAAAGATTTTCTTTTATTCTCTTTGACAAATACCTGATGTTGGAAAAAATTATATCCCTGCAAATTCAGAGCTTTCTCTTATTTTGTTTTCAGTCAACGAATTCACTGAGTGTCTGACGTCTAGTCGCGGTGGGGAGTATAAAGGAAGAGCCAACGTGACACGATCTGGAAGAGCGTGTCAACCGTGGGCCGAACAGTCGCCTCACTCCCACACCGCGTACGAGGCCCTGTTCAACGACTCCAACTACTGCAGAAATCTGTACCCTAATAGTAACTATCACCCCTGGTGCTACACCATGGACCCTAACAAACGATGGGAGTATTGTGATATCCCGGCATGTGGTATGGAATTGGGCAGCAATTATGATAATTATAATATCGATTTGTTTCAACCATTTGATTGTTATTTGTTTCTTTACTTTTTCATGCGTTGATTTTATTTTCTTACAATAAATTTTGATGGTGTTAATATCCACAAAAAGGCTTAAAAACCACATCTTCGTAAAAAAATCAAGAATTTAATGTAGATATTTATAGAATTGCAAATCATTCGCTTAACAACAACAATTAAAATTATGACAGTTCTTTATGTTGCTCCACAGAATACGATGAATGTACACGATCGAGAATCGGGTTCGAGTATGCAGGCCGAGTGAGCAGAACCTCATCAGGAAAGACTTGTCAGAGATGGAATTCCCAGACCCCGCACGAGCACAACTTCGGCCTGGTGGCGCACGAGAACTACTGCAGGAACCCCGGGGGACGGGAGCAGCGGCCGTGGTGCTTCACCACCGATAACACCACGCGGTGGGAGTACTGCGACATACCGGCATGTAGTACGTAACCATCTACAGGAAAAACGTGATGATAAGGAAGTCTAGGGGCTCAACAAATTAACCATCGGATCATGCTTTGATTTTTCCAGATGATGTGTTTAGCTATTGAATATCATTTAGAAAAAAAATATTCATTCTTTTTAGCTTAATAATGTAGACATTTTTTTTTATATCTTTATATAAGTGCATAGCTCTTCTTTTGAAGGAGATAAATAAAGTCTTAAAATGGAAACGAATATCAATCCCCATAGCTAATTATAAAACGCCATGGGGGTCAACTCATCTAAATTATATAATATATTTATAAGATATGATAATTTTAGATGTAAACTATTATTTCATGACAAAAAATCCATCATGATAGCTTTTAGTTTTAAAATTTGATTGTTTTCTTTTACATGTATCTTTTTAGAAAATTCTCTTTTAGGAGATCAATATAGTCTTAAAAAGGCAAGCGCCATTGAGCAATTTAAAATGGTTATAAAAAGTCGGCTAATAACATTTTCAAATGTTAGGTTGCAAATTTCATTTTTCTATAAAATTTCTATTTTATAAGAATAGTAACCCGTAGTCAACCTGTACCACTTTTTTTTATTCGCATGTAGATTACAAAGCGCGTGAGTGTGTACTATTATCACAAGGATTTGATTACTTTGGAACCGTCAACGAAACTGCTTCCGGTAGAACCTGCCAACGGTGGGATACGAAATCTCCGCACTCTCACAGCCGTACGTTTGAACCTATACGTTTTGAAGAATACACTCATTTTCTCAAATGTCTGTGATACGTGTATGAATTCAGGACTCGAATTCGGTTTTAAAATGTGTGAAACATGTGGTGAAGCAAAAAACAATTTTATACTTTTTTTTAACCTGTAACATTTCCAATGAATATACTTAATAAAAAGATACTTCGCCATGAAGATGTACAGCAAATAATTTTTCTTGTTGCACCGTTTTTTTAACAGTAAAACTGTACTCGGCCCAGGAGAACTACTGTAGGAACATAGATGGCGAGAGACGGCCCTGGTGTTACACTACAGACCCAAACAGACGCTGGGAGATCTGCGATGTTCCGGATTGTGGTGAGATTATTTTTTGAGTCAGTCGATCCTCTTTTAGCCTATGTCTTACTTTCACATAGCCGTAGAAATTGAAGAAATCCCTGTCGAGTTGTTTACGTATTATATGATGATGCTTGTTTAGAGTATAAGAGGTGATGCAAAACAATGCTATATGCAATGAAAAATTTAAGAATAAAAAAAATTGAGACTACGTTGAGAAACATTTACAATTGTAAAGTTGTTTACTTAGCAAAGTTGTTCAATGCTTAAAAATACCGAGCTCAAACGAAGGACAATCAAGTCAAGAAAAAAAAATATATGAAGTCTATTTTTGGGGGTTTATTATTATTTTCAGATGCACAACCATGCCATTCGAATCCCTGCTTAAATGGTGGGACTTGCAAAAACGAAGGAGACACATTTACCTGTACCTGTTTCCCAGGCTATCAGGGCGACAGGTGTGAAAACGAAGGTAACATACAACACACGGTGTAACATACAACACACAGTGTAACACACAACACACAGTGTAACATACACCACGCAGTGTAACATACAACACGCAGTGTAACAAACAACACGCAGTGTAACATACAACACGCAGTGTAACATACAACACGCAGTGTAACATACAACACACAATGTAACATACAACACGCAGTGTAACATACAACACACAGGGTAACATACAACACACAGTGTAACATACAACACGCAGTGTAACATACAACACACAGTGTAACATACAACACAAAGGGTAACATACAACACGCAGTGTAACATACAACACGTAGTGTAAATCTACATTTTGTCATACTAACTCTGTTCTTGACTACTTTTGTATCTTCTGTTATTAAAGATGTATTTTTTGCACTGTTGTCTTTTTTTGTACACGTATGCGTAAAATAGGCAAGATATACAGTCACCTTATTTCCCATCAGATCTACCTACCAATGTTAAATATAATATGCTTAACTTTGAACTGTAAATTAGTTCTACATGTATATAAAATTCCCACATTTAAGGTTTGATTATAATGGTTTTCTTCATATTTATTTATGACTCTTTTTTTGAATAAGATTGATTCAGTCATTAAGTCTCAAAAGGCCTCGGTCATCAAGCTCTCGAGGTATTCTTACATGTACAAAAATTATTTTTTGATAAAACTCGCTTTTTATACTTCATACAAGGTCCGTCATAATTTTTTTTCATAGACTCAACAACGAAAGAAAATTGCCGGCGATCGACGATTGGTTGGGAATATGCCTCCATTATCTCTGTCACGGCCAGCAATCGAACCTGTCAGCGCTGGAACGAATCCACCCCTCACGGTCACCGCTTCACCTCTTCAATGGCCGACCAGAAAAACTACTGTAGGAACCCGGACCGGGAGCCGAGGGGTCCTTGGTGCTACACCACGGATCCGGCAAAGAGATGGGAATACTGTGATATTCCAAAGTGTGGTAGGATAGCTCACGTAATACATTACACTAACCCAAAAAATTATCCTGACAACTGTGATATAAATGTTCGATTTTTAGGTCGTCTGAGTAAACTCAGGTGACCTTTTGCTATCCGTCGTCGTGCGTCGTGCGTTAACAATTAACATTTTTAACCTTTTTTTTAAAAACCACAAGGTTGATTGTTACCATTTCTGATGTGAGGCATCTCTATGGTAAGAAGAATCTAAATTGTGAAATTCATGGCTCTACCACCCCCGGGGCACTACATGTGGGACCAAATATGCCAAAAAAGCCAAATTTTCAAAAATCTCCTTCCCTACTCCCACACACGTGAGGAAAAAACTGTTTGCATAGTTATGATGTCCATGAAGCACTCTACCAAAAAGTGTGAAATTCATGGCCCCTGGGTCAGGGGTTCTGGCTTTAGGGTGGGGCCAATATGGCTATACAGTTAAAAAGGTATTAAATCTTAAAAAATCTTCTTCTATTCTACCAAAGATATTTGTTTAAGCTAAATGCATGATTATGATGCCCATGAAGACATCTACCAAAATAGTGTACGGGGTTCAGACTCTAGGTTGGGGCCAATATGGCCATATATTAAATATGTATTAAATCTTAGAAAATTTTCTTCTCTACTCCCATATATATTTGGTAAAAACCATTTGCTTGGTTATGATGTCCATGGGTCATTCTACCAAATTTGTGAAATTCATGACTCCTGGGTCAGGGGTTCAGGCTCTAGGGTAGGGCCAATATGGCCCTATAGTAAATATGTATTAAATCTGAGAAAATCTTCTTCTCTACTACCATATATATTTGTTAAAAACTAAATGCATGATTACGATGTCCATGAGGCCCTCTACTAAAATTGTGAAATTCATGACCCCTGGGTTAGTGGTTCAGCCTCTAGGGTGTGGCCAATATGGCCATATAGTAAAAATGTATTTAATCTTTGAAAATCTTCTTCTCTACTCCCGTATATATTTTGAATGCATGGTTATGATGTCCACTAACTCCTCTACCTAAATTGTGAAATTCATGGCCCCTGGGTCATGGGTTTAGGACATGAAGGGGGGGGGGCAATATAGAATTAATGCGTATAATGTTTAAAAATGTTCTTCTCTATTCTCGCATATCTGTCTAAAAAACTGATTTAACATTTTGTTTACCTGGAAGTCCTCTACTGAAATTTTAAATTTCATGGCCCCTGGAGTATAGGTTTTGACTCTAGGGTAGGGCGAAAATTGATGTATAGGTGTTAATGCATATAATGTTAAAAATATTATCTTCTTTACTCCCATACACCTGAAAGGAAAACTTAATTCATGATTTTGTAGGCCAGATCTTTAAGTTTTTCGCCAAAATTAAAGGTTTCATAGTTCTTTTTGAAAGATTTCAGGCAGAGAGGTGGTCGTCATAACAAATTTATAATTTTTATGCTCCCGAATGAATCCAAATTAATTAAATGCATATATGAGACTCCTCGACAAGTTTGTGTACGGTTTATATACTCAGGTGACCGTTCAGGCCAATTGGCCTCTTGTTGTGTAAATGATATTTGTTTAATGTGGCTCACTAGATATCATACTGGATAATAAGTAGTATTTAAGTCTAATAGGCACAAAGTTTGCAATTTTGGATGAAAAATTACATTTTCAAAAATTTAATTCAGTTAACATGAACAAAAGCTCCAGGCGGATTCGAACTGATGATCTGCAATTTAGAAGTCCAATACTTTAACCACTGAGCTACGACGAAATACAACCCAGTTGAACGATATAAACATTTAAATCGCCATCTTGTGACGTAGTGTCTTAAAAAGTATAAGTGTAGGTGTAGTGAGGTACCTTAAGTTTTACATTGCGTTGAAAATTTCTTAAAACCTCTTTAGAGTGCACTAAATTTGTAAAATAGCCCCAGTATGTTGTTAAATATGTATGGTTACTCCCTCCGCTATTTGCAATAGTTCTTGATGTTTAAGGGGAAAATGAATGTTTTTAGAAAGAAACATTAACATTAACATATATAAATATGAAATTCAAATATATAAATCTTATTTATTATTTAGGGACCAGGAAACAATATATCATGATTTAGAGTCCTTTTCTGCCGGCATTTCCGCTGCTATTAGAGGTTGAACATTAAATAATATTTACATTATTATTCCGTTTATTTCTTACGAAAACTTAGTTAATTCATAGCTCTATAGAAACGTTAAAAACCAGACTGAAATCTACACACCCCGTTTATCGGCGGCTGAAACTGACAAGAAATTGAGAGGACTGAAATTGACACGCCCTGTTTTATCGATTGTTCTAAACCTACAGCGACCTAAGAAAAATCATGGACTGCATGAAATAATCATGATGATGTCAGACTCAATCTCACAAGAGATGATTTGGCTGTTTTTTTTTTTTTTAGCTTACTTACTTATGTACATGAACAGTAATTTAGTGAATTGTACTTACTTTTCATAATCGGATTTTTAATTAGTTTAAAGAAAGATGTTGATATAAACAATAAAATGCTGTCTTTGATGATTCACGCAGGTTATGAAGGTAAAATTTACTCAAGCCGCTAATGCGGGTTATGTACTTTATCTGAAATGTCGCTATCTTCATATCCCGAATGAATCACCAAAGAAAGCATTTTATTGTTTAAAGAGACAGTACGGCGCATCTTATCAAAAACCGACTCGAACAAAATTTCCGGTAATTTCCTAACTATACAATAAGTAAATTATTATTCACACATGTGTTTTCAGCTGTACTGTCTCTTTAAGGGTGTTGTTTACTCAGGGTTTGAGTTCTCAGATTCGAATTGTTATAAAATTCAATTTAATGAGTAAAATTTGTTTCAAACACAAAAAGAATTTATGAAATAAATGAATATTGACTAAACATTCAATATTTTTACTTTATTATGGAATTACGCTCAAACAAAAATAGACTTTTAGCCAAACAGAGGAAATTCGGACTAAATTTTGAAAATTTTGTTTTCCACTAAAAATTTTGGGCAGTACTCTTATATTAAAAGTTAAGATTTTATATTTTAGTCTATATAATTTTGCATATTTTCTGTTGGTTTTACCTCACTTCTTCAATAAAATAATATAATGGCACATATTGCAAAAATATTGAAAAATGCTTAAAAATGATAAAAGACGCCATATCTCAACATTTTGATCATTGACCTAATATGAATTTTATGCCAACAGAATAAGGTCAGTACAATTAGTTCAACACTATAAATGTTTTTGTATTATCATCATTCAAATTTTTTAAAAATTGGATCAAAAATGGGTAGGAATTTAAAAACTGATAGAGGAAATTCGGACTGAAATGTTTTTAAAAATTGTTGCTGAAATCTTAATGGTTTGTTCCCATTTAGTTCCAATACCATTTATAAACTGTATTTTATTTTTGAAAGTGTTTTATTATTTGTAATATTATTACAATTAAGAAAATCTCAATCTTAGTGTAATATTTTATGGAATTTTTCTTGATTTTTTCAAAAAATATTAAATGGCCATTAACTCAAAAAGTAGGTCATTGACCTACTTTTTTGAAAGTGAAAAATAACAGTACAATCAAAGGTCTATAATACACAATAGATGGTTTTTTTTTATCATCAGTAGATTTTTTTTTTCATTCTGAGTAAATGTCATCCTTAAGTGAATTCAATGGTATATCAAATAGAATAGACTGTGATTGTTAAAGTATTTACTTTCAAATCAAATGACACATACATTTATTTAAGAATTGTTTTAATTTAATAAAACTGACTGTACGCAAATCTTTTTTATTTGACGGAAATAACTATTTATCATTTTGATTTTTTTAAATATAAAATCAGAAACCCCACCCAATGAATGTTTAACGTCCGTTCGAGGAGGAGACTATTTTGGTCACACAAACAGAACTATAAGTGGACGCACCTGTATGCGCTGGAACTCACAATCCCCTCATGACCATGGCTACGGGTATATCAGTGACCAAGAGAACTACTGTCGAAACCCGTATGGGAGTGAGCCGAGAGGACCGTGGTGCTATACCACAGATCCGGACAGGCGATGGGAATATTGCTCTATTCCTCTGTGTGGTAAAAATTTATTGAGCTTTATCATTTTATATCAGTTGACATCATAGAAACCTTTGCAATTGATATGTAAATTTGTTAATATGTTTACCAGCATGTTTCTCGAAGAAGATTTGAGCAATATTAATTTCATTTAGACTGAGTAAAACAAAACAAGCCATAACATAGCTGAGATATTGATTGAATATCTATATACATTTTCAGGTGGACAAGTATAAAAAAGAGGTCCCTATGTTGTTTTTCATGGACATAATCTGACACTAAGAAGCCAGACAGGGAACAATAGCAATTGGATCAAATGCTATATTGTATTGTTTTTCTTGGGAAAATGTTGCAACTTTTTAAAAATAAATTTTCATCACAAGCATTCTCTATATTACAATATTTTTAATTTAGCATAAAACTGAATAATTCAAATGTAGGGAAAAGGACTTTGTGCGGCATGGTCAAATATCTGCCCACGATTTCAACCAATTTTTGAATAGTATTGTATTAAAGTCAAATCTTCATAAATCATTGTACAGAGGATGCCTATCCCTTTAATCTTGATTTTAGTCATCATTGCTCATTCGTTGTTAATCTATGACGTCAGCTAAATGACCTACTTCCCGCAAACTTGCAAGCACGGTTTAAACATATGTTTTTCTTCAGATAGTTATACACATTATACTAAAAAATGGTACTTGAGCAAGACTGCGCTCGATGTTTCCCAGTCGAAAAAAAACCACGGAAAACACCCATATTTTGCCACAAAACATCAATTTATAAAAAACGGCAATCTTCATGACGTCATTTCTACATTATGACGTCTCTGGTGATAACTTTTTACACCCTTATGATTCAATATGATTTAAACTATATCTTTCACCTTATTTTTAAAGCTCTTTAAAAAACTTTGATTTTTGGGGCAAAAACGCATGTTACCGCGATTTGTCCTTTCTATACTACATCTTTAGATAATGATTACCCTGACATTTTCTATAGGTTCAAATAAGCATATGACCAAACACTTGGAAAAAGAACTATGATTCGATACATTTTTGTAATAAGAGAGTCATTCTGGTTAAATTGAACATATTCTTTGGTGCTACTTTAGAATCTTAAAGAACATTATATGTTTGACAATAGACTTTTAATACTGCGAATTTTAAAGTAAAATATAATTTACAAGATTGCAGTAAATTAACCGACAGCACACAACAGCAGAGGGGGATCGGGGAGGGGGTTAAGAATCGGGATTTAACAGTATTTTTAAAACAAATAACGGTTTTAGAATTTTGAATGTAGTTGTTAAGCGGACGCACTTAGCAGTCTTAAAAATGGTACATGTATGTGGCCAAGGTGCATGCAGCGAAGAGGGTATTGGTATATGGATGATCTTTTACTTCACCTTATTGCAAGTCATTAACAACTTACAGAGGCAGCATATATTGAAATACCAAAACGACATCACTTTCGGTTATGTTTTTAATTAAGTGGTTATGGAAAAGAACCCTTAAGTTAAAAAAAACATGCAACATTGTATGTCTAAGGTCTGATAAATGAAGAATTAATATACAATGTATGATGTTGTTTTTCTTTTATCAATAAAGCAAGTCTATTTAAAATCATTTTCCCGATTTGCACAATATATGTGACGTTGTCATCGTGTCGTCTCAAACAGCTGTGGCAGTATTGAATATCAAACTTAGAAGTTTTGATTACTTTTAAATATATCTTTTTTATTTTTTAATTCAATACAGCTGCAAGACGCGCCCATTTGCAAATAGACAGTTTATTTAAAAAAAATTGATAACTGCATAAAACAGAATATACGATATTACCCATTAGCTCACAAAAAGGGAATATAATAAAAGTTCAAATTGATAATATTGTGAATTATGTTAACAGTGTCACAAACAGAATATATTCAACCTGTACAACCTGATTATATCTGCCAATCACTCTTCATTAAAAATTCAGATTCTTTTTAGAATACTTTTATTTGTTGTATTTTTAACGAATCTTATTTCTAGTCGCGAAGTTTTCTCTAAACTGATGAGAGCTTGGATATATTTTCACGTGATTTAAACCTTGTAAAGTTATACTTTAAATATCTTCATACACCTAATTTCTATTGTACTAATGCACACCCAATCTATTCAATTTATACCTTGAAAGGCCAGGACCACCAAAAAAGACCAATTCGCTGTTACTGGATTTAATCATCGATGTTGCTTTACGCCATCTTTAAAAGTGAATGGTTTTTGATCCGCGGTGCAGTACAAAAACCCTTGACTGAACAGGCAGATCACATGCAGGTCAACAGGTGCGCCATCTAGTGATAACACCTTTTTACATTTGTTATCTTTTGTTCAAATCAATCAGAAACTGCGCATTGAGCAGTACACTGTAAAACTACTTTTTTCAACCACGTCAAACTCTGTCTATTTGAAAAAGAGTTAATTAGAGCGGAGCAGATCAACTACTCAATGGACTTCGGAAGAAGGCATCAAACAAGACAATAAAAAAAAAACAATTCACACTAATCAATACTACTCATTTTTCATCTTCGCTAGCCAAGGGTTTCTGATCCGCACCGCTTCTTCGTGAGAAGCGGTGCGGATCAGAAACCCTTGGCTAGCGAAGATGCTCATTTTTAGTCAAAGTTCTTATTAAAGTCACTTATTAAACCCTCTAATTATTTAAATTTCATAATAATATCTTATTTGACATAGTTTATTTGGCACCTAAATAGAATATATGTAGCAGAGTCTTCGGATTTGAGGTAACAAAAAATAGCTCCCGCCAAAATAGAAGCAATCCTCTTAAACAAAATAGTATGTTTTCATAAATGAATGGTATTTGATTATATCGGTAATCGACGAATAAAACGTTATTCACCAATCACTGGTATGTTCGTGCACACACACTCTCACACCCCTCACTCCCCCCCCCCCCCCCCCCCACACACACACAGATTCTTTCCTTGTGTTTTTGACAAACTAAAAAGAATATTCTACAAAATTTAATTTAAAGTTGATATGTTAACGACTACAACTTATCGATTGAAAATGTTTTTTAGATGATTGAAACAATTCCTTATAAAACTATATGTAAATTGAACTAAACGAGATAAGGGACAAACAACTGCTTTGGTGAAATGATTCTTCTGTTCTTGCTCTTTTTTTTAAAATTCAGACAGATATCAAATTAATTAAAGAATAAAAACAAATGTACAACTTACATTCATGTAATTTGGCTCAGACAATGCAATGACTTGATATCTCCTGAACTTGTACCCAACTTGTGAATAACATTCTATGAAAAATTAAACAACGTATGAGATATGAAAAAAAAGCTGCAGGTCTGTAGCTTTTGGTCTAAAAAAATTCGGATGGACAAACTAGGAACTACAGTGCCTTCAATAGTCAAAAACTGCAATTTACAGCGCACAAAAAATTGCGCTAGATTTGGACTGATTATTTTTTACAAACACATTCTGTACAAATATTTGATAAAAAAAAATCCTCCGACATTTATACAGATGTAGACACCTCACTTGCCTGTGATATTCTTTTAAACACCATAACCAGCCCCATAAAGTGAAGTGGTGCTGTGGTAGATGTGAAAAATGGCGGCTCTCGATCTCGACGTAAATATAAATATAGGTGTGTTGGCATGTTAAAGAGAAAGAATGAGGCAAGTAATGTGACCATATTCGTAGTAAATTGCATGACAAATGTAATGGTACTAATTGTTTACACCGAATTTTTGTGGAGATAAGGTTAGTCAGTCAAAAATCAGCGCAATGTTTTGTGCGCCGTAAATTAAAGTGTGTTTTTTTTTTACTTCGGGAGGCACTGTAGCTTCCTGGTCGTCCATCCGAATTTTTTCAGACCGGGAGTTACAGACCTGCAAAAAAAGTATTACATGTTTATTGCTGTACACTTCATAACATATATTAATTTGAAACATGAACAATATTATTATTAAACTTAATCAAAAACGGGAGAAATTCTCTCAGAAAATATTTAATAATTCCTTGAAAAAGACGCATACTGATTCTACATTCTAGTAAACTCCTTAACATCCAAACGCCAGTACTTTGCCCAAACTATCGCTAATGATAGTAACCATTTTAAATATCACACCATTACAAGCTTTCGGTCACCCTCTATACATACCTCCATCGAGCATTTACGAACTTTACAGATTTGCTATGTCCTACATTCTTCGCAAGATCCGGGGTGTAAGGTAGCCAATTTAAAAAGGTGCGAGCATTGAATATATTGACTGGTTGTTCGATGATATCGTAACTTTGTTGTTGTACTGTAGAACAATTAACGACAATAAATTGTATGAAACAGAAACTACAAAATTTTAGTTCACGTAAACAAATTGTTTATATTAGATATAGCATGCAGTTTTTAAGGTCTTACCTATAGTACTTTTATCAATTGTATATGGGATGATAGTTTTTGGTCATTTATTTGCTGTTTTTGCAAAATTTCTCTTTCCCCTGCCCATCTGATAAAAATGTACATGTCATGATATCAATAAAATATTGGTTTTTCTTTTTATTTTGTATAAATTAAGACCCATAAACACTTCTATACGCCTCATAGTATTGGTACTTATTTATAGATACTTACTTGTCACCATCAAACTGATTGTATTAGGGACAATATTTGGCCATAGACTTAATGAATTAATATAATCGAGTTTTGGACACATATTTCCTCTTTCTTTACAAAGAAGCATGGATAAAATTAGACCAAAACTAACTCCCTTCATTGTTTTTTAGTTCATAGCGCGTTTTATGACCTTAAAAAAGTCTTCAGCATATAAACAGTTTCTTGTTTGTGTTTTGGGCATCGCTATAGTTTTCCATCTGAATTAGAGGATTAGAAAACAGAAATGTGATAATTAGAAACAATATTTCTTCAAAATGTTTGCTATTTCTAAATACGTAGAATCTTATCATATAAAATTCTTTACATGGACTATGCCTGTCCCCGTGTTGGCAGAGGTGTTTCACACCTGCTTGCGTTTGGCAATGGCTGTCAATTCAGGATGTAATCCTTCGACCTGTCGGTAAACACATTATATTTGGTCATTATCCAATTGTTTAAAGTGCGATTGTTTGCAAAACATGTAACGCTATATTCTTCTTTGCAATTTCTGCTGTATGTGGACCCAAGTGATATGACATTAATGGAGCTACTAGGGGGAATGGATGTACGAGGTAAAATTTGTATCTTAGACGATTAAAGTTTGCCTTTGACAATAGAACTATATTGTGGTTGTTAAGTTTGGGTCCACCTCCTGCAGCAAATTGCAAAGAAGAATATAGCGTTACATGTTTTGCAAACAATCGCACTTAAAACATTTGGAAAATGACAATACAATATAATATAAGTGTGAATATCTCAAATGAATGTGCTTTTTTAAAGAAGAGCATGATTAAAATTTGAATGTGCTTTTGTAAAGAAGAGCTGCGAGTTTGAATTCTGAATACTTTTTCGAAACATTTCTCTACACGTGGTTGTTTACTCTGGCATGAATTAAAATGTCTTAATCCTTTTCTATCACGTTTATATAGTTCAGAGAACGATGCCATATCTTTTTGTTTTAAAAGATACACTTCAGTTCGATTGTACAGACATTTATTTAAAACATGTCGTCTTGTTAACCAGAGGTTGACTTTATCTTATTAAAAACACCATACAACCGTAATTTTTTTTAGTTGGTATTACTCCAATTGGTGTTATATCACTTGTATCTGAAAGCTGGCCTGGGAAAACCTCAGACAGAAAATTTACGAAAATGTTAAGTAAATTTAATTGTTCAGATGAGAATGACACTGTTATTGCTGATAAGATTTCACTATTAAAATTGTTTTGTTGTAAAAAATTGCCAATTGAATATTCCACATTCAGAGGTAGTACACCACAGTTCTCCACTGATGAAATTGTTAATACCTAACTGCTACTTACACACGTAAAAATACACACGTTAAAGGGGCATGGTCACGATTTTGGTCAAAAATTATTTTTCCGATTTAAATGTTTACAACGCTTCATTTAGACATCTTTAATAGGCAACCAACATATGAGTGTCATAAGTTATAAGCAAGTTACAGAGTTTACAATTCTTTGCTATGTAAACAAAGCTTTTGTTTACATTTTGAACGTTGAAGTGAAAACTCCAGTTTTAGACCTAAAATGAATGTAGTAAACGTTAGAATCTATATATCTATGCTTAAAGCGAATAAAAAGATGAAAAAATCAGCTGAAAAAGAACTTTAGCCGGAAAATTGAACTAATGTAAACAAAAACAGGGCACGAGCCTTTAAACTGTACTTTTGACTCTCAAATTTCATTTGGTCATTGGAAAGGCATTACAAAAGCAATGTAAATAATAAAAGCAGAATAATAGAATCCCCCTTTAAGAAAAGCATTGGTAGAATTAAAAGTTTTCACATTTTGACATTTTGGATGGTATTATTTCACGTACACTTAAGCCTCTTTTGACCAATACTTTCCAGGTTTTTTGTTTGGTAAATAACCTTGATGTTTCTATGGTGAACAACTAGTTTGTCTCATACAGTACAAAGTAATAAAATGTACATGTATATTAAACAAAAACCAACACTATTTAAAGTTATTTTAACCTGCATTGGATATTTACCGGTAGTCATATTAATACTTTGTACATGATTATGCAGATCTTTATGTACAAGTACCGTCTGTCTGTCTGTCTGTCTGTCTGTCTGTCTCTCTCTCTCTCTCTCTCTCTCTCTCTCTCTCTCTCTCTCATTTTTTGTGTTTATATCTTTGATACTTGAATCAGGGTGTCAGAACGTCTATTTTGATAGTTTGGTAGATTAATTAGATCATTGAAAATCGTTTCATAGCTAACACAATGCTAATATTTTTGATTATTAAGATTAAGACAAATTTAAAGAAAATATCCGCTAGCTTTACGATTTTTACAAAACCAGGGAAAATAAACTTATGGGGAGAATATATACACGGTGATCAAAACACACATTATTGTCACTAGATCTATAGTTGAATTCTTCATAATGTGTAGAATAATTAATTTAAGTTGAGTTAACCATTATACAAACATTTTACTACAGATACTATGACATTTTTGAACGTAAGAGCGAGGATACAAGTTTTCAGATCCATGATTTAATTAATTGATTTAAATATTGAATCTCGAATTTATATTCTCGAATCTCCTATTTTGAATGTCGTATTGTGAATCTCGTAGAAGCTTACTGGGTTTTCGTACTTTTCTACACAAAACGACATTTACACTATTTTTTATACGGTCATATCTTATACATGTATGCGAGACTTGGACACTATAGAAATGATTATGCTGCTTCGATACAGTACTCTCGGTGACGTTTAACATGTATGGGATGTTTGCAAAATTCATAATTGTGGTGTTAAATTAGATATTTTCTATGATGATACGCATAAAAAGAATTGTTGGTTAAATAGTCAAACCTCTTAATTATTTATAACTACTCATACACCGAACTATACAGTTTTGTAATTTAAACTTTTAAATGTATGTATTTGGGGAGTTAATATAAAATAAAAAATATGAATATAAAACAAGCATTCTGAGAGTATTGCATAAGCTATACACGTCCCCTACCGGTTTGTAGAAATTTGTGAAAACAATGCACTGTTATGCAGAATATCGAACCCGAACAATAAAAAATTGGAATATAAATAATAATTTTCTGGAAAATATTTCAACCAGACGCTACAAAAGTGTAAACTTGATCTGTAGTTTGACATTTGGAGCTGTTCAGCAAATTTCATATTATTCCTCAAACGCATAAAGAAAAAAAGTGTGGAAAATTGAAGTGGGACAGACAGACGGACGGACAGACAGACGGACAGACGGACGGACGGACAGACGGACTGACGGACGCAGAGGAAAGCTATGGTTCCCTCCGGTAAAAACCGGTAGGGGACTAAAAATATGACTGTAAATTAACTTGTATTTTTTATTATTATATATTGCCATTGTGTAAGTTGCTATTATCAGCCTATCTCGTCTTTTATTTAAAATTACATGTACACATAATTTTTTTTTTAAATTAATAAATTTCTTTCCATCTTAACAGTCTTTTAGCTTTCATTGCTTAGTTTATTTTCCGCTGTAAAGAAAATGGTATTTATTTCATCTGTTTTTAACAGAACAAAATTAGAGATTTAGAATGCAATGTGGTGATAAAAATCATTATTCAAGGTCAATCGTCACCAGAAAAAAATACGAAACAGAAGCATTGCAAACACAGACCTTTACAAAAATTAGAGTTAGGATCAGGTGCCATGGACGAATGAGCATTGTCACACGACGTGTGCTTTTGTCGTAATAGGGAAAGTGAGGAAAATTTGTAGGCAATTCAGAAATTAATAATTGCCTAACAAACCGTATGAAAAATGTCAGTCAGCATTCGACCTAGTGGAAGATTGTATTTGCTGACAAGCTCGTTGTATCGACCATAATACGAAATGATGACTTCAATCGAGAATGTTTATTATCTTGTTTTATCAAGTTGAACTTGTTTGAACTTTAACTTCGTAGCTTTCATCTTTTAGAACATGTTAATATGTAAAGCTTGTTCTTGCGTATTGAATCAATTGAGAAACTAAAACTCAAAATACAGGTGATGAAGGCATGTTGCTACAGAAGTAAGAAAAGTCCACTATAATGTAGTCTGACTAAACACGCTAATATTTATTACGGGTCCCCTCAGATACCTTGCTGAGGTGTTTGGTTTTTAT
The DNA here is from genome assembly GCF_025612915.1 of Magallana angulata. Classification (NCBI taxonomy): domain Eukaryota; kingdom Metazoa; phylum Mollusca; class Bivalvia; order Ostreida; family Ostreidae; genus Magallana; species Magallana angulata. The sequence continues at coordinate 4,358,095 of NC_069114.1, forward strand.
GATAATTGTTTAAGATATATACTAATTTTCCTTGTCGCTTCCCTAGCGTTTATTGATTCAAAACTCAATTAAATATAAATATTTGAATGTATGGGACCTAGCCGCAATCTATGCGTCGCTCCGACACACCCCGTGGCTTCTATCAGTCACTTCCAGCGACCCGTCGCTTATATCGGTCGCTTCAAACAACCCGTCGCTTCTATCGGTCACTTCAAAGCAACCCCACGAAGCACCCTCGTAACTGATAACTAATGTCTACCCGCTGAACCTAACAAGCAACGCTCACTAAGACAAGTTGCTTCTATACGCCAGTATTATTGTTCTGCAAATCGCTGAGCAATATTGACTTACCAACAATAAGCTTACCTGGGAGTATTCACTTCAGCGTCTACACTGCGACTGACTGCAGACTCACGGCATCTCGTATTTATACCCTTTGATCACGTGATCTGAGATACTCGAAACAATCAAAGAATCGGGCGTTTGGGACTTCAGAGTGTCTCTCGGAACTCATCATCCATTTTCATTTACCATTTATGTTACATTACCCATGCCTCTGTCTTAAGCGTCCTCGTTTGAATTTAGAAATAAAAACAAACAAGCAATGTTTACGATTTTTCTTATTTACAATGATCGTAGATTATCTTTAACAATATATTTAAACCAAAAAGTTTCCACAAGAAATGGTTATCGTCCAGTTTCCAACAACAACAACGCACTGTCTCTATTCAGGCTAATTTTTTTTAGATGCAAACAATACAACATTTCAAATTAATTCACAATCTAACACATAGTCTGATAAATAAGCAGGAGCGCGTCTGTTCCTAACAGATTTTTTGCGGTAACCCTTGTTCAGCTTCAATATTAACTAAACCCAACTTGTTATCATTTTCATCATCTATCTGATCACTAGATTCTCTTTCATCGAAATTTGACTCTAACTTAGGTCTCAAAATTTGAGACTTAACCAACCTCATTCTATCAACATGAATCACTTGAGGAGAACAATTGCTTCCACACGAAACTTTGTACGTGCATTCCGAGCACTTTTCGAAGACCGAAAACGGGCCCTGCCAAAACCTTGTCAGTTTTGGTGATGTACCTACTTTTCTTCGCGGAAAATAAACGTAAACTTTATCTCCGGGGGAAAATATCTGCCAATTTAACTTTCTGTCGTGGTAACGCTTCTGTCGCAACATTTCTGCTTTGGTGTTTTCTCGTACGATGCGATGAGATTGCTCTAGTCAGTCTTGGAGCAACCACGCCCATCGATTTTGTGGAATAGGTTTTCGTTGCACTTACATTTCGTATACGAGATCTAACGGGGTCGTTGCTTCTCTACCGAGCATAAGATAATTTGAACTGAACCCGTAGTATCGTGTTCCGCCGATCTGTACGCCATCATAAGGTATGGTAGCTGCTTGTCCCAATCGGTGTAGTTTTGGTTTACACATGAACTTAACATGGCCTCCAGAGTTCTGTTAAACCGTTCCACCATACCATCGGATTGTGGATGTTAAGATGTAGTATGAGTTTTCTCTACTCATAAGGTTGCATACCTCCTTAAACAGTTCACTCTCCTACTGACGCCCTTTGTCCGAATGGATAGTGTATTGTACCCCCAACCTTACTATAACCTCCTCCACTATTATCTGGACCATTGTTTTAGCCTCCATGTTCGGCATAGCGAAGCATTCAGTCCAACGAGTAAAATAATCGGATACCACGAGAATATGCTTATTCCCTGAATCTGTCACGGGCAATTCACCCATTATGTCTGTTGCTATCCTTTCCATTGGAAACCCACTCTGCACAATCCGCATCGGCGATCTCTGTCCAGCGAACGAAGGTTTTCTTTTCCCACAAACCTCGCACCCGTTCACGTATCTTCGAACATCCTTGTTCAGGCCGGGCCAATAAAACTTACTTCGTATCCTAGCTATCGTTTTATTTATCCCCAAGTGACCCGCTGTTCTTTTGTTATGACATCCAGCAAGATGCACCCCCTTTCCGATATAGGTACAACAACTTGTAAATTCTCTAATCCTGTGTCCGTGTCTTTTACTCGTCTGCAAACCAAATTGTTCTCTATAGTAAGTATATCTTACTGTGACCACAGGGAGCGTAAAAACACGCTTTGACTAGCGATCTCGCGAAACTTTGGCTTATTTTCCTTGCCCATCCATTCTTTCACTAATTTAAGCTCTTTGTCATTATCTTGTATTGTCTTTATGTAAGGTTCGTCAAAAGCGAATTCTTTATCTTCTGCTTTTGCCCTTGGAACATGCGGCTCTTTGTCACCATCAATATCATAGCCGCATTGACTTCAAGGACGACTTAAAGCGTCTGCGTTCAGATGTTGCTTTTCTGGTCTGTGTTGTATTTCCATATCGAAGGTAGACAACACTTCAAACCACAGAGCTTATTGACCCTCGGGGTTTTTGAAAGTAGTCAACCATATTAATGAGCTATGATCTGTCCGCAGAATGAATTTCCTCCCATAGAGTTTATGCTTAAAATACTTTGTGAAGTACACCACAGCCAGAAGTTCTTTCCTTGTCACGCAATATTGCCTTTCCGACTTTTTATAAAACTTTGCTAGCATAAGCAATTACCCTCTTTTTACCTTCATGAACCTGTGATAACACAACCCCCGTTACAAAATTACTTGCATCGGTGTCCAATATAAACGACTTGTTAACGTCGGAATGCGCAAGTACTGGGGCGCTTATCAGAGCGGTTTTCAATTGATAGAAGGCAGTTTGACAATCTGTACTCCATGTAAAAGAATCAGTGTTGTTCTTCTCTGTCAATTTGTGTAAAGGTTTTGCAATACCGTCAAAGTTTTTAACAAACTTCCTGTAATAGCAGCATATGCCCAAAAATAAGCGAAATTCGCTGACATTGGCTGGTTTCATTGTTTTGATTACCTCTACTATCTTGCTGTCTGTAATTATTCCTTTGTCGGATATGACATGCCCAAGATATTCTACAGACCTACAGAACAAAGAACACTTCTTCGCTTTCAATTTTAGTCCAGCGCCAGCCAAACGATCAAACACTTTTGAAAGATTCTCTATCATTTCTTCGAATGTTTTGCTGATGACAATAATATCATCTAAGTAAATCAAACAAATTTCCCAGTTCAAGTACGGTTTCCATAAGCCTCTCGAATGTAGATCCAGCATTGCAGAGACCAAACGGCATTACCCGAAATTGAAATAAACCTTTCTTGTCGAGAAGGCTGTTTTCGGCTTATCCTCAGGCTCCATTTCTACTTGCCAGAAGCCCATGCACAAATCGAGCGTTGAAAACCATGACGCACCGCTCAGGCTATCGAGCATGTCATCCATGCGCGGCAAAGGGTACGCATCTTTTAACGTTGCGGAATTTAAACGCCGATAATCTACACAGAAGCGCGTAGAACCATCTTTCTTCTTGACAAGAACAACCCCAAAGACCCAAGGACTCGCAAAGGGCTCTATGGCATTTCACCGTAGCATATCTTCTACTAATTTATCTGCCTCTTCCCTCATGTGGACTGACAGTCGCCTTGGTGGTTGCTTTATAGGACGAGCATCTCCAGTGTTAGTTTTATGTTTGACTATGTTTGTTCTCCCGAGATCGTTATCTGAACTAGCAAACAAAAAGGCATAGTTCTCAACAAGCTTATCCACTGCCTTTCTTTGCTCTTGATTCAACCTATATTTCGTGACTTCACTCAGAGTTTCAAGTTCCCTTGACCAAGTCATTTGGTGGTCGGTCGCTTTTGTTGTCTCTAACACTTTTTTCATAAACCGAACAGGTACTCTAGTTTCATTGTTTACTAAAGTCCTCCCCACCAGACTTCTATTAGTCGCTATCAAACAGTCCTTTGGCTCTACGATCCCCAAACCACTGGAAAAGTTTAACCCATCTGGCACGCACACATCACAAGTTGTGATGATTACACTTCTAGCTGGAACAACGAACGATTCTAAAGCAACAACTCTGTAACATCCTAGCGTACCTTCGAGCAACAACGAGTGTTTCTCTCCGCCGATGCATAATACCTTGTTAGGTATATCTAACGAACATTTATGTTCAGTCATGAAATCTAAGCCAATGATTCCATCTACAGTAATGTCTGATATTACTATTTGTGAAAGATATTCCCTATCACCCAATTGAATATTGGCCACAAACTTTCCGAACACCTTCAAAGATCTGCCTTCAGCGGTCATAAAAGCTTGCTTTACTTTGTCTATAGCAGAGGTGCCATTTGATTGTTGAACTTTGTCGTAAGCTCTCTCCGAAAGCAAAGTAACAGTTGCTCCTGTATCTACCAACATTTTTATCTCAGTTCCGCCTATGCAGACAACGGCATACATTCCGGCCTCACTCGGTCTATTAAACGCCACTGAAGGTTGCATAACCTCTTCCTTCGGTCTAGTTTTTGTTGCACTAACTGATGCAGGACGTGGCGCTTTAGGGCCATATTTGCTTTCTACTGGACGTTTTCTATTCTTTTGCTTTAATGGACATTGTCTGCTTATGTGTACTTCTTCGTGGCAATTATAACATTTTATTGTTTTCGGCAAGTGTCGTTGCTTACTGCCATTTTGGGCTTATCGCCTTGAATCATCAGGCTTTCTCATTTCTCGTATTTCCGACTTCAGCTCATTCAAAGAGCTTTGTCATTTGTGGAGGAGTCACCATTACACTAACGCAAGTGTAACTTCTGTTCTATTCTCCCGAAGTCTGACTTTATGAAAGCATCTAACTCTACAGCAAGCCTTATTGCATCGTTTAGACTCTGTGGTCTGGCCTGTTTGATTCTAAGGCGCATATCCGCATCCACCAAAGCATTAATGAACTGTTCCTTTGCGAGCGTTTCCCTCGCGTCATTCAGTGCCGTTGGTTAAGCTAAATGTGCTAATCTCCTTATCATCTAGCCCACTTCTAGAAACGTCTCTGTTGCTTTCTGTCTACGCTCTCTCAACTGAACGAACTCTATATAGCTCTGTTTGAATTGCAGGTGCAAAGCGATCCTCTAAAGCCCTTACGAGTTCATTGTAGTTTCTACCTAATTCGCCAGCAAGGTTGCCTAACACTCCCTAAGCGCTACCATCAAATGAAGCTGACTTTATATAGTTGGGTGGCTTCTTAAAAGAAGTATTGGGATTTTTATATCCTCCCTCATCTCTTTCTGTGGGCGCTTCAAGCGGTTGTTGTCGCCTGACAGTAATTTGCGGTTCATTTTCCCTTACATCTATTCGATTCTTCTCACGAAACCTCGGCGATGCCGTAAAACCGAGATCCTCTGGATATTCAGGGTCATACATTTGTTTATATTCTGATTTCTGTTGGACCTTCTGACATAATTCCAGAGTCGCTTTTCCGAACAGTTTGATGTGCTGGAGTCGAGGTCTGCTGTTTAATATCCTCTGTAAGTTTCATCGAGTGTTCAAACGTCGTCCTGTTAAGCTCCTCAAGCTCCGCTTCAATTCTCTCTATTTCCTCGGTAATATTTTCCAATGCCATTTTTACAATAAAAACACGAGATTATTATCAAAAACTTTAATGGACAAAAATCATACAATCAAACGTGGTCCCAACGTGGGCGCCAAATTTTGTTACGTGTCTGCCTAAACATGCTAATATTTATTACGGGTCCCCTCAGATACCTTGCTGAGGTGTTTGATTTTTATGATGATTGTTTAAGATATATACTAATTTTCCTTGTCGCTTCCCTAGCGTTTATTGATTCAAAACCTCAATTAAATATAAATATTTGAATGTATGGGCCCTCGCCGCAATCTATGCGTCGCTCCGACACACCCCGTGGCTTCTATCAGTCACTTCCAGCGACCCGTCGCTTATATCGGTCGCTTCAAACAACCCGTCGCTTCTATCGGTCACTTCAAAACAACCCCACGAAGCACCCTCGTAACTGATAACTAATGTCTACCCGCTGAACCTAACAAGCAACGCTCACTAAGACAAGTTGCTTCTATACGCCAGTATTATTGTTCTGCAAATCGCTGAGCCATATTGACTTACCAACAATAAGCTTACCTGGGAGTATTCACTTCAGCGTCTACACTGCGACTGACTGCAGACTCACGGCATCTCGTATTTATACCCTTTGATCACGTGATCTGAGATACCCGGAACAATCAAAGAATCGGGCGTTTGGGACTTCAGAGTGTCTCTCGGAACTCATCATCCATTTTCATTTACCATTTATGTTAATATAGGATAATAAAAATTATCACGTTTATAAGAACTTCGTTGTTAGGTTTCCATTAATGTGGGTTTTTTTTTTAGAAAAAGATCTCAAAACGAAACACTCCGAATTTATTCTATCTTTTAGTTCAAGTTTACTTGGATATATAAACATAAGTATGGAAGTAACAATTGTTAATTGATAATACGTAGTCCATATATCTAAATGTCTAGATATATCACGAAATTGAGGTTAATGTTAAAAGTCACTAATTCAGATTAACATTCAGATGGATAATTTCAACATGTTTCATATATATTTCTATTACTTCTATTTGTTGGTACTATAAAATGCCTTTGAATCCTTCACATTTTAAAATATTTTGCATAACAGACCCCACCTGTTCCATCAATTGATCGCTGTTGTCTGCGATAAAATACCTGTTCAAAAAAGTGGGCGCTCACGAGTGGTCTCCAAAATTTCCCGTGACACGTATTTTGGCAAACGTAGCACCCGCTTTTTTGAATAGGATTCTTGTGTAACAAATACAAACGCTGATATTGAAGACAACTTTAAAAAAATAGAATAGTTTTTAAGTTAAGATAATTGTAACGGTCAATGCACTTCTGAAAGAAGTTTTAACTATTATGTCTGACTAAATAAAACCTATTTAAATGCAAAACAATGGAACTCTAGACCACTTTAAACCTAAAATATATAAATCGTCAAAGCATAACACGCAAACATTTTATTTTGCAATTGAAATCTTATTAAATTCCACTGACATCTAGCTTGACATAACTGAATTTACTTAGATAGGACAGACTGGAGAAATACTCTTGGTAAGTACAAGAACTCGTTTTCTTGCAAAAAGCAAAACATGTTGTAACGATATAACTTAAATGATACATCTACTGGGAAATGATCAACATACAGGCGTCTGTTCTATCAAACTTCTGTCAACAGATTTAAATTAAAATCCAATATCTTATTAGTCAATTACTTCTATATCAAAGAAATATGATCAGATATCGTTTATATTTTTGATAATAAACCTTCGTTTTGATCATGCGACACTGCAATCAAATTCCCGAGTTCTGTGACGCAAACTCTGTCAATGGCATTAGGTTTCATGCAATAAATTAGTCAATGAAAACCATATTTGAATGTTAATTAAACCACCGTGTTCTTAGTTCAGGGGTTCCTTTAGATCATCAACTACAGACAATCGACATGCAATCTATAAACTTTTTATTCAAAGTTTATGAATGATATTTTAAATTTGCTAAGAGTGGTGTGTAGATAACTTTCTTTATTGTATTTACAACTACACTTTTTGGACCTAGAACAGGTATCTGTTGGGAAGAAAAATGTTTGACCAAGAAAATTATTTTGATATTCTTTTCTATTAAGAACTAGACGAATACTTTTAAATCATGAACTTTTTTTTCAGGTTGAAAACATTTTATCAGCACCTCGAATGACAACAACCTTTCGAAGTGTATGCAAATTTCTAAAGGGGTCAAAATGTGTCTTGACACAAAATTGTGTCTTGTAATATTAGGATTTTTCTGTTCCTCTATCATTGTTCTGAACAATTGCGTAAGTAAACTTTTTACTTCTTCTATGCTTGTTTAATACACAATCTTAGTAGCGTTATTGTTGATACAAAATTAAATAAATAAATTTTTGCTTCAAATGTTTTCTGTGTCTTTAAAGTATGAAGAAGTTAATCGGTATAGGTAGAAAACTTACTACAGTCGAACATAAATACTTAGCTTTTGTCTAAAACCGTTCTTACTTTCCACATGTGGAAAAATAATTATTATTATTGCGCGTCAAAGGCATAATGATTCAATAGTTGAAATAAGATATATTGAGGAAATGTGGATATATTTATGAGAGAGAGAGAGAGAGAGAGAGAGAGAGAGAGAGAGAGATATTTCATTTTTAATTGGTGAATGTGTAAAGCTGTGTGGTGCATTTTTTTGGCTATCAGTATTACAGTATTAAATAATTGTCTACACACACCAATTATCTTCGAAGGCTATAACCTTTTGACTATTAACTCAAGAGAATTGGTATCCTTTCAATGTTAAAAATATTCGAAGTTATTAAGAATAATTTCTTTATGGGAACATATCCAAATGCATCTTGGACATGGTCAGAAAAGAGAACCGTTTGAATTTGTTGCCTCAATGATTAAGTTTCTTCAATCTGTATATTATGCATATGTATCGATTATTTACAACACTAACTTCAGAAATAATACTGAACAAAATGCATACCTGTTTAATTTTGATTTGCAAAAACATAATGATTTTATTTATATCATTATCAAAGTCATAATACAGCCATACCCACCTCAACGTTTGGGGGAGGGGTTAGTTTGAAGTGAAATAACGCGGACCCTTTTATGTCAATTTTTTAACAACAAACCCTGCATTTTATTTTCGTATTGCAATACAATTGTAAATGAACTAATTGAGCGGAAAAACTGTCGCAATGTCTATTATGATAAACATTCATAGCGTAGCCATCGTTTAAAAGCGTACAAAAATTTGATATAAATTGGAACCAACCAGTTTTAAAGTTGACACTCGACATGTATCTTGTTAATTCATTTAAAGATACCGGTATTCAAAAGTAAATGGAAGCATGGCTAATGTCGAGAAAAATCTTAATACGATGTTTGTAAAATATAATATATATCTTCATTGTCTATGAGGACGATTGCAAGTTTGTTGTCCCTGGAAACAGCAATTATTAGGCAAGACGGGAATAGTTACTGTCGAGGGAGACAATAACCTCGCTATCGTTTAATAAATCAGTAAATGTGTATTATATGATTTGTCGGCAATGCTGTGTCTAAGTTATAGTAATGTAATATATTTTGAAAATACATGTACTTGTTAAAACTCCAAAGAGAACGTGACCTACTTTCATCCCCAATTTTTACCCCAATACTAAGCACCCCTCCCCCTTTCCTTATATCACGTGTCGTATACAATGTCTTTGAAAAATCTAAACCAATAAGACATTCAATTACAAGTAAGTCAAACTTTAGATCAACAAACTACTCATTAATACATATGTTATTTTGTTGAATTTTAGGTATCGAACCAATATAATTTATCAATATATGCTTTGAATGCATATTGAACCGACCTTTAATTATTACATGGTACACGTAGACATTTTTAAAGGTAGAACAAGCGATTAACATCATGTTCTTCACAGTTTACCTTTTAAAATATTTTACGTCATGCTACTTAATTAAATCTAGATAGGAAGATAGCATACACTGTTCGCCGACTGGAAACGTCTTTTCATATTACGAAACTATTTGTACTGGTCTCAAACAAGCATGCCAGGAATGCCTTTGTTAGCAAATACAACCAAACTGCTTATTCTTTTTAAAGTGCGTTGCCGCAATGTTCATCTGAAACTACGGAATATATCCAACTTGTTTATTATGCTGGTTCGACACATGTATTATGTTGAATCTTTTTTGAAGTTTTAAATATTGACATTTTGAGACTTAAAGTTCAATAAAAGAAATGCAGTCATCCCTTAATATATTTTGTAGATATGAATTTGTTATAAAAGAAAATGACGATTTTAATACAAAAACAATATAATGTTTAAATCAGTTTTATATAGATGTAAACTTATTTGTTGAAAAATAATTGCTATTGGATTTGCTAAATATTTATCTCAGATGGTTATCTAATGTATTTTACCTGTGTATATGTATTGTAAACAAAGATAAACGCTGTTCTGCATGTACTGTAATTGATTTGAGTGTTTATTCATTACATGTTTACAAGTAATGGTAAGAGTGCAACACCATCTCAAATTAGTTAATAGTTAATAGAAGATATTAATCATAGATATGACAAACGAAAAATTAACATTAACTCATTAATTTTTTTGGCAATATAGGCCTCGGTTGCTTACAAAAAAATGAGCCAAGCTTCAAGTTATACCTAGTTGGGCACCCTCTAAATATTGCATGAATGGTGATCCAAGGGAACGGATGCTTACCCTCTTTATTACCTAGTTCAAACTGAAACACAATTACAACATCAATAAGAGGTTGCGCACACTATGTTATCCGAACAGACGCATAAAACACCCTATGTTTTGTAAAATTTGTTTTCAGTCGTAACAATCTGGTTAGTTAGGTATAGGATTGACCAATTATTGCTTTTCTGAAATAAAACATCAAATGGGAAAATAAACACGAGACAGTAGACGGAAGGCAGTAGCGAACATATAAAAAAACACGAGTCAACGCAGGCAAACCCAATTTAGCATGGACTTTGGAAGTGAGGGGATAACTGACGCTTGCGTTTGTCGTCACGGATTTGACATATTCTACATGACAAGTAGTTTTGAAACATAGATAACGCCAAGTATAGTGCTAGACCTATTTGATACTGAAAACGCTTGATCATCGACACACTTATTGACCTTTTGGTTTAATGATTTAAATTGATTAGACTGGTTTTAAATATCAAAATTATACTTCATTTAAAACCAGAAGGTTTCAGTAAAAATGTACAAACTCGATGAAATTCTCATCAGTTGTGCAATATTAATAAATGCATAATTAATTTTCTTCTCTATAAAAGTTTTCATCTTTAATCACTTTGAGACACTTCTTGATTGCGCATATCTGTTTTGATGTTAATATCTAATAATGCGTTTCAATATTTCAGAGAAAGCTCGACGGATACAAGTTTCCAGTGTATACAACAACATTTTGTCCAAGAATTAAAACAGAATGGAATGAGAGGTCGTCGGCTCTCAACTGTAACAAAAGTAACGGCTACATGTGTTTACCGAACGATCGCTTCGATGAGCTTTTAGAGTTCTGTTACAGAGAACCTGTTGAAAGAATTCAGAAAGGTAAAAATGTCTTTCTCGTATTCAAAGTAAATGCAAATTTTTCATTTGTTCAGGTATCAATCGTGAACAAAACATATTATATATATACACTGCGATATTTTTTGGATTTAACTCTATATATATATATATATATATATATATATATATATATATATATATATATATATATATATATATATATATATATATATATTCCTGATGGTCAATAGGCGTCAATTACCCTTGCAACATTGCATTACAACTTGTTATCGAATTACTTGGCTATTCCTTTTGGTTATACCACTATTCCCTTTGGTTACACCACTTGGTTTAGCAACTTGATCAAACACCTTGACACTACATCACTTACATGTAACTTGTAATTGTCAAAATAACGTAACGATGTGTACCTAAATGCAGAATTTCCACCGATTCTAATAGTAGTCAAATGTTAAAGAGCACACCACGATGGTATTTTATTTCAATGCATTGCTTCTGCATACATTATACACTCTAAACAATACTGTAAACCAACTCCTATTCACGACGACTTTATTTTGCAATTTACCAGAGATGAAGTGGTTCGCAGTGTATCATAGTCGTATAAGTATATATATTTAGTTAATCGCAGAACACATCTGGAGTTCTTCTCCATTTATATCAGAACGTGGCTCAAGGTTATAATTAAACCGACAGGAAATAACTCATTTCATAAGCATATATTGTTACATCCTCCTTCCTTAGCTGAAAATGATAAAAAAATCATCAAAGAATTAATTTAAAAAATTTGATTAAGGAAGTTGGCACCGGGAATAATAGTTAGGTCAATCATCAAAAAATCACTTGGATATGAATGATGGGGTACTAAATTGTCATTTATTTTAAATCACATGTTCCTTGCCTTTTTTTTAAATATAGGACCCCTTACAGAAAATATAATTTTTCTGAAATTGACATGGCAATTGATAATCTGAAGAAGTCAAACAAATATTTATAATTTGAACTATAATCAATTATGATTTAAATACAGTATGGAATTGAACACATGCAGTGACTATAAAAGTAAAATTTAAGGCAAAGATTAAAAAATTCTTGCTTTACCGCTGGCTTCAAAGGCCAGTACACAATGAACACAACGACAGATGTTACAAAAGTTTTGAGTAATCAAATTATAACGCAAATAAACTATAGTTATGTAATCTTTCCAATACTTTGCATAAAAATATATATACATTTAATGTCTCATTTAAAAGTAAAACAAGTAGGGGTCACATCTCAAATATTTGAGATATAGCATGAAATAAAGTAATTTTACGCCAAAATTGGAGTTCATTTTTTCTTCACTTCTATGAAATATTGGCTAAATATGCAAAAATATATTGTAAAAAATATCAAAATATTGTTTAAATGTGTTTTTTAGAACGTCATTAAAAATCGTAATACACAAACTATCTAGAAGTTTGGTATGCGCTGAAAATTAGGAACCTAAATGAACAGTACTCTAGTGAGTTATGAAAATTATTTATTTCCTTCTTGAAAACCTTCCGCCACAAAACATAGTCCGTAAGTAAACTCTTTAAGCATTTTTTAAAAACAATTTTATTCAATAAAGTTTATTTGGCATTGTAAAATATAAATATACTACTAGAATTAATCTGTGATGCAAAATGTTTAGACTATAGGGGACCCAAATTGGCGACCAGAAACCTAAGGAGCGGGCCTCTTTAACTCTATTTGGTTCAATACAGTCGAAAGTATGATGTAGATAATATGATTAAGCGGTATGGCATTAAGTGACAAGAAGTATATATGAGAATTGACAGGAAATCTAACATGGAACATAACATTAAAACTAAGTAAGCATATATTGAACCAAGCTTCACCTGGTAACACAGACAAGGGGTTATTATGCCCTTATACACTATCTGTGTGACCTAATACAAATCATACATTTCACTCTATCAGGCACGTTGTTGGTTTGACTACCCGACCACTTCTGCTTACAACAACGGCTGGATCCGCTCGAATCAGCATTGGTAGAGTGTAGTATCTGATTTATCAACAAGTCGGTTAGGCTTTACAGGAGACTTCGGTGCAGGATCATGGTTAGTTGTTCTTGGCTTTTCGGGTACTGATTCTGTAACTTTTGGTAAGCAATTGTTCGGATAAGGTTCCGAGTTACCTTTTAGCTTTGGCGACAGAGACAGCTCTCTTGCAAAATGTTCTTTGCTTCTCCTCAAATGTCGCCTGTTTTTGTGGTATTATCACCCATCTCCCGTCCTGATGTTATAAGAGCGAATGTCTCAGGGTTCAAAATAGTTTTCTTCCAGATTTTTGTTTCCTTTAGGTCGTTCACGAACAACATTTCCTTGTAATTATGGCAATTCATTGGCCCCTTTGTTCTAAAAGTGTGTTTCTCTTTCCTTTTTATAATGGAGCCGTTCTTCGGCTTTGTCGGCGTACCGTGACTTGAGCATGTCTTTTGAGACAAGTAATAAAGTCTTAGTTCTCCCCCACTCCTTTTAGCATTTTCTTTGTTTCATATCTTTCTGTTCCCTTCTGAAATGTGGCAAAGCATTGCTCAGACACTGGTAAATGCTCTCTATAGTCAACATTGTTAATTTTCAGAGGATCCTGCCATGTTCTCTGGCTGAGCTTTTAGATACGCTCTGGATAAGGTGTCAGCAAAATACATTTATGTTCACCGTTTGTATTGTACTTCCTATTCAAATGTTTGAAGTCTCAAAAACATTCTTTATAGTCTTTTTCGTGCGGTGTGTACATTCTTCTTGTGTATAATCTCAAGTGTCATATGATCAGATTCCACAACAACGTCTTCCATAAGTATAAGTTTCAAATCTTTCCATTAAAAAGGCAACTGCGAGAAACTACTTCTTGATTTGAACATAATTGAATTTAGTCTCTGTTAGTGATCTTGATACATACATTATTGGTTGTCCCTCCTGAAATAGGCAAGCTCCGAGGACCCATCCAAATGCATTACACCGCAAAGCTAACTCCTTATGTTCATCAAACAAGCTCAACACTGGAGTATTTGACAGTACGGTTTTCACATCCTTGAACACTTTACAGTGCACCTCTGCATCCCATCTGAAATGTGTATCAGCGTTATGACTTCTTAAAACTGCCGTTATTTCTGAGAGCTGTGTCAAAATAGTTGAACACAGTTTGCCATCCCTAGAATTCGCTGCACTCCCTGTCTGTCCTTGGTTGTTGCATTGCTTGAATTGCTCTCACCTTCTGAGGATCAATACACAGTCCATTTTTGGAAATAACGAATTTCAAGTACATGAGCGAGTCTACTTTCAGTTTAATTTTTTCCTTATTCAGTTTAATGTTTCTCTCAAAACATCTCTGAAGCAAGGCTTCCAACATGCGGTCATGATCATCATGAGCTTCCTTGTCATTGTCTCTACATCCATAAACCAGTATGTCAAAATGAAAAGGTTTGATGCCATCAAGTCTTTCCAACAAATCTTAAATGCGTCTCTGGAGCAGTTTTCAGGAGCAGTTGATATCTCAAATGGCATCTCAACCGTCTGTATCTCTCCAAAGGCGTTTAAATGTGGTAGGAAGATGCTTTTCTCATCCATGATTACATGTCAACAACGGAAAATATACGAGCCTTGCTTAAATCTGGAAGTATGTCCTCAATTAGTGGAGTAATAATTTCTTTTTAGAGCTTTCAGTGGTCTTTTATTTATACATAATCGAAACTGTCGATTTGATTTGGGTGCCAAAACAAGGCTCGAGATCCAATCAGTAGGTTTTTACAAATTTGATGATTTCTAACTGTTCCAGTCTATCCAGTTCTTGCCTCAGTTTTTCTTTGATAGCAGATGACACTTTCGATTCCTTGCTGGCATCTTCAAAGGTTTTACACCTTCTAGTGTCATTTGGCTCACAGCTAATATGTATATGAACAACAAAGTATGTGTTAGGTAGTCATATCGTACTTTTTCGGAGAGTGGCAGTATATCAAGCAATTTACTTACTACGTGTATCATAATTAGGTAGGTAGATAAGTGCAGTATATCGCAGAAGTGGAGCACTGCTTACGTTATTCCAGATCGAGACTCAACAGTTACCAATAAGTCGTACAAGAAATGATTATTTCATTAACATCTATCGTTACACGCAGAAACTTATTTTCGGGACCAAATATTTTTAAAACACTTTTTGCTATAAAAACAATACGAAAATATTGCGTTTGCAGCGATATATATTAGGTATGCAAGGCCCTAGCGAACCTTACGAAAATTTCTCGCAGTCAAATAAAAGTTGGTCTACACAAACGAGAATGCTACAACTTACAGTATATACCCCTGGAGTAATATCGCACTGTATTTTCGTCATGAAAATACTGTACGACAAAAATTTTCAGAATGCCTGGCCTTTATTCAATAATCTATACCGTACATCACTCTTTTAAGCTAGCCACGTATAGCCAATTATAAACTGTAAACAAGTCAAGCTGACTTTTAAGAAACTACAAACACGATTATAGTAGTTTTAGTTTTATATATTAAAAAATACTTGTAAAACTATTCTAACATAGGACCTCTAATAATTCATTATTTCAGTGATTACTTATTAAATATACATAAGCAAGGAGAGGTAACTCCATTAACCGTTTCATATCTATAGATATAATATGCCGTGTCATATTTATAGATTTCTTGAAAGATTATATAATGTTTTGATCTATTTTCAGGTTTTTGTTTATATTTAGTAAAAAAGGTTTCACTAGTTCACTCATACAGCTGCAGTCGTTTTACACAAGGATGTCATGATCACCCTTTTTTTAGCAATGAAATCTATAAGTGTAAGTACGAACTCTTTTAATCATCGAGTTTGTATAATTAATCTTCCTTACCGTATAGTTTGATATTTATAAGTGAATTTATTATCTGGTGAGACAGCAGCAATTAAATGTCGCAGGTTACCGTATTCATAACTTGTTGACAGATTTTAATGGTATATGATTGAATATATTTGTAGCCATAAACTTTAAAATCATAATTTCCACATTTACATTATGCATGTGTTTTACAGACCCAGCTTGTATTTCAATTGGAAATGGGTGTTTCCTAGCTGAACCATCTTGTAAAAGGTAACTTTTTATAAAATTGGTCAAATATTTTTGAAAAATCTATAAAATAACAAAGACAGATGGCAAGGTTTTCATTTTAAATTCATTTTTTTAGACGGGGGTTGAGACATCAGATTTTAAATAAATATATATTATGGGTATTTACTTATCATTAGTTCATACCGCAATCCATATGTTATTGTAAATAATGTAAGGCATCTTTTTTACTGTTGCTTTGAAACTTTTTCGTTTAACAGTAAAACATCATTTCGTATTCAAAACGGATCACGGCATTTTGAAAACGTCTCAACCAACGAATGGAATGGCAGTACAACAACTCACTCTCAGCTATCGTCAGAACGTCCTCAGTTAGACATTACACCAATCAACGACGATGACGACACTCTATTAGTTCCAATAATTTTAGGAATATCCACCCCGTTATGTATTCTTTCGTTGCTGTTCGGCTACTACATAAAACGAAGTAAGATTTTTACTTTTTGACTCCAATTGTAAAAATATAGACTATCGTAAGTTAAGAAAAACACGCCCAGTTATATAGTTACAATTACCATAGCCGTTGTATTTGAATGTTTTGTGGGGAATTGTCGATTTCTGCCCTATGATAAAATGAAGAAATATTTACACAATTGATTTAAAAATTTTCATTATTGTCTTTTTTTAGTTATTGACTTTTAATAAGGTTAGCACTTTATAGATTAAGAAATTTTCAAATATAACTCGTATATTACTTTTTTGTTTAGGGCAGCCGTGTTGTCAAAAAATACCTATTGTGTTACTGTACTTTTACATTTTTAAGATGTTGATTTAGCGTTGAGCGTAACGTGTTAGGATAAAATCAAAATATTTTAGCTTTGAGATTTGAATATTTTTTACATCTTTACACAGCGCTCTACTTTTAACAATGTTAATGTAGTTTATAGATAGCTTGACCAGCCAGCTTTTTTAGGCTAGCTTTCTAGTACCAACGCAAGAGTCTTGTATTCGATACATTTAGATGAATTCGTTTCAGATAATGCCTATGGGTTATTTCAGTTATTTATTGAGCCTTTTCATTTTTAAAATATTTTTTTGTATTTGAGGAATTTTGGATGTTATCATATTTAAATATAAAATGAAGATCAAAACGTTGAATATAAAGAATATTATAAAGGTTATTTGACCCTCAGCCTTAAAGTGTTTTTTAAAATCAAAATCATAGGATTTATCTTTTAAATTTATCAATGATTTAAGGAATGAATTCAAAATTTATTTGTTTTATACGATATAAAATGGTTTGGGGCAGTTTACACTGTATAAACCGGGAAGCGGCTTAAAAAAAGCGTAAACTGTTTCAAACCATTTTATATCGTATAAAACTAATAAATATTGAATTCATTGCTTATAATTTAATTTTTTTTACTGTTCATTGTAGATAAAACCGGTCATTTGATTTTAAAATGACGTAAAATTGTACAAAATTCAACCGTAACGTCAGGCGTATTGATCATTTTTTGACGTTAGTCCTACTATAACGTAGACAACATTCTGAATAAGATATAAAATAATTGTTTAGCCAATCAGAAAGCACGTTACAACCAGAATTAAATTATATACAATAAAAAGAAATTTAATATTATCTATTCATTTTAAGAAGTTATTGCAAATTTTACCACAATGGATATAATGAAATAAACCTACAAATAACGATCAAATTAGAAAAAAAACTAGAGCTTAGCTTGTTGCAAGCAACGAAGAGGTCTTTCGTTACAGCTTTAAGTCAAGAAAGGATTGTCAATCAATCTTAATAAACCATCCCCTTTCTCCTTACATTTTTCAGGGCCTGGCATACATTGATAGGAGATCATTTTAACACTACCTTACTTTCTGACCAATCAGGGCTTTAGAAAATCAATTTGATCTCTTGAAAATTAGTTTTCTATGTATTAAATAAATGTAACCCCAAGACTACAGAGTATTTAAGAGTTAGATCTCTCGTAAAACAGATAAAGGCATGTCCGTGATAAGTTGGGGATATATTTAGACAAGAAAAGTATAGACTGCGACTTTAAAACACTATTACGCACAAGAAGATTTTCCCTATGAGAAAAATTAAAGCGGGTATGCATGTATTCATGTGAAGCTTTTAACTCTCATATTACGGAATATCCAAACATTACTATATTACAATTCGATTGATAGCATTATGAAGAACAACTTTTTTGACGACATCAATATCGTAGCATGTATCGTTTTTTAGTAATACAGCAAAGACTTTCCAGGCGATTAGATTCCTTATTTAAGGAACAAGCCCATTTTTTCTGGTCTCAATTGAAAGCCCTTTCATTTATGCGCAACTTTTGTTCTATATGCATTTAAGGAGGCCGACTTTAGTTTGCATTGCGCATGTTTTTGCGCATTCTAATATAATACAGTTGATTTATACTTCTTATGAATTTTTTTCGATTTCATTCATAAAATTGAACACAATAAACAAAATACAGATAAAAATATTTAGATTGTTAAAGGAAATTTTTATTTTTAACACGATTTTTACGTTGTGCGGTAGGGGAGCATTGCCATTGCGCTTTTATGACGTTATGATAAAATGAAGCTTTGTAGGAGTACGTTATAAGAAATATTATAAACGAAAAAGTAAAAATTGTACGCTGTTGAAATTTTATATACAGAATGATGCTATCCTCGACGACATTTTCCTCATTTTTGGAATGAATCCATTATACCAATCATCATTCGTGATGATCCAAATATATAGCAAAATTTGGTGCATTTTAATATTTTGAGATGGCCCTGGACTAAAAACCAGACGGTAGAATTTTGTGTTTTTTACATATAAGGTAGGAAATGATTTTACAAATCATATATAGCAATTTGAGAAGAAAAGCTATTGTAGTATTTGTTTAAAACTGCTTTGATGTGCGGAAAATCACAGTTTCCTATATATTCCTATAGTAAATGTACCTCTTTTTTGAGATGGTCCCTGAAAAGAACCAGACGGTCAATTTTCATGAACCTTCGCAAATAAACTACAGTTGGTTTAATTTTCATATGGTTAAAAAAATAAAGAGTTATGCTATTGTAGTTTTTCCGCAAAAACACCCAAATCGGTCTCCTAAAAAAATATTTCAAACTAAAAAAATAAGAAGCAAAAACATGAGTACAAATTAGCAATTTTTTAAACATAGATTTCGATAATATAATTCAAGTGGAACAATTTGAAAAATCTGAAATACAAAAATCAGAGGACAACATTCAAAGTGTCAAGTTTAAAGATTTCCAAAGTTGGATCATTTGCTACGGACCATTTCGGAGCCTTTGTCCGGAAACGATTGTCACTAAAAATTTTAAGAAGGGGGAACAACTCGAACCCGGAAGTTATGATTTATTATCTTTTTGTTACTTAAAAACTACATCTAATTTACAAGACATCCTGACAATTTGAATGAAATCGGATGACAAATAAAAAAGTTTCTAAGGTTAAAAAAAAGTCTTGAAGAAGAAGATCAATAATGAAGAATTATTATCAGAATCAGTACAAGGTCTTCCGTTAGAAACGGAAGACCTTAAAACGGTTTTTCCGGTGTATTGGTGGCACGAGCTTCTCTACCTTTAAATACTAGGTCTCCGTTGAGCCACTAAGCCTATCAGTTCGTTGAGTTGCTGTGCATACTATTTACACAAGAAGACCAATTAAATTTGTTTGAATAAAGGGCAGATTTATTATACAAATAAAAAAGAAATCAGGGTAACTTACTGAAATGGAACGTTCCTAAGGATCGAATATCATTAAAACATAAATTTATATCTAAACGAATGTTGCTAATAAATGCAGCCTGGTTAATACAAATGCTTTTGAAATCTTTATGGATGCTTTTTCCATTCGACATTTAATTTGTAAATGCTAAATTTAAACCTCCTTTCTTATACGTATTGTTCCCAAAATTCAAGTATTTGATTTCTGGTTCTCATGATACCAATTCTCAATATTCCATGTAATATTGATAGATATTTACTCCTACTGTAGTGTTCTATTAATTTATGATGACATGTGGTTTATATATTGATATGATATCACAGCTAAAAGACGTGTTAGTAATTTTCATTAATATGCATATCATGTAAGTTAAGAAGAATACATCAATACACTTATTATTGACTGACTGACCTTGTGATTTACTTGTTAATACATTTTCATCATTCTCTTTTCGTATTTGGATAATATTACTATTTTGAAGGAAATGTCATTATTGAAATATCTTGATTTATTCTATTTAACAGATTTAAAAAAGAATACAAAGTGGAAATTTTAAACCTTTCTGAAAATATAGGAACACGTCATTTTTTTCCCTTTTTAGAAGATTTGAATTGTTAAAGGTCATATGAAACGATTTTTAACACTATGATTTTCTTTCTTAAATATAAAGCTTGGTATAAACAAATTTTAAAATACGTGATGTAAGATATTTTCCCCTTGCATTACTGAGAAATAACCTGAAAAAATTCTTCCCCGCTTATCGTTCTTGATTTTGTGGATTTATGACGTCACACAGACCCACCGATGTAAACAATGCATCAAAACTATAAAATAAATGTAAGTTTACAGTAAATTTTAGTAATTTTTGCATATATGAACGTGTCTTTCTTTTCAAATGAGATCATTTGATTTTGTAGTAGCCTACAGATGACTTAGTTTTAATTGGTCGTTAATGAATAAATGTAACATCAGCTTCTCACCAGAGAAAAATCATGATGAAGTTCCCGTACTGCGGTGAAATGCTCCAACATTAACAGCTGATTAATGAATTATCCTTATCCTTTTAAAATAGAAACATCATTTTCTTCTGCGGTATGTATAATGATTGGGCTACATTTAAAAGGAATTAAAGCATTTTAATTGATTTGATTTGCTTTGTCACATAAAAAAGTATAAGGCAGGCCAATGAAAATGTTTGAGGCATTGTGTACAGTTTGTATTTAAGAGCCGCTATAAAATGCCGCAAAATTATTCTTAAATTTTATTTTGAAAAAATATAAATTTCTGACTTTTTGATATATAAATGTAGCAATATCTTTTGAAAATACTTTGTGTACACGTGTATTAACGTTTTATTAAATTTGATCGCGGAAATATGGCATTTAGAAATGTATCGATAAAATAAATCGGTTGTTTGATAAAAATAGTTTTGAACGAATGTGAAAATAAATAACAGATTTTATTAAGAACAAGCATCAATAATGATAAAGAAAAAAACGAAAGACAAAATTGCGGAAGAAAGTGAGATAGAAGGGATCTGTGAGTAAACACCGCACATGTATACACGTTGTAAAATCAAAACACCACACATACAAGTCCATGTTTCAAAATCAAAACATTTGAAGAAATTTCTCTTAGACTAAAAATAATTAAAAGGTAACATATTTGTGAATTTGAAAGCGAAACAAACAATAAAATCGTGAAGCGAATGAGGCACTACGAGGCCTATAAGTTGTTTAGAAAATAAAAAAATCTTAAGGAATTGCAAATGGGAAAACACGATCAGTTATTTTTGAATTTGTCATTTGCATTAAAAAGATCGAAATAAAACATATATACATGCATATATTAAAATTTTATCATAATTGCATGTGGATCTGTGAAGAAAATCATTCATTCTCTGTGCAGTCTCGAAACTGAATATGTATACACGCTATTAAGTACATATATAAACGCACACGATTTCATTTCTTCAGTTGATAGAAAAAATACCGACGTGGTTGATTATTGTATAATTATACAAGTTTTTTTTTTTTTTTATATAAAATAGTATTTTTTTCTTTTGAAATGCTGGAAAATGACATGGATATTTGTATTCACAACATAAAGCTTTATTAGGCTATTGGGTCTTTCTGACGTCATAGGCAAGAGAGGTAAGTCGCGTAAGTCAATGTTCCTTTTCCCGATTAAGTGATTTTGATCGACTGTGGCGCTCACATTTTGCATAAAATATTCAAAAAACAATGTCAGTCTTATAAAATAAGCACTTATGAATTCATTCCCGTATATAACTCAATATGGTCAGGATATCGTTTCATATTACCTTTAGGCAAACAGTGATTAATGCTAAAATAATATCATTGATGATATTTTTTAAAGCAGACAAGGTAGAAGGGAGATCAAGGGTTTATAATCCATTTTCTTTCTAACATAGTCTATTTATGGCAAAGTTCATTATCATATGCGTGTTAAAAACAAATGCTAGGCAGCTACATTAAAAATTTACCGAGGAAAATCTTTTTCATATTTAGTGCCGAGGCCAATACTACTAATGGTAGAAACATTCATGGATTTTCACAATAAGTAAGATAACATACTTTTTGTCCCCCTCCGCAACGCGGTGCGGGGACATAGAAATGCCGGGCGTCCGTCCGTGTGTCCGTGGGTCCGTGTGTCCGTGGGTCTGTGTGTCCGTGGGTCTGTGGGTCCGTGCGTCCGTGTGTCCGTGCGTCCGTCCGTCACACTTTTTTGTAAGCGCTCTCATGCCTACAAATTTTGACGGATTTTCATTAAATTTATACCAAATGTTTATATCACTATTATCTTGGTCAAGTTCGAAAATCAGCATTGGTCAATACGTTTTGTTGGAGTTATGGGACTTTGACCACAATAATAACTCCGTTTTATAAAAAAATTGACATTGTAAGCGCTCTCATGCCTACAAATTTCGACGGATTTTCATTAAATTTATACCAAATGTTTATACCACTAATACCTTGGTCAAGTTCGAAAATCAGCCTTGGTCGATAGACTCAATACTAGTATACTGCTTGACCGGCGGGGGACCCAGGAATTCTATTCTTGTTTACTAAAGGGGATTAACTTGAGTAAATAAGAGTGGCACACATTATGTTACACAGTTTATTGACTAAAACATATTTATATTACAAAGAAATTAGTAGCATGATCTAAAAAGGAATTTCAGTAGATGTATAATGGTTAACAAATATCATATCAAACAATGCCACAATAACAAATAGAGCTTACCACGTGTCTTGACCAATAAAAATAGTTGTGGAATTTCACTCTTTTCGAAATTACTGATTATAGAAAAATACACTATTAAAAAAAAAATATGTTATAGACAATTTCATACATTTTTCTATTTAAAGAAAATTTAAATACTAATTTCTCTTTATGTTATTTTGAAATTTGAAATAGACGTTTTATATGTAATTGAATGAAATTATGTAAAAATTTGTTAACGGTGGAAATATATGTCTGACAATACATAGCGAGTTGACGATGCATCAAGTTGTGTATTTTTGTGTTATGCATACCCTAATTGCCTGAATAATATATAAAATAATCATGTAATTTTATTATGATATTGTGTTTTTAATAATGAAGGCATATGACTTTCAAACACACTGCTCTTTGTTCATGCTATCTAAAGTGTTGCTTTTATCATCTTTTTTATACAATACATGCTGTTTTGGGTATTAGCTCACCTAAACCACTTGCTTCAAGTGAGCTTTTGTAATCAACTTTTGTCATTTTTGTACTTCTTGTCTAGCACAAAGTCCTTATGGAAAAGAACTTCTAATCTATTAAAATAATGGACAAAACCTTTTTCAAAAGGGAGATAATAGATAAAAAACCCACTGAAAACAACATCTGAATCAGGAGTGCCGATATTTTTACCCCAAACCTTGTATATAACGAGAAAATTTCAAATTGTTAAAACCTCGACCGTAGGCTTGCTCAAGTACCATCTTTTAGTATAATGTGTATAATTATCTAAAGAAAAACATATGTTAAAATCTTACTTGAGCAGATCTGCGCTCTATGCTTCCGAATACAAAATATAAAGCAAAAATGAGAATATTTTCATCCGTTTGCAAATTTGCGTGAATAAGGTCATAGGGTTGACGCCGTAGATAAATAGACAATGAGCAATGGTGGTTAAAATCAAGATTAAAGTGATAGGCGTCCACTGTACAATGATTTATGATTTTTATACGACACTAATTAAAAATTGATTAAAATTGGGGGCAGATATTAGACCATACCACACATATTCCTTTCGATATAAAAATTAACATTGAAAAATATTTATAAGAGTCTTCTTTCCAAGTACTACTATTCTACAAATTATGAAATAACTACTCAAGCATTCTAAGATAGTGTAGATTGTAAATTGTTAAAACTGTACCATCCGAACTAATACTTGGCCTCCAAAGGGGTTCAAAGTTCAGCATTGAATTATATAGAAAAAAATTAAAAACCTCTTTAGAAGAGATATATGCATTCATGTCTAATCGATTTTACCTTGTCAACACTGCCGATAATTCTTTGCTGTTTACATCGTAGTCATTGTCGATATCGCAAAGTTGACGATGTTGAACCGGAATCGAGCTTGAATTGTCGACATATTAGTTTTTTTAACGTTAACATCATCGGCATCGCAACGTTTAAGATGTATACGGCATTAACCGATATTGAGTTTACATTGTCTACAACGCGGATATTTCTTTTATGTTGTCTTTGCACTACAATGTGGACGATGTCGACGATGTAAACAGGAAAGAAGGCAGACGATGTAGACACAATGTATACTCGATATTGGTCAACATTTCGATATCGACGATGTAAACAGGATATAAATGGAACGATGTAGAAACGATGTTCACTCGATGTCGATCAACATTACAATGTAGACGATGTAATACAATTAAGAAGACACACGATGTACATGTAGACACAATTTCTATCGATGCAGGATAAAAGAGGTATGTATAGACACGGTGTTGACTCGATGTCGATAAACATTGCGTTGTCGACGATGTAAACAAGGAAGAAGGTACACGATGTAAACGCAATGTCCACTCGATGTTGGTCAACATTGCGGTATCGACGATTTAAACGGTGTAAACACGATGAAGACACGATGTCGACTCAATGTCGATCAACAATGCGATGCCGACGATGTAAATAAGAAGGAAGGTACATGTACACATTGTAAACACAATGTAATTGTACACATTGCAATGTCGACACCATTGATAAAGATCGTGCATTGGACATACCTCGATAAATGCTACGCTTAGTACAGTGCTGCTATCGTGAAAGTTGACAAAACTATCCTATCCTATCCTATATCCTGTATCCTGCATCCTATCCTGCAAATAAGCTCTATCCTATCCTATCCTATCCCATACTTTCAAAATATAGGAATGCAAGTTAAATGAAACGAAATTTAAAGATAAAATGATTTTATTAATTAATGTAGTACTTAAAATGAATAATTAAATCTTAAAACCGAATATTCATCGAGCGGGATAACTTACTTACCTGTGCTACGGTAAAATTAAATCGTACGCGGGATGGACACAATAACGTAAACAAACAGGTAAGCGATTAGATTTTTGATTTCATTATATTTATGCATAAAAAACAGATAAATAACTTCGATGCACTTATTGAGGAACTGTTTAGTCACATATTTTTTTCAAATTATTTTCTTATCACATACAACTGAGTGTCATTCTCATTATTCGAGCGATTCGTTCGGCGATAAATGTAAACACGATCTGAAAATAAGTAATTCCTTTAGGAAGTTTATATTGTTATAGTTTAAACCACTCGGAGGTATTTCTTAAGCATTTATAGCTAGCTAACATTTATTAATTCGATATGTTCAGGTTAATATCGGACAAAAATATGCTTCCCTGTTACTGGGCTTCGAAGAAATTATATTAAACGTGAATCAATGCCTGATTCTTGTATACATGTTTATCTTCTAAAATGCCAAATTAGTCGTTTATAAATTCAAGCTTTTATTAATTTGCAGACTTTAAATGAAGTAAATACAGAAATATATTTCTGACGTTGTGAAATGTTGCAACGAATTTTCGCAGTAACTCCGTACTTGCGTACGAATTGACAAAGATGTAGCGCCGACATTTTAGCACGCATTAATGTTATGCACCGCGTTCTTGTTCTTGATATAATAATTATTCTTAAATGGTTTTACTTGTTAAACGTTTAAAATTGACGTTGAAAATACATTGTTTAGCCAATTTCCGTTTCGCAAAATAACTCTGAAATTTATACTCGAATCTGATTGGCTACAGGATGCAGGATAGGATAGAATAGGTAGGATAGAACTTAATTTTTATATTTCTATCCTGTATCGTGCATCCTGCATCCTATCCTATCCTATCCTTGTCAACTTTCAGGATAGCAGCACTGTATAAATAATCATCCTCAGGTCTTGTTATCCTCATATCTAGGTCACAAAGACCATCTTAGATTTCTTTAGAGTATTTATAGATTTCCACTTTCTTTCACTTTTGACGTGTTGATGCCTTGTATGACAATATTGGTCAGATGCTACATTTTAGATCAGAGAATATCTGTCCAAAAAAACTTCTTTTTATGAATTGTTTTAAAATGTTTCTTGGTATGTAGGAGAATTGTTTAGAGTTTTACAATATTTTAAGGAGACTTTCTTTAAAAAATAAGAAAGAAGGAATTTTACAATAACAATTGTCCAGGTGAGCGATGCGGTCCTCGTGTTTTAGAGAATAAATAGTTTTGGTCTTAAAATTAAAGAAAAAAAAGTAATTAGTTGCCAGATAACATAGAAGCAAAGTTCACTTTAACAGGGGGATAACACTGCAATTCAACCTTTAAACGTTAATAAGAGTTTCAATCACTACTTGCATGCATGGAACTTCAGGAACGTATAATAGCGAGCGCAGCTCGCCGGCGCGCAGCGCCGGAGCGAAGCGAGCTCTACCGGCAAGGCGTGTGTGAATAGAAAATTAGGACTAGTTGCACATTCATTCAACGGAGTTTTTTGGTGTCAGTAAATCGGACCAGTAATGCATTGTTTTAATCGTCCCAGTAGTTCCCTGTAATATATGGCATTTTTTATCACTTCACACTTTCACGAGAATCAGCAAGACAATACAAAACAATAACAATGTACACGACATACAGTTACCTCTAAAGTTCACCTTAGCACACTCTCAATGAAAAATAATCGAGTGACGTCACAAAGGTTTACACATTGATCCGATAGATTTTTTCGGCGTCAGTAAATTTTGACCCACAATTCATAGTACAAATGGTGTCCAACCTCACGCTCTCGCGAGAATCAAAGTAAAACTTTTGAGAAGCATATAACATGTGTAATTTTAAGAACATCATGCTTTTAAATAAAACAGTAAACTTCACGTACTTTTATTTCTCAGGGGAGTTTTAAAGAGTCAAACGACACTTAACTAACGTCAGCTTTGACGTCACAATAAGCACTGATAAGGGGAAATTACTCTAATTGAAGTTACTGTGAATCTGCTGAAATGACTAAAATCCTCTCAAAATCTTGCAAAGGCTAAGCTAAATAACAGCTGAAGAAAAAGGACATTTCTTCAGATACAGGAAACAGTTGTAAATTGCACTCATTTGGATGAATGCTCACATTTATTTTAATCACTATAATAACGGTAATTTCCTGGAACGTACACGTAGCATTGCCTTTTTTAAAAAGGGGGTGGGTGGGTGGCAGCCTCATCCAAAAAATCTTTGCCAGCAAAAAGAAAAAAAATCATGAAACTTCTAATCCTTCAGCTCTTTAGCAGTTCAATGGTTTCTTTATTTTCACTTCCATTTATTACATGCGGGGGGAGGGGGGGGGACACCATGTTCTTTTTTTTAAATATGATAAGCAAATATTTCAAAGCGTAAATTAAAAAAAAAATTAAACATTATTATTCTTTTTTTTAAGTGGAGGGGGCAAATCCATGATAAGTCGATTTTCTATGTGATAATTGAAAAAAAAAAATGAAATATTATTTTTTTAACAGGGGGGGGGGGTGAGCTCTATGATGAGTCAAGTTTTATATGTAAGTTTAGAAAAAATGTCTACTGCAAAAAAATGGGGATGAACTGACGTTACAATCACTATAAAAGAGGAGATACAGTGCAATGAATATTTATATATCAAAATCTTTATTATTCAACAACATTGTATCTGAGATTTAACTACTGTTCTACTTATAAATAAATAAATTATAACAAATCTTATAAACTATAAATAATGAAAATTTACTGAAAAATAGGTACTATGTTTTATTTTTTGGCATTCAAATTCTACGTTGTTAATTTCATTTTTATTGATTTATTATAATTCATTGTTTGATCACATGCTGTGCTCGCCCCAACGGTCGCACCGTAAAACATATTATAAACTGGGGTGGATCTCTCTTACGTAGAAGTTATAAATACTAGACTGATTTTTGTCTTAAAAAATAAAAAGTATACAGAAATTTGGGAAAAACCACTTGTTAAACCCTTAGAGAAATACATGTACATGAACTTGTCGAACAATGTTAAAATTATTGCAAATTTCAGTAAGTACAATGTTTCATTAAGACACATACCTACTGACATGTTTCATACCTTAAACTCCATTATTAATGCTCCGGAGTGACTACGTTTTTTTTTGGTTTTTCATGATCTTGACAATGAGCACAAGGAAGGTGCAACTGTTCAGCATGGGGAGTTTACTCCCCCTAGATACTTACTCCCACCTCTACTGTTTTAGAAGTCCGTGTTGCTCTGCTTTGAATTTTTGTGTTTCGCTTTATTGCTTTTTGAGATGGCTGACAGTTTGTTATTGTCAATTTTACTATATTTAACAAATTGTAAATTTATAGGGATTGGGCTATTAATTCATGGTGCTGATAAATGCATTGCTGCATCAATGCGATTAAAATTGCCCAAGCACACACTATTAAAAAGCATTTTCCTTTTTTCTTTTTCTTACCAGTGGCTTCGTGTGAGAGTAAAGGGCATTCATTACATTGAATGTGTTAATTTACAAAAATAATTGAGCCTGGCTATCCCAATCACACTAAAAACTACAAGAATTGTATAACCTTACAGTATTTGTTTCTTAATTTAATCACTATCTTTAAAGGACTTGATGGACTTGATTTTTAAATTTATGAGAAGAAATTGCACATACCATTTTCTTCAATGTGTCATACTTTATAGCTTAATACCATTTATAAATTTAAGTTCAAATAGTAATGTTATAATGGTAACAGTTGATAACTAGTATCTATTTGTAATAAACTATTTCAGGTTAATGTTTCCGTCACTTTTGACGAGCTATAAACTACATTTACCTCTATAAGTAATTTTTTGATTGATACCAGTGGAAAACTCTGAATTCTTTTTTGTTGACACATGGTTTATTGTTACTCAAAGTGTTACAATTATTGTTTATTGTTTAAAATTTAATTATTCTTACTCAACACAAACAAAAAATTGCTTAAAGATTTATACTGATAAATATTTACATATGTTCTGCATTGAGAAGTACTCGGGCCACCTTGCAAATATTCAACATTATCATCCAGGTACTTTCTTGTTGCAATGCAATTTCTCCTAAGAGAAGGTCAATTTATTAACCTGTGTATTAAACATTTCAAACACAAAGGTGCGTTTCAAATGGGAAATCTTATAATTTATAAACATTCAATGATTAAGCAAAGTATGATTTTACAATATCTTTCGACTGAGTAAAATTTTTTTTTTTGGCGCAACTTCTGACAAGATTACAGTTTGACCATACAATTGATATAAACTAATGTATAAATGTTTCTGTTTGAAAGAGTAAATTCTCAGTTTTTGCCAAGATATTGATAATTATTAACAAAACACAAACATTTCAATTGTTTTGTTTTCATTGTCACAAGAATATCAACTATGCAGAACTAATGGTGATGTAGAAAGACCAGGAGGAGAAAAACGTACAAAATCAAACAATGAAGCTATAGATATTACTCTGAGAAAAGACGGTACATATACGCTATCTCGGATTAATTTATTTCTGCATTATGAAATTTACTTCATATTACAGTACCTTTACAACATTTCGTAAAACTAGATTCATGTACTTTTCTTTTCTATACCAGTATATCCTATTTGTTATAGAAATACATAGAGAGGAAGATTTTGAACCGTTACTTGGTGACGGAAAACCTGATAAGAAGAGTACAGATAGTCTTGAGATGGAGGAGATTTATAACAGATCACAAATCAGAAGGAATTCAAAAAGTCACGAAGGACAATTACCTACAACATCTCTGAAAGAAGATAAGGCTACCAAAGTTCAAGGTATGGATGCAAAACACAAATCGAAGTTATAAACTTTAAGATGTACCAGTATTCACAATTGTAAAAAAATAAACTTATAAATAATTTCGTTGATTAATTGAAATGTCGTTCTTACATAACTTCCATAACATGTAAAAGTTGTTAGATGATTCTTTGATTTCCTTATATTCCATTTATAAAAGAAATACTAGTTATCATGCACCTCACAATTCTCCAATTAAAAAAACCCCCAAAAAACCCAAACAAACAGAAAACAAAATACGAAAAAGAGGAAAGGAAACCGACGGTAAAAATCTTCCACGGCACTGACATATCATAAGATCGCCATTCCTTGATTATTTTGTTCATGTTAATTAATAAATCTAATGAATGCATTACTTTTTTGATGGTTCAAACAATATTTGTCACAAATGGTCATAATACCAGAATATGGGGTAGGGTGTATTTCTATTGTAGTATCTCCCTTGAATGCCAAGAAGGTAGATGACATCTTAATGTTGATGTGTTAAAGAAAGCAAAAAACAAAAATTTTGACAAATACTTTTACACTGACTGCAACGTCCTGTTTTCCCATAAAACTATACTGGATAGTTATGCCAAAGTTAAGGTTGCATTTTTGCGCCCGCTTAAGTAAACATTTCGTTCAAATCCATAAATACCTAATAATGGACAGGTAAGCTATTTACTTATAGAAATAAATATCCTGTAGAAAAATAATAAATCCCATAGAAGAAATAAGAGGTCTCCTTAAATTGAATATGCTCATACTCAGAATTATACAAGAGCATTCGAAAAAAATATCTTGCAGATTACAGACCTGTAATTTAACCTTAAGTTTCTTTTCTTTTCTTTCTTTGACGTTTTCCGTAAAAAACCCCACTACTTCATGATTTTTATCTAGGGACCGAAAATAAAAAAAAGTTATATGTGCTACCTTTATGCTATGTACACAAGACATTTATAGACTGTATTTTCAATAGTTGTGGCTGTATGAATGAATGTTTTAGGAACGTCATTTATTAAAATATATGTCTAAATTGCAATTGGAAGTATGCGTTAAACCAAACCTTTTTTTAATGTTAACGTGTACAATAATGCCTGTAGAACATAATTTTAATTAGATTTCTTTGATTAAACATGTTTTAAATACTCAATTATCCATTTTTTTATTGCATACTTATTGTGCATTCAGCAAAACTCGACTGAAAACCGTCATAGAATAAAATGAACACTTTAGTTGCAAATTTTATCAAAGGGTTATCAATATTTGGTTTACATATAGAAAATATAAACATGTTCCTGCAGTAAAAATAACCATTCTCTATGCAGTAGATATGGCATGTCAAACGTTGCAATATTCGATCATTTTTATTTATATTATATAAATATTCATTTGCATTGTTTAATTTTCCATTTGTATTGTATAATTTTCCATTTGTATTGTATAATTTTTAATTTGTATTGTATAAATTACATTTGTATTGTATAATTTTCTATTTGTATTGTATAAGCTTCATTTGTATTGTTTAATTTGTTATTTGTATTGTATAATTTCCATCTGTATTGTACAATTTTCAACTTGTATTCTATAAGTTTCCATTTGTATTGTACAGTTTTCAATTTGCATTCTATAATTTTCAATTTGTATTCTATAATTTTCAATTTGTATTGTATCCGAGGAATTGTTTATTTGTTTTGTTACGAAGGTTTTCATTAGTTAAAAGTTTTATACTGTATTTTGGGGAAACCAGCGAAATGTTCCGGATGCTGAACGCAAACTGGTCCCCTTAACATGTTTTAAACACGTGGTGATCTCATTTAGCGGCAGTGACGCCAGTGTGAGGCTTGTCGTGTTGGACATCTTGGGACTTTTCTGGGTTTTTAAGGTAAACAGATGGGGCCATCGTGATAAAAGATATACCAAGGCATTATACATATATAATGACTGTATAAGGTGTCTCGATCTGCCCCTGTCCCTTCATTGACAGTAAGTCTATCAAGAGACGTACATGTATGTACGTCCCTACTGGTCTATACCAGGTTTGAAAAATCTGGTTCGGTTAACCAGCTACATGTGTATAATGTCTTGGTATATCTTTTATCACAATGACCTGTTTACCTGAAAAAACCAGAACAGTCCCAAGTTGTCCAATACGGCGAGCCTCACACTAACATCACTGCCGCTAACAGGCACGTAGCATCAGGGGGTGGGGGGGGTGTCGGGGGGGGGGGCCTTTTTCTCGCAGCAACAAATTTTTTAACATAAAAAATTGAATTATCATGGAGTTGCCACTCCCACTTTTTTGGGATTATGTAAAAAATTGATATGAAAATAAGGAAAAGAGGAGTGAAATTGAAGTTATATACCACGCCAACCCCCCAACCCCCCATTTTTGGGAGTATATAAAAAATTGATATGAAAATAAGGAAAAGAGGAGTGAAATTGAAGTTATATACCACGACAACCCCAACCCCTAAGACCACCACGTCAAGCAGTGGCGTTGCAAGCAAATTAAAAGTGGAGGGGGGGGGGGGTAGACTAATCTTCAAAAATCTTGACAAAACCTAATTCCCAAAATCATGAAATTCATAATCGGGGGGGGGGGGGGGGGGGGGGGGGAGAGTATACCTATAACTCCAACTTCTCAATATTTCAATCTTTTCAAGGTAAATTTCAGTTCAATTATGTTTGCTGTGAGAAAAAGTGGGGGGGGGGGGGAAGGATGAACCTTCAATGATGCTATGTGCCTAATGGTTAGGTCTAACTTTGCAATAAAAGTGTGCCCCCCCCCCCGGTTCCGACGCCTATGACGTGTTTAAACAAGTCATGTTAAGGGGACCAGTTTGCGTTCAGCATCCGGAACATCTCGCTGGTTTTCCTTCAATACAGTATAAATCTTTTAACCAATGATAACCTTCGTAACAAAACAAATGAACAATCCCTTGGATACAATACAAATTGAAAATTATAGAATACAAATTGAAAATTATACAATACAAATGAAAAATTATACAATACAAATTGAAAATTATACAATACAAATGGAAATTATACAATACAAATAAAAAATTATAGAATACAAAAGAAATTTAAACAATACAAATGGAAAATTATACAATACAAATAGAACATTTTAGAATACAAATGAAATTAATACAAAACAAATGAAAAATTATAGAATACAAATGGAAAATTTTACAATACAAATATAAAATTATACAATACAAATGAATATTTATATAATTCAAATGGAAAAGATCGAATATTGCAACGTTTGACATGTCATAGGTAGATTCTTGACATTGTTTTATATTTTATAATAAATCAAAATATTCCCTGAAGAAAGATCTTTTGATCAGTGCAAGACCTGCCCCCCCCCCCCCCCCCACTCCCCTCACACACACCTATTTCTCGCATCAAACATTTTTTCAGTGATACACTATAACTCTTTCGTTGCAAATACCATTAAACGACAGTTTTTCTGGAACTTAAATGAGTTTCCTTGCCTTATAAAATTGCATTTTTTTTTTACATTTGATCATTAACGTTACTTGATTTTTAAAGAACAAATGAAAAAAAAATTCATACCCCAAACTTCATTATTTATACTCCGGAATGACTACGTGTTTTTAGCTCACCTGAGCTGAAAGCTCAAGTTAGCTATTCTGATCACATTTTGTCCGTCGTCCGTTTGTCCGTCCATCCGTCCGTCTGTCCATCTGTAAACTTTTCACATTTTGAACTTCTTCTCTAAAACCACTTAACCAAATTCAACCAAATATGGCTCAAAGCAATCTTATGGAAAGATGAATATAAATTGCAGAAATGAAAGAAAAATTTTCATTGAAAGCGGAGAAAACCTCAAGACTGTAAAAAAGGGGGTGCATTTTAAAAAATCTTCAAATTCAGGCAAATTCAACGTAATTTAGCATGAATAATATGGGAAGGAAAATATAAATTGCAAAAATTATGGGCTAATTCTGTTTCAAATCTGAGTTATTACGAAAATAATAAGAAAGAAAAGGCGTGTTTTAAGCAATTTATAGCATCCATGAGTCTTGGTAAAATGGGTAGGCATGACCGGGCATTAATATGCCAATCTCATTAAAATTTTAAGATATTTACTGACCAGTATATTTGTATTCGCTGTAAATATTGCTGCACAATAATGCGTAATTGGAATTGACGATTGCCCATCTGCCCCGGCTTTTATTTTGCCCCGGCCCGGGTTTGCTTACCCATTTTACCAAGACTCGTATTCCATAATTCTAAAACGAGGTTCTTTGTTTAAAGCAGCCATGACACTATATGATAAACGGGTCGATCTGACATTGATGAATTTGTTTGTTGTGCAACAGTTCGTGTACGAAGGTATTCTTTGAAACATGCAAAATACATTGGTGCCGATTTTGTGAAGTAAATTGAGGCTAAATATTTCAATGTGTTGACAGTTTTCACATATGACGGTGGTGTTAGCATGTTGTGATTTTCGTTTCGTTTTCATTTATGCTTTGCGTTAACCTGGGAACAACTGCCGCTTGTATTTCCTGATTTTTACGTATCAAATCAAACAGCGACTTCGGAAAATCAAACAGTTGACTGTTTACCTGCGCAAATTAAGCAACATCTGATGTATTAAGAAAGAACTATAATTCAATTCATTCAGGCTATCGGTAATTCGGTATCATCGTTTGCGTAAAGGTAGAATAATGCAATATGTTTTGTTGAGATGCTCGGCATTTTCTCGAGTTTATTCAGTTTAAATAGAGTTTAATATCGCTGACAGAAATATGTAGGTTTATACATGTATATTAATCATTTTGAAAAATAAATTGTGTTCTTTATTTGTTATAGTGCATGTTTCTTGTGTTTAATTGATTGTTTACAATTTCTATTTACTTACCATATTTGAGTGTTATGCTTCGAATTATAAGCAAGATACAGAGATTTGCTCACAATTCTATGTTTGTACACATATCTGAGGCCATTCATTTTTTTCCATTTTAAATGCCGAATAGGATATACCAAGTTAAAAATCGTAAGCTGAATGTAATAAACTCATGTGAACAAAACATGACTCAAACCTATCAAAATTTTGAGCTCTGTATCTTGCTTATACTTCTACGATTGAAGCTTAAATTTTGCTTGATCATTAGAATCGATATGAATTAGAGTATGTTAAATATTTGAACACAAAAAAATATGCTGTATATAACTACTCTCTGGGGACCCCTCTTTATACAATGAATAATTTGAAATGTGATTAAATAAAAACGACATCGTTAAAACAGTTTCCATAGTTCTGACACATTTCTGTTGCGGGGATAAAAGAACTATCGCTATTCCTAAGAAATTATTACCAGGAAAATTATCCTGGTTTGTAGCCATTTGTTATATTTGAATAAAAAAGAAAATAATGGGTGGGCCATGGTAAATTATAATGATGTGCCTGTCAATACGGTAACATTGATTTTTATACTTTAACATGCCACGTGACAGCATTTTTCATTCCAGTGTATTCATCAATCAAATGTGAGTAAAGTTATAAAAAGTCACTAGTTCACGCGAGGTAAACAACGGTCATTTAATTATAATGGAGAAGACAAATTAAATTGTTGAATGTTTTTAATTTGAGAAATTGAGCGCATTGAGGTGCAATTTTCTTCTTCACATATATACATGTAGGATTTTTTTGATAAAATACAATAACTATTATATTTTATAAAAAAAACTACAATAACTAGTAAGTAGTTGAGGAAGAAAATGTACCTATATGCTCTCATATATTCTGATCGCTTTATTAAGTGGGGGAGGGGGGGGGGGCAGAACGAAAATACAGGGAATAAGAAGTTATAACAGTCTACCCCTACCAAATATTTAGTTTTTTATCTTGCGTAGGATTTTCTTATTCTGTGTAAAAACAGTATTTCATAAAGGTAAAATGTCAAAGATTACGTGTATGCAAAAAAAGTGTAAAATTCTAATACTTTACAATATTTATTTTTTTTGTTATTCTACAGAGGGCCATATGGAACAATCTTTTGAACGCCCATTGTTGCTCAGGTGAGCGCTGTGGCCCCATGGGCCTCTTGTTTTCGTTTCTCATGATCTTGACAATGAGCACACGGAAGGTGCGATCGTTCGGCAGGGGATGTTTACTCCCCCTAGATACTTGATCCCACCTCTATTGTTTTGGAAGTCCGTGTTACTCTGCTTTGAATTATTTGTATTTCGCTTTATTGATTTTTTATATGGTTTTGACAGTATGTTATTGTCATTATTACTATATTTAACTATATTTAACAAATTGTAAATTTATTTGATTATGATTAAAATTGCCCAAAGCACACACCATTAAAGAGCATTTTCCTTTTTTTCTTTCCGGTGGCTTCGTGTGAGAGTAAAGGGCATTTATTACATTAACTGTATTAATTTACAAAAATATTAAATCTGGCTATCCAAATCTCACTAAAAACTACAAGAATTGTGTAACTTTACAGTATTTGTTTCTTAATTCAATCACTATCTTAAAAGGACTGGATGGTCGTTGCCCTTTTAAGACTTCTTTTAAATTCCTGAGAAGAAATTGCACATGCTCTATTCTTCAATGTATCAAACATTATAGCTGAATACCATTTATAAATTTAAGTTCAAATAATAATGTTATACAGTAATATTAACAGTAGATAACTAGTATCTATTTGTTATAAACTATTTTAGGTGAATGTTTCCGTCACTTCTGACGAGCTATAAACTACACTTACTTCTATAAGTAATTTTTTGATTGATACCAGTGGAAACTCCGAGATCTTTTTTGTTGACACATGGTTTATTGTTACTCAAAGTGATCAACACGAACAAAAACATGCTTAAAGATTGATACTGATAAATATTTACATCTTTTCTGCATTGAGAAGTACACGGGCCACCTTGCACAAATATTCAACATTATCATCCAGTTACTTTCTTGTTGCAATGCAATTTCTCCTAAGGCATTTTATTTTTTAACCTGTGTATTAAACATATCAAACACAAAGGTGCGTTTTAGAGGGGAAATCTTATAAATTATAAACATTGGATGATAAAGCAAAGTATGATTTTACAATATCTTTGGACTGAGTAAAATTGTTAATTTTTTTTTGGCCCAACTTCTGAAAAGATTACAATTTGACCGTAAAATTGATATAAACTATTGCATAAATGTTTCTGTTTGAAAGAGTAAATTCTCATTGTTTGCCAATGTATTGCTTATTATGAGCAAAACACAAACATTTTAATTGTTTTGTTTTCTTTGTCACAAGAATATCAACTATGCAGAACTAATGGTGATGTAGAAAGACCAGGAGAGCAACTTAAAAAATCAAACAATGAAGCTATAGATATTACTCAGAGCAAAGAAGGTACGTATACGCTATCTCGGATTAATTTATCTTTGTATTATAAAATTTACTTCATATTACTTTTACAACGTTTCATGAAACTAGATTCATTTACTTTTCTTTTCTATACCAGTATATCCTATTTGTTATAGAAATACATAGAGAGGAAGAATTTGAACCGTTACTTGGTGATGGAAAACCTGATAAGAAGAGTACAGATAGTCTTGAGATGGAGGAGATTAATCCCAAATCACAAATCAGAAGGAATTCAAAAAGTCACGAAGTACAATTACCTACATCATCTCTGAAAGAAGACAAGGCTACCAAAGTTCAAGGTATAGATGCAAATCACAAATCTAAAGTTATAAACTGTAAGATGTACCTGTATTCACAATTGTAACATAATACACTAATATATGATTTCTTTAACTAAAATATCGTTCTTACATAACTTCAGTAGCATGTAAAGGGTGTTAGATGATACTTTGATCTCCTTATATTCTATTTATAAAGGAAATACTAGTTAACATGTACCTCTCAATTCTCAAAAAGATGCCAATAAACAAAAATCAAAACAAAATACGAAAAAAAAAGAGTTTGACGGTCAAAATCTTCCACGGTACTAACATGTCATAAGATCGCCTCTCCTTGATTATTATTTTGTTTATGTTAATCAATAAATCTAATAAATGCATTACTTTTTTGATTGTTCAAAAAGAATTTGTCACAAAAGGTAAAAATACCATAATAAGGGGTATATTATTGTAGTATCTTCCTTGAATGCCAAGAAGGTAGATGACATCTTAATGTTGATGTGTTAAAGAAAGCAAAAAACAAAAATTATTGACAAATACTTCTACTCTGACTGCAACGTCCTGTTTCACCAAAGCACTATACCGGATACTTATGCCAGAGTTAAGGTTGCATTTTTGCTACCGCTTAAGTTGAAGTTTCGTACAAATCCATAAATACCTAATAATGGACAGGTAAGCTGCTTTTCTACAGAAATAAATATCCAGTAGAAAAATAATAAATCCCAGAAAAGAAATAAAGATCTTCTTTATACTAGTATTGGATGTGCCTATCCCCAGAATTATACAGGAACATTAAAAAAAAATATCCTGCAGATCAGAGACCTGTGATTTAATTTTCCTTTCTTATTTATTTTATTGAAAAACGAATTACTTGATGATATCCATCCAAAGACAAAAAAAAAGTCTTTTGTGGTACCATTACGATATGCACACAAAACATTTATAGACTGTATTTTTAATAGTTGTGGCTGTATAAATGAATGTTTTAAATACGTCATTAATTAAAATATTTGTCTAAATTTCAATAGGAAGACCACGTTATACCAAATTCAAAAAAAAATGTAAACATGTACTATAATGCCTGTATAAACTAATTTCAGATTTGAACTGGTGTTGCGCATAAAATTTTGAGTAAAGGTCAATCACTTGTAACACAGATGGTTTTACAGGATTTTATTTTTTAAACCCATCGCACCGTTTTAATTACAAATGTAGTTTACTAGCTATGTAAAGCACAAATTTCAGATTTAAGGAGGTTGGCAATTGAAATACTAGTAATATCAATCATCCGAAAACATATTGAAAATAAAGATGGGGACTTCGGATGTTCATTTATTATGTCCCCTTCGAAGAAGGGAGTACATATTGCTTTGCTGCTTTCTGTCTGTCGGTCGGTCGGTATGTTGGTCAGTCGATCAACCAACAGTTTTCCTTCATTTTCTATTCAGAGGATGATTATATTGAAATGAAAATTGGTAAAAATTGGTAAAAATTATTCATGATTATAACTAAGTCAGGTTCGATATTGGGTACGATCGAGCATTTTTCGAAAGAGTTGTGCCTCTTGGAGGTAGAAAAATTCCAATTCCAATTATTTGCAGTTTTGATTCAATTTCTTCGCAGATTCAAAAGTAGGTGGCATTTGTGACATATGTCACATGCCATCATTTTGAAATATGGGGCCCCAATCAGAAAAGATTATAATTCTAAAAGTATTTCTAAAATTTGGCATGGAAATTGATTATGTGAAGAAATCAAACAAATACTTATACTTTAAACTATTGTTTAGTTGTGATTTCAAATATAAAGTTGAACACATGTAGTGATTATAAAAGTATCATCCAAATCAAAGTTTCAAAATCCTAGCTTTACTGATGGTTTTAAATTCCAGTACATAATGAATCCAACGGCAAATGTAAAGGTTGTTACAATATTTTGGCGTAATCACATTATAAAGCAAAAAAAAAAAAAATAAATAAAAAAAAATCGATATACAATCTTTTCAAAATTTTGCAATTGCTTACGAATACATATGCATTAAATGTCTCATGTAAAAGTAAAAAAATGTAGGAATCACATCCCAAAAGTTTTAGAAATGACATGAAATAAGCTGATATTAGGCAAAAATTGGACTTATTTTTTTTTTCTTGACTTCTATGAAATATAAGTTAAATATGCCAAAATGTAATGATATATATATC
This sequence comes from Magallana angulata, assembly GCF_025612915.1. Classification (NCBI taxonomy): domain Eukaryota; kingdom Metazoa; phylum Mollusca; class Bivalvia; order Ostreida; family Ostreidae; genus Magallana; species Magallana angulata. The sequence continues at coordinate 4,398,392 of NC_069114.1, forward strand.
AAACATTTATTCAAATATGTTTTTCAGAACAACATGAATACATCGTAACACACCAGCTATATGTAAGTTTAGTCTGCGCTGAAAATTAGGAGGCTTAAGTAGCAATACTCTTAAACTATCGAGTTATGAAAAATGCCCATTTTCTTCTTGACTTGCCAAAAATAGTCTCTTACTAAACTATGTAAATATATAATTCAATTTTAAAATTTTATTCAATATGCTTTATTTGGCATTGAAATTTTTTTAAATCTACAAATAGAATTACGCAGCACAGTAAAGGCTTTCAATAAATTCCGTTTAGACAATAAGTACGGGAAATGTGCATTATAACATCACAGTAAATTACAAACCTCGAATGTACTTATTAATTTATTTATTAGCAAAATTAATTTTAACTTTTCCTTTAATTGAAAACAACAAGTGTTATTACTTACAATTTTGATGTCCGTTATATCGTACACGCTGAAAATAAGCAAGATGTCGTTCTCACTGTACTACAAAATATGTCGTCATATGCTTTAGAATGACGCATTAAGTTAAATCATTGAAGGCAATCATGCAGTTTTTTTTTTAGCGAAGAGAAATAAATGTCATAGATTTACGGAAAACTATAAATGAATATATTTTTAACGTTATTATTAGTAAAACGCTACACATATAGTCTTATTTTCATTTTGTTATAAGTATGCATTGTATGAGAAGGCAACCTCGTTTTGTATAAAATATCAGTTATCTTAAAGCTGAGAACCTAAATAAATCACTTAATTGCAAGGGCATTCACTTACCTGATCCTGATCAACTTTTACATGTGAATTTTAAATAGGATATGTAACTTAAAAACGTCTAAAATCTTCGTAAAATCTTACAAATTAATTAGTTTTGTTTAATGAAATTAACCATGTGACCCTCAAAATTATTCAACATATGCATTATAGATTACGGTTTCAACTAACAAATAATCTTATCTTAAAAGAGTTTGCAACGCTTTTCAAAATCTACTTTATAACATCAAGTTATTTTATAAATCAGTTGATTATTTTAAGGAAGTATGGGACTCACGATTTAGAATCTACCGCGCAACTCCGAATGACGTAAACCAATTCGCAGTCGTTAAATCTGTTGGTTCAATTCTAAGGTATTTATAAATTAATTAACAAAAAAATTTATTGTGGAAAGGATTTCATAGTTTCTTTTTAAAATAAAACGTGAACATAAATGATAATAAAATTAATTTAACCCAAAAATCTTATTTTACGACATAAATATCGGTTCGGTTTTCGGCAATGCGGAGGAAACGTGGATATGATTTTGATCGCTGAAAAGACATAAAGCTTGCTAAAGCTCAGAAAAAGGATGGTCTAGTCACATAATGCGAACGTGCACGCTCTCTTGGGCAGACCAATCACATATTTTGATATTGCAGCTGAATTATTCTCATCACAGATGGAGGAAGATGACTCGACGCCAGCAAAAGCAATCTGTCCAGGTTTGACCTACATTCATTGATAGAGTAAAAGTATTTGGTAATCTCAGCAAGGTTAAGCCTGTCTCACACAGAACACACGGCTTATACGGTTGGCCACCCGTGTAAACCGTACATACAACCGAACCAACCGTGGCCTTATCCGACTTACACTCGGGCCATTCGAGTGTATCCGTGAAAGCCGTGTATGATTTTTTAAACTTTTAAAAAACTGGCACGTGTGCCATGTCCGTTTATGATCATATTAGCGATCGTACAAGACCGTGTGAGACCGTACGAGACCGTATATACAACCGTACGATTCACACGAGTGTACACACGGTTTTATACTACCAATACGGTTTCATACGATCGCCATACGACCAATACGGTTCAAGTACGAATTATACATGAACAAGTACGACCAGACACGGTCTCTACGTCTGTACAAAGCTCGTGTATGATCATACAGCACTCGAACACAACAGAAAACACAACTACCTGCTGACACCTTGAAACAACAGAGTACTTGCTACATAATGCCTCCAAAGAAGAAGATCCCCAAAAGAATCCCCACCATTGAAGATTCTCCCAGAGAGAATACAAAAAGGGCCACCAAGACCCTTCTGTTGAGTCATTCTCTTGTCCAAACTTGCCTCCTTCTTCTTCTCCTTCTGTTGGCTTGTTCTTGTCTCCCCTCGCGCCTTCTGGCCAAAATAATCTCAATGTCTATCAGTCTTATCATGATTTCTAATTCCCTTATTCTGTCATCTGCCATTTTTATAATTTCTCTGTTGAAAATTCGAAAATTTATGAAGCCAAGCCATCAAAACGAGTCAATTTATATCTAAACATTCACAAATGTGTGATAATTCGAGCATAACTCGAACAAATGTCGATGGGACCGTATGTAAACCCTGTAAATGTCCAGTTAATCGAGTAAAAGTCATGTGCAATTGTATTAGGCCGTAACAGACCGTACTTGACCGTACTTGGAACCGTACAACAATCGTATGAAAATCGTTTGCAAATCGTGTTCAAACCGTGACAAACCTTGCTTGACCGAGTATATCCGTGCTTTGTTCGTACATACTCGTGCTACATTCGAGTCTAAATCGTACCAACTCATCCCCAGGCACGGTTGGAGCTCAATACTCGTACCAGTCAACCCGTGTATAACCGAGTATACCGTATTGGAACCGTGTGCCCAACCGTGTTCTGTGTGAGACAGGCTTTAAGTTCGTCGAGACTGAAAATTTTTGACACACGTTTCTTCAGTTTTTCAGATTTGGCGAATCTTGCTGAGATTAGAGTAAAAGTAAAATTGGTATGGGCATCATCAAATTTTTCTTATGCCGGTGTAATGCCTGGTGCTTGCAGGCATTGGTCTCTGCTCATGAATGTGTAAGATACCAATACCTATATAAGTAGGCATCGTACATAATCGTGAGTAAAGCCCCAAGCACTTGAGGTGTAATTTCATAATAAAAACAAATAATTATAATCATGTATACAAGTTTTTGACAGTATGGTTCAATACACATATCAGAACCCAGTAGAATTCTTAATGTCTTTCATTATTAATAGTTAATTCTAAAATATATCAGAATTTGTATCATGTCGTCACATGTTTCAGAAAATCAAATGTTTCGAGTAGTCGATTTTCTACGCATGAGTTCATTCCAAAATGATGTTAAACCACACATAGGAAATCTCCTGTCGTCTCTATGCATAGCCATTAGTCGAATTATGTGGCATCAAGTTTATATTTTAGCTACAAGTAGAAACTGCATATGATAACAACTAATTTTGAATCAGTAATTTCAGATGCTATGTCAGAGTGAGATTAAAAATGATTCAGTTTAGATAAAAATTGTTAACTGACAGCCATAATGTGTGGCATTAGGTGTTAAACTATCGGAAACCCATGACGTCAGGAGATGTACAGTACCGATCAGACCCAACCTAACACCAGAGTAAACCCCAACTAAACCCCTGGTTAACTTTTTGGGTTTTCTTTTGGTTTACTTTGGGTTTACTTTTTGAAAATTTGGGTCCACTCGGGGTTTACTTTGGGTTACTCAGGGTTTTACATTACTTTGGGTTTACATGGATATTGCTTTTGAGCTCAACAGTACGCACTGAAGTGTGAAGCAGACCCGTCTTTTATCTTACCATCCTACTGCCTGTAATTCATGTCCCTTGTATATTCCGAATACACAGTTAGCGTCTGTTTAAGTGGGTATACTTCTAACTTGGTTTACTCTCTGTGTCCACTCTGGGTCCACTCTAGTAAACCCGAAGTAAACCTAGAAAGTTAACCCAGGGTTTAGTTGGGGTTTACTTTCTGTTAGGTTGGGTCTGATCAGTACTGTATTTTAAAATAGGAAGACAGATTGAACATTTTAGGTAATGATATTTGTTATGGTATACACATATTGACAGCAAAATAAATTTCAAATAGGTGTGAAATAGGTGTCAAGTACAATTTTTTAAATTTAAAACTCAACCTCAGATGGTGTTTTTTTTCAGTTAAAACAGTGTCTGGAGCTTTTGTGTGACTTTCAGTCATTCACAATAATGCTCCCTCAAAATTTACTTTTCACAGCCCCATGCCCTTCTTCATGTGGAAAGATTTGCATGCAACTACCAGCAATTTAAAAGTGAAGATTTTAGAAGTCAGTGTCTAATAATAACTATCCCTCTTCCAGTAAATATTAATATGTTTGTTAAATCTGAGTTAACCTCTGTTTATGCCTTTAAAATATCAAGTACATAAGCATATATGTTTTTTACTGATCAACTTGGCAACCAATTGGTGTTCCAGTTAATATTCTCTCATGGTGCAAACATTCCTGATTATTTAACTTAATATTACAGATGTTGACCATGTTGTCAAAATGTCTGGTTGTGGTTAGAGACAGTGGAGGAGTTTGGTGGAATTAGGGATGTAAGCAGATATGCATTTAAGAGAGCTCGATGGTCGTAGCCATTTTCAGACTGTATTGATCTCCTAAGGAAGAAGAGCTATATATAAAAATATGCTGGTTGGCAGAAGAGAGAGAGAGAGTGGGAAGTCATAACTGTTTGTCAGGTATTTGATAAATTATATACATAAACTACTTTCGATTGGTATCTCTGTGATTGGTTTAATTTTAGTGGATTTCAAGGGTATACTCTTTCATATGAACAAATTAAAACCCCCACACAAAAAAACCTCACCCCCCCCCCAAAAAAAAAAATCTTCATTAACTGTGCAAAATAATGCATGAAATTGCATCCCAATGAACCATTAATGAATGATAACAATCCCCTTAAATTTTACCTCACAAAATCCATTGATTTGACAGCAGGGTAAAAGTTAACTGTAATATTCCATTTATTGTTGACTGAAATCTATAGTCCCAGCGATTATCACTGTGCCATTTTTTTTAATTAATATGTTTAATACTCTAAGCATGAGTGTGCCAATTGAAAATCTGTCATTTATTGGAAAAGTTTGTTTATTTTATAAGTAAATTCTAAATTATGTATTTTTTTAATGATTTTTTTTGTTTGTTATCCTTAAGTAAAGGAATGTTCAAGATAAAGATTAGTATTTCATTTATAATGAGAAATATTAAGGCTGATCTCTATTTAATCAAATCGAGAAAAAAAAAGAAAGAATTGTAGCATTTTGAGTATAAATCGAATCAATTGAATAAACCCTGAATTGTCCCAGCCCTAATCTTAATGAACCATAAATTGTGCATCCTAAGAAAGCCTTGTGTTTGAATGTCACAATAGTTTTTGTTTAGATATTTCTCTATGTATGAGTATTTTAGTTGATGCTATTTCCCATCTAATGATCTTTCAGGTCATTCATCTATGATCAGGACATTTTCTGGAAAAATAGAAAACTTTTCAACAAGATTGAAATCCTGCCGCAATTGTACTTTGTCTCTTAATTCCAAATCAACACCTCCTCTACGATTGCAGTATCAACTGGAACGGAACTACAAAGGCCATGGAGAGTGACATGATAGAAGAGATGGTCAAGGATGTGAATGATGGGTCTGTTCGTATAAAGACAATAGTTGGTGATGAAGATAGCACAATGATTTCCAAACTTTGGACAAACATTGACACAAATATTATTAAAACATTGGATGCTAATCATGTTAAAGAAATCTTAAGGAACCATCTATACTTTGTGAGAAATAACACAAAACTTTAACTTTCAATGTCATACAGTATCTCAAAAGATGTTTGTACTACATCCTTGCCCAAGGACAAAACGGGTGTGGCAAGGATAAGCCAAGGACTTGTGCTCTTGTCCGCTTTAATATTTATGTTAGATATGTAATAAAAATGTTGAGAGGGTTGTTCATTTTGGAGCGATAATTGTCAGCTTCATTATGTATGCTAGATTGGTAACACATGTAATAATGTTGAGAGGGCTTTTGATTTGGGTGCATTATTTGTATAAGTCTGTTAAATAATTACATGTACATGTGAGGAGTTAAATATCCAGTATAAACTTGATTAGTATAAAAAAAAATTCATACCATAATATATGGTTGTAACAGTAATGGATGTTGTTCTACCGAATGGCTTAAAGTTAAATTTGCCCTTTGTACTTTGCATATTGTACATGATGTAATGCTGAATTTGATCCTTTTATATGTTTCAGAGTTGAAAAAATAATTATGAGTTACATGTAGCAAATCATAAATTAAATATTTATTTGTTTATACCCATTAGAATTATTTTGTTCCTACCTGGTATCTTGTTATAAGGTGCAAATAGTTTAAAAATGTGTACTCTAACAGAGGAATTTCAAGTAAAACACAGGAAATTTGGGATTAAAATGAATATTTCTTACTTTTTTGGTGAATTTTATATTAGTACTAGCATTGTAATAAAGATATTATCAATTGACTGAGTGTTTATTGAACAAAAAATTGGTATTGATTATTTTATCTATGTACATTAGAATAGTGTTTAAGTGAAAATAGCGCGAAATTGAAAAAAACAGCCCAGAGGAAATTCAGACTGCAATATCTTTTTATTTAAGTCATTGACATATGCGTTTCTCCTTTTCTAGTGAAAGCATAACGTTTGAACATTTTATTTCAGTTCAAAAATAATAATTTCAATCATATTAAATACTATTTTTTGACCATTTTACATTGAAGGTCAACACTAAAAGCAACATATTAGAACTATGCAGAGGAAATTCGGTTGCAGTTTGTAAAATACTGAGGAGGCGTTGACAAAATATTTTTGTAAAAACTCATGCTTTTGTTAATCTGTTATGAATAGCATATAAGAAAAATGAAATCAAATAATTGCAAACTCTGTAGATTGCTTCATTTCTGTTGCAAGCGGTGTATTTTAATGAGCTGGAGCATTTCTAACAAGGGTATGTTTGGGTACCGTTACCATGGAAACAAACATATTGACCTATTAATTTTTTTTATATTCTGTTAGAGGAAATGCAGTGCTATTCGTTGAACCAAGTTTTATAATTTTTTAATTACTTTGGTGTGAGTCCCATACTCCCTTAACATGATTATTCCCTAGCAATATTGGATTTTTAAATGACCTCAAAACTACAAATACATCTATCTGCTTGTACCATGCGACTGTCATATCACCTGACCACTGTGAACATAAAATATTGTATTGTTATATACATATGTTAGAAATATATTGCATTTGAGTGACTGTTATTGATTTTATAAAGGACATGCCAGTTGTACTAAAGTATACATGTACGTGTTTTCATCACAAAAAATTGCCGATATTTTTATTGGCCGCCTTAACTGTAATGCGCAATATCTGATGCAGACAGAATTTTTAGACAAGAGATGACATGAAATAGTTACCCCAAAAGAGAGGAGCAAACATCCTTAAGGGGGATGTGCGCCATCTTGTACAGCTAAGGATGAAAATGTAAACATTGCTTGAACTGGCTTGTTTCAAACAGACCAAAATTGTTGCCAGCAGATAAAAAAAACATTAAATATGAGGCTCAACATGTTGTTTTATATGCATGTAATGCATACAAGAACAAAACAAAACATTTTTAGGTCAGTTAATTAAACATTTCAATTGCATGTGGCCTTCTTTTTGACTAAATATGTAACAAGACAGGTTTATTAAGATGTCAACGCTTGATGCGGGTATTGCTGTCTAATGAGATCTAGTTTTATAATGTTTCAGACTGTTTTAAATTTTTCATTGTAGAATCAAAGCTTGAAAGAGACTTATTCGACCAATGGAAACAGGACGACCTCTGTTTTATCTCAACAAAAGCGTGTGAAGAAGTAGAAAAAAATGTAAAAAGCAAGAGCCTTGTTATTGTAGCTGGTCACTCAGGATCCGGAAAGTCGGCCATTATTCAACACATTGCACTCAAGTACAGGGAGCAGGGCTGGACCGTAAAACGAGTGAAAAAGGTAGAGGACATCATAAACGAATATTCTGCAAGTCGATTTCAAAAAAATAAAACCATTTGTGTTTTTAATGATCCATTAGGAAAAGAATCGTTTGATGAGCAATTGAATAATTCATGGCAGACATATGAGGAAGAATTAAAGTTATACTTAAAAACAGCTAAACTTATTATGTCGTGTAGAAATCACATAATTTCTGATACTAGAGTGACACGTTATCTCCTGAATCATACACACACCGTAAACATCGATGATAACAAATATAAATTATCAGTTGATGAAAAACGGAAGATTTTGAAAAAGCACACATTCAGTATGAATATATCTAAAAGAGATTTTGATAAGATCGTTGAAGTTGAAATGTATTTCCCGCTATTGTGTAAATTGTTTTCTAGCAAAGAGGAATTCAAAGATATGGGCATATACTTTTTTAAAGAACCCGTAACAGTACTAAAAGAGGAGATCATAGAGTTAAAAAGAAACGACAAGGGTAAATATTGTACTTTAGCTCTCCTTGTTCTTTTTAACGATGACCTTTGCATAAGTGAGATATTTAAGAATAAGGACACGGAAAACAAATTTAAACTCGCGTTGAAACTCTCTGGCTTACCAAAGAGGACACCACCTTCAACTATTAGAGACAATCTCTACTGCATCAACGATTTTTTTGTCAAAAGAATTGGTGACACGTATCATTTTTATCATGATTTTGTGATGGAAGTTACTACCTATGTGTTTGGAACAGATTATCCCGCTGAAACAATAAAATACGCTGATATCGGCTTCCTCAGAAGAAGAGTAAAATTGGGAAATAGTGACAAATGCAACGACTCGTTCACTATTTTTCTAACGGACCGATACACTGAAGAACTTGGAGAAAGGCTTTATACTGAACTGTTTGGAGAACGCCTGTTAGATGTCGTCCTTAACCCTTGTCTAAGGAATGAAAAAGTAATAAAAGTACTGAAAGAAAAGATAACTGAATGTCCTGAAAATCTACATAAGTTGCTAGAAACAAAGAAACTAGCAATTAACAAACAAGAGCTTGAAAGGACATCTAACAACTTAGGTTTGACTAAACTTTCCTTTATTGGTTTAGAAAATGAGGTATCGCCACTTTTTGCTCTGATTGCATTTTGTCACACAAATCTATCGCGATATTGCTTAATTACTCTACAACAAATGCAAATTGATGTAACCGGCTGTATTTCTGCACTATATTGCAATGGTTCAAAAGATTTACTGTTTACTGTTTTAAAAAACTATCCAGAAGAATATTTAAAAAAAACATGGGGAGGACTTTGTCCTATTCATATTGTATCTGCGTTTCATAATGAGGAATTACTTGGTGAATTGATTAAGGTAGGTGTGGATGTCAATAAAAAAAATTGCTTTGGTTGGACGCCTCTTATGTTAGCAGCAGGTTTTGATACTCAAGAATACGGGGACTATAACTGTAGAAAATCAGCTGCAGAACAAAGAGATAAAACTGTACAACTTTTACTGAAAAATGGAGCACACATTAATCTATGTATGGAGAACGGAGCCAGTCCTCTCTATATAGCTTGTCAAAGCGGACATGATAGCACTGTACAACTTTTAATGACGAATGGAGCAGACATTAATTTATGTATGGAGGGAGCCAGTCCTCTCTATATAGTTTGTCAACAAGAAGATAAAATTGTACAACTTTTACTGAAAAATGGAGCAGACATTAATCTATGTATGGAAAAAGGATTCAGTCCTCTCTATGCAGCTTGCTTTTGGGGACATGATCGCACTGTACAACTTTTACTCAGAAATGGAGCAGACATTAATTTACGTACGGAGGACGGAGCCAGTCCACTCTTTATAGCTTGTCTAAACGGACATGATCGCACTGTACAACTTTTATTGACTAATGGAGCAGACATTAATTTATGTATGGAGAACGGAGCCAGTCTACTCTTTTTAGCTTGTCTAAACGGACATGATCGCACTGTACAACTATTACTAACTAATGGAGCAGACATTAATTTATGCATGGAGAACGGAGCCAGTCCTCTCTTTATAGCTTGTCATAACGGACATGATAGCACTGTAAAACTTTTACTGAGTAAAGGAGCAGATATTTATTTATGCATGGAGAACGGAGCCAGTCCTCTCTATATAGCTTGTCAAAACAGACATGATAGCACTGTACAACTTTTACTGACTAATGGAGCAGACATTGATTTATGTGAGAAAAAAGGAGCCAGTCCTCTCTTTATAGCTTGTCTAAACGGACATGATAGCACTGTACAAATTTTACTGACTAATGGAGCGGACATGAATTTATGTGAGAAAAACGGAGTCAGTCCTCTCTTTATAGCTTGTCAAAACAGACATGATAGCACTGTACAAATTATACTGACTTATGGAGCAGACATTAATTTATGTGAGAAAAACGGAACCAGTCCTCTCTTTATAGCTTGTCAAAGCGGACATGATAACACTGTACAACTTTTACTTACTAATGGAGCAGACATTAATTTATGTATGGAGAAAGGAGCCAGTCCTCTCTTTATAGCATGTCATAACGGACAGGATAGCACTGTAAAACTTTTACTGAGTAAAGGAGCAGATATTAATTTATGCATTGAGAACGGAGCCAGTCCTCTCCTTATAGCTTGTCATAACGGACATGATAGCACTGTACAACTTTTACTGACTAATGGAGCAGACATTAATTTATGTATGAAGAACGGAGCCAGTCCTCTCTTAATAGCTTGTCGAAACGGACAGGATAGTACTGTAAAACTTTTACTGAGTAAAGGAGCAGATATTAATTTATGCATGGAGAACGGAGCCAGTCCTCTCTTAATAGCTTGTCAAGACGGACATGATAGCACTGTACAACGTTTACTGACTAATGGAGCAGACATTAATTTATGTATGAAGAACGGAGCCAGTCCTTTCTTAATAGCTTGTCGAAACGGACAGGATAGTACTGTACAACTTTTACTTACTAATGGAGCAGACATTAATTTATGTATGGAGAACGGAGCCAGTCCTCTCTTAATAGCTTGTGAAGACGGGCATGATAGCACTGTACAATTATTACTGACTAATGGAGCAGACATTGATTTTTGTGAGAAAAATGGAGCCAGCTCTCTCTTTATAGCTTGTCAAAACGGACATGATAGCACTGTACAACTTTTACTTACTAATGGAGCAGACATTAATTTATGTATAAAGAACGGAGCCAGTCCTCTCTATCAAGCTTGTCAAAGCGGACATGAGAGCACTGTGCAAATTTTACTGACTAATGGAGCAGACATAAATTTATGTATGGAGAACGGAGCCAGTCCTCTCTATAAAGCTTGTCAAAAGGGACATAATAGCATTGTGCAAATTTTAATGACTAATGGAGCAGACATTAATTTATGTATGGAGAACGGAGCCAGTCCTCTCTTAATGGCTTGTCAAAACGGACATAATAGCACTGTACAACTTTTACTTACTAATGGAGCAGACATTAATTTATGTATGGAGAACGGAGCCAGTCCTCTCTTAATAGCTTGTGAAGACGGGCATGATAGCACTGTACAACTTTTACTGACTAATGGAGCAGACATTGATTTTTGTGAGAAAAACGGAGCCAGCTCTCTCTTTATAGCTTGTCAAAACGGACATGATAGCACTGTACAACTTTTACTTACTAATGGAGCAGACATTAATTTATGTATAAAGAACGGAGCCAGTCCTCTCTATCAAGCTTGTCAAAACGGACATGATAGCACTGTACAACTATTACTGACTAATGGAGCTGACATTAATTTATGTATGGAGAACGGAGCCAGTCCTCTCTTTATAGCTTGTGAAAACGGACATGATAGCACTGTACAACTTTTACTGACTAATGGAGCAGACTTTAGTTTATGTATGGAGGACGGAGCCAGTCCTCTCTATATAGCTTGTGGAAACGGACATGATAGCACTGTACAAGTTTTACTGACTAATGGAGCTGACATTAATTTATGTATGGAGGACGGAGCCAGTCCTCTCTTTATAGCTTGTCAAAGCGGACATGATAGCACTGTACAACTTTTACTGACTAATGGAGCAGACATTAATTTATGTATGGAGAACGGAGCCAGTCCTCTCTTTATAGCTTGTGAAAACGGACATGATAGCACTGTACAACTATTACTGACTAATGGAGCTGACATTAATTTATGTATGGAGAACGGAGCCAGTCCTCTCTTTATAGCTTGTGAAAACGGACATGATAGCACTGTACAACTTTTACTGACTAATGGAGCAGACTTTAGTTTATGTATGGAGGACGGAGCCAGTCCTCTCTATATAGCTTGTGGAAACGGACATGATAGCACTGTACAACTTTTACTGACTAATGGAGCTGACATTAATTTATGTATGGAGGACGGAGCCAGTCCTCTCTTTATAGCTTGTCAAAGCGGACATGATAGCACTGTACAACTTTTACTGACTAATGGAGCAGACATTAATTTATGTATGGAGAACGGAGCCAGTCCTCTCTTTATAGCGTGTCAAAACGGACATGATAGCACTGTACAACTATTACTGACTAATGGAGCAGACATTAGTTTATGTATGGAGGACGGAGCCAGTCCTCTCTATATAGCTTGTGGAAACGGACATGATAGCACTGTACAAGTTTTACTGACTAATGGAGCTGACATTAATTTATGTATGGAGGACGGAGCCAGTCCTCTCTTTATAGCTTGTCAAAGCGGACATGATAGCACTGTACAACTTTTACTGACTAATGGAGCAGACATTAATTTATGTATGGAGAACGGAGCCAGTCCTCTCTTTATAGCTTGTCAAAACGGACATGATAGCACTGTACAACTATTACTGACTAATGGAGCAGACATTAATTTATGTATGGAGAACGGAGCCAGTCCTCTCTTAATAGCTTGTGAAAACGGACATGATAGCACTGTACAACTTTTACTGACTAATGGAACAGACTTTAGTTTATGTATGGAGGACGGAGCCAGTCCTCTCTATATAGCTTGTGGAAACGGACATGATAGCACTGTACAAGTTTTACTGACTAATGGAGCTGACATTAATTTATGTATGGAGGACGGAGCCAGTCCTCTCTTTATAGCTTGTCAAAGCGGACATGATAGCACTGTACAACTTTTACTGACTAATGGAGCAGACATTAGTTTATGTATGGAGAACGGAGCCAGTCCTCTCTTTATAGCTTGTGAAAACGGACATGATAGCACTGTACAACTATTACTGACTAATGGAGCAGACATTAATGTATGTATGGAGAACGGAGCCAGTCCTCTCTTTATAGCTTGTCAAAACGGACATGATAGCACTGTACAACTATTACTGACTAATGGAGCAGACATTAATTTATGTATGGAGAACGGAGCCAGTCCTCTCTATCAAGCTTGTTATAACGGACATGGTAGCATTGTACAAATTTTGCTGAATAATGGAGCAGATATTAATTTACGCATAAAAGAGGGGGTCAGCGTTTTATATGTTGCATTTGTTCAGAGACGTTACAGAACTGTAAATATGCTACTAAACAATGGCGTAGACACAAGTCTGGCATGTGGATGGGAAGTAAATACCGACTTTGTAGATTGCTTTGATAAGTATGAAAGTACCGTTGAGTTCTTGATGCAGAAAGACAACATTCCAAACAATTTGTACGACCCGGATTCCTATTTCTCTCTTTTTGTATCATGTCAGGTGGAAAGAGTGACGAGGATGATATTTGAGAACTAGTGTTGATTATATTTAAAGTATTTAGTACAATATTTATATGCAACTCTGGATATTGCTGCATTCTTCACGCTGACAACAAAACTTATCAAAAACCCCGGATTCTATGATTCTATAAGTTTTTAAATACTGTAATTTAAGTGATCTTAACACAAGGAGTTAAAAGTTTTTTTTTGAAGAAATGAGGGAAACGACTCCTTTGCGTATAATATGCATTGTCAAACAGTGTCAACAGCTACTCTTATAAGTTAATACTGTATATCAGTTTTTTTCCGCGTCATGTTTTTCTTGCGAATCAGAGTCTAAAACAATATATAGAATTTATGCAAATCATATTTTAACTATTTCAAAGTCTCATTGAAAATATAATTCACGATTGTTTAAACCTGTGAAGTACGATTTCCTTAATGTTAAATAATAACCGATATTATTTTCAGAGACGCAACCAATAAATAGATCATGTACTGTTGAATATAGTAGTAGCTCAGTTGTAATTAGACAAGGAAAGCGACCGTTATAATTAGCATGTCAATGGATCATTTAAAAAACAAGGAGGCTTACAAATCTATTATCTGACGCTTGTTCTCCGATCCCGCAATTTGTACCTGTAACTAAACCAACTGAACACAGTTCAACGTACTTTTACTTACCTGTTTACTTTATCAGGATAGAGATAACTCTATTACAAGAACAAGCTTTGTATCAAATTTACTCTGATTTATTTACCGCGATTCGGAAATCGTCGCACACAAAGCGGAAATTATATACAAGCGGAAAAAACCTGATATACGGTACGTATAAAACTGTCTCAAAAACAGTATAAATACATGCTTTTGTACAAATATCAACGCAAATAAAATCAATACACATTTAGCAGATCCAAATTATTTTTTACTTATAAAATCGGTTTACGCTTGTGAATATAGGGAAGAAAATGTTAAAAGAAAAATACTTTTACAGTTGTTTTAGTTTTAGTTGTTTTGTTTTTTCTTATTTTAAGAAGAAAAATCTTCAAGAATTGAACTGGAAATATCAGTAGTATATTAACTTTACTTTTACTTTACGTTGCTTTTGGTAAGCAAATTATGTTTCCAAGTAATATTCTTACGCATGTAAAAAAAGTAATTTGTTTCATCATGCATGTAACTGTATACATGTTTTACTCTCAAGGAAAACGCATTAAAATAACGTCTTTATTAATCTTCATGCAGTTAAAGTTTACATGAAGCTGCCATTGGATTGTATATACAGTAGTACAAGGCGTAATACTTGCGCAAATAGTACAGTTTGCCGGCTGTCTAATATGGACATAACAGTGATCGTGCGAAGCCGATCACAAAAAGATAAAACCTACTCGTGTGTCAATGGGAAAGGTGTCAATTACGCGTGTTGAACTGGCTCTAATACAGATTGCATAATTCATCTGGGTCAGTTTGTTTTTTTATTATAATGAATGATTTATAGTTTGTTGTTTTTTGTGTTATTTGTTTTTTAAATTGTTCATTGGTATTTCTTTATTGATTTTTATTCATGTATTTTATTTATTCTACACCGAGTTCAAGAGTAGTCGGCAAGCAAGCAAGCAAGCATTTTCTAACTACTACGACAACATTGAAACTTTTATTGATAACTCTAGTAAAAGCAATAACAAATTATACTGGAAACTTCTTAAAGACGTTTTCCAAACAAAAACAACCAGTGAAATTCCACCTTTACAATACACAGATGATAAAAATAATGTTAAAACGGCGTTTTCTGATGTTGATAAGACAGAAGTGCTTAACAAATATTTTTCATCTATATCGAATATTCTGACTACCGGTAAGGTTTTACCAGAATTGTACTTACAATGGGATGAAACTTTAGACAACATTTTTATTGACGAATTGGAAGTGACTGACATTATATCTGTTTTGCCAGTCAACAAAGCTATTGGACCTGATAGTATTAGTTACAAAATGTTAAAATCAACTATGTTTACAATATGCAAGCCTTTATGTTTACTTTTTAATAAGTCTCTTTTAGAACGATCATTTCCTAATAGTTTGAAAATAGCCCATGTTCTATCTCTTTTTAAAAAAGAGGACCCATCACTCGCATGTAATTATAGACCTGTTTCTTTACTAAGCTGAGTAAGTTAAATAATGGAGAGAATTGTTTTCAAACATGTTTATAATTATTTCCATAGTAACAAATTATTTTATAAATACCAAGCCGGTTTTTTACCCGGTCATTCAACAGTGTACCAGTTAATTGAGACATATCATAGCATTGTTAAGAATATTGATGAGGGTAAATCATGTTGCATTGTTTTTTTGTGATCTATCAAAAGCCTTTGACAGAGTTTGGCATGAAGGGCTTCTTTTTAAATTACAAACTTACGGTATTTGTGGCAATCTTTTTCAATGGTTTAGCAGCTATTTGTGTAACAGATCTCAAAAAGTGATGTATAGAGATTTAATATCATCCAGCTTAAGTGTTAATGCTGGTGTGCCACAAGGATCTGTACTTGGGCCCCTTTTGTTTTTAATTTATGTCAATGATGTTGCACAAAATATGTTGTCCTTTTGTAGATTATACGCAGATGATAATTGAATCCAGTATGCGGATAAAAACTTAAGAAATGTCGAAAATGTGTTAAATCATGACCTTAGAATATTAGAAAAATGGTCCAATGATTGGTTACTTAAATTTAATCATAATAAAAAGTGTATTTTTCAGCAAATCAAAACGTAATGTAACCCGAGAACTGTCTTTTCAAGATTGTGAGTTAGATATTGTTTCTTGTCATGAACATCTAGGCCTAACGCTCTCTGATGATTTGAAGTGGTATGTGTACATCAATGATATAGTGAACATCGCTTGTAAAAAAATTAGGACTACTTAAGAAACTTAGATTTACTTTAGGCAGAGACAAACTATCAAAATTATATATAACTTTTGTAAGGCCAATATTAGAATATGCTTCTGTTGTATGGGATGGTTGTTCTTCCGCAGAAATTGAAAAGTTAGAGAAAGTACAGCTACACGCTGCAAGAATTGTCACGGGACTTCCAATTTTGGCCTCAAGGGAATCATGTATTTCAAAACGGGTTGGGACTCTCTGTCTAAAAGAAGGGAAATAGCTAAACTGACGATTGTGTACAAAGTTCATTACAAACTTGTACCACAATATCTTAGTGATATTGCTAACATTTATAGGAAAGATAATTCTCGCTACAATACTCGTTATGAGGACAATATTATACCTCCTAGAGTTAAGTATGATACATATAAAAAATCATTTATGGTGGCATAGATCTGCCACCACTTGTCAGATAATTATGTCGACTTGTCAGATCTTGATGTCAACTTCTCAGATAATTATGTGGACTTGTCAGTACTTTAAGTCGACTTGTTACTTATCCACGTGTTTAAAAATTTAACACTATAACCTTCCCACGCCCAATTTGTGCCATCAAGTTGAAATAATATTTTCTGACAAGTCGACATAAGGATCTGACAAGTTGACATTAGCATCTTTTAAGTCGACATAAATATTTGACAAGTCGACATAATAATCTGACAAGTTGACACAATTATTTGACAAGTCGACATAATTTTTTGACAAGACAACATAACATCTGACAAGTCAACATCATTATCTGGCTTATAATATGAATGATAAATTTCTTTAAACTAGTGGCCATATCATTTTTTCTGTCAGATAATTATGTTAACTTGTCAGATTCTTATGTCGACTTGTCAGATATTATGATGACAAGTTAATGGCAGTTAGTGGCACTATAGCACGCTTTAACAACAAACTATTGAGTTTCTAGTCAATATGGTTATTTTCTGACAAGTCAACATAAAGATCTGACAAGTTGACATAAATATTTGACAAGTCGACATAATCATCTGACAAGTCGACATAACTATCTAACAAGTGGTGGCAGATCTATGCCACCATAATAAGCAAATGGAACTCACTTAATTCGGATATTAAAAAATCAACATCCATCCGCCAGTTTCAAAGAAGCATCTCTAATAATAGCAGTGATTCAAAAGTTCCAAAATGTTTTCTTCATGGCAAAAGAGTAGCTAACATCATTCATACAAAATTAAGACACAATTGGTTACTAAATTATGATTTACACAGAAGAAATATTGTTGTTCTCCAAATTGCATCTGTGGAGAGAAAGAAGATGTATATCATTTTTTATTTGTTTGCAAACTATTTTCTAATGCAAGGAATACCTTATCTAATGAACTATTCCAAATACAAAATTTCGGTATTATAGATTCGCATACTTTACTATTGGGTAATGACAACCTAGATTATAAAACTAATGTTAGAATTTTCACAGCTGTGCAGAACTTTATAATCAATTCTCGCAGATTTACATACGTGTACTATTTTGTTTTTTTCCCAATTTTTTCAATATATGTGTATATACATGTACCATGTTTTATGACAATTACAAATTACTTGTAATTGGGTGAGAACCTAGTAAGTTGCAAGAACTTGTGTTCGAACCCTTTGTATATTATACATACAATAAAATATGTTCAAACCAGAGTAGTCGGATATATATTAAACGTCAATGATACAAGCGGCGTATTTGTTTAGATAGATAAAAAAATACTCTTCATTTTTCTTGTAAAATTGCCTAATCTATTGTGCTTTTAATTCTAAATGCACACAAAAAAGTAATACTTTTCTTTCATTTCAGATACATGCTTTAAAAACTGGAATATTTCTAAAAAGTTTCAATATGAATATTTGTTTGTATTAGCGACCTATAAATGGAAATTCGACAAACATGACATTCTATGGATGTATGTGATTGAATATTTCTTTAAAATAAAATTAACTATGTACATGTAACTATGTGTTATCAGTTATTACTTTTCTGCATCTTCAGGCGTTTAAATGATAGAAAGACAATGCACGGGACGCTTGTTTAACCTTGCTTAACCTCATGATCGAAGTGAACAGTTTCTACTTTACAACCATCATTTTATTATTACAGCTTAAATATCTAAATCGGTAATTTGCTGAACACTATAAGATACTTCATTTTCGTCTCTTAACTACGAGAAAATTAAATACGAATTATGTCAACTGTAAAATAATATACGCGCATTATTGATATGCTTAGATCATTTTAACAATAATATATCAAAACGTTCAAATCGTAATTTTGACGATAAATAAATACAGAATTAAAATCTGATAAATTATAAATCTATATCATATCAGTCTATAAATAAATTTTAAACAAAGATATATTTACATCTAAAGAGTATGATTCCGATTCTCTCTGTTTCTTACAGAAACGTAATTGAATTCATAGCTCTATAGAAACAGCCAGACTGAAATATGAACGCTCCGTTAATCGATTGTACGAAACCAAAAGCAACTAAAATTGACAGAAAACTAGCAGGACTAAAATCTCTACGCCCCGTTTATCGATTAATCAAAACCTATAGCGACCTAAGGAAAGGCACGGGCTGCAAGAAATAATCATGATTATGTCAGACACAAAGTACTAATGAGCATTAACAGTAATCTAGTGAAATTTACCTACTTTTTACAACAAATGTATGAATTTATTAAAAGAAAGATGTTAATATAAACAATAAAATAATAAAGCAGGAAATGTATTTTTTCTGCAATGTCACCACCTTCATATCCCGCATGGATAACAAAAGAATACATTTTATTTTTTATATATATCCTTCACCATAGCTAGCTATTATTAAATCCTGTTTAACTAGCACTCCCTTCCCTGTATTCGCACCTTGCCGAGAGTTCAGGTGGATATTCAACAATTTTGTAATGCCTGTAAACATACCTGTAAACTCGCCTTTTCCACTATGTCGTATGATAGTGTGACTGTGAAAGTGGTACTATGAATATATTTCATTTTTTTAAATTTGTAAATAAATTCATAAGATTTAAGTTGTCTTCATTATCATTATATGTAAAAGGAAGGTAGCAATTAATAACATGTCAAATGAAGGAAGTGTTAAATTAGGAAAAAACAGCAAATAATTCTTAGCCTAAAATGAAGGTAGTAATTAATGACATGATTTAAAATAGGGTACCAATTGGTGACTTGTAAAATGAAGGTAGTAATTAATGACATGACTTAAATTAAGGTTCCAATCGGTGACTTGTAAAATAAAGGTAGTAATTAATGACATGACTTAAACTAAGGTTCCAATTGGAGACTTGTAAAATAAAGGTAGTATTTAATGACAAGATTACCACTTCTACCTGAGTTCGATCCCGTCATCGACAGTGGTTGTAAGTAATAGGGTATGACGGTCGCCCGCTTGGACACGTGGGCTTTCACCGGATAATGCGGCTTCTTCCCACCCCAAATGACCCCCTTGCGCTAACAGCCGTGCCAACGAGAGATATCAGTATAAGTTGTAGAACTTGCTTATCAATCGTTGTAAAATAAAAAATTTAAAAGTTCATTTTTTTTAATGAACAGATTTAAATGTTGGTACCAATCAATGAATCAATGAGAAACACAGAAACACAACGTTTTGCGTATATACATATACGCTGCTTTTGTTTTGGGGAATAAGGTCCCACTGTAGATTGCTTATATGTCTAATGTCAGGAGAAAGGAGTGATTAACAGCAAAAGGTCACAACGCCCACCAAATCAACAATTCCTTCTGTAATTCTGTTTTGAGTTTAAACCACAGATTGCCGATCCAGGGTATCTGCCCATGATGCACATTGAACCCATCCTAGACTTTTCGCCATCACGTTAAAGGGGCATGGTCACGATTTTGTTCAAAAATTATTTTGCCGATATTACCATTTAGAATACTCCAGAAAGGCATTTTTAATAGGCAACCGAAATTTGAGTGTCATATGTTGAGTAATGAGCAAGTTACAGAGCTTGAAGTTCTTCGCTATGTAAACATTGCGTTTGTTTACATTTTGAAAGTTGAAGTAAAAATTTCAGTTTTAAACCTAAAACGAATGTGTTAAACGTAAGGAACTGTTTGTCTATGCTTAAATTAGATTGAAAGATACACAAATAAGCTGGACTTTTTTTTTTACTGGTATAATGAACCTAAGTAAACGAAAAACAGGACACGAGCCTTGTTTACATGACAAATAATTGTGAAAACATTGTAAATAATGAAAGTAAAAAATAGAATTTGACCAAAATCGTGACCATGCCCCTTTAATTAGTCAACCCGCGTTTTTGGTTACCCCGTTCTGGAAAAGTTCTATCCAATTATCTCACCAGAGATCGTGCTTCGCAAGCATTTATCCATAAATAATAAAAAAACGCGCATTTAAGAAACAAACTGCCAAATTTTTATAAATTTAACATTTGTCAAGACGTAACTTCTGTTATTTCGTTTATGATATGACTATATCATTAACGTCAGAAGTGTAAGCCAGCTTAAATGATCAAAATCGAGTTTGACAAGTACTCCCGATCCCAATCTCTTGAGTAAACGGCTCTAGTCCTCTACAGAGTAAAAGGCATTTTTAGTCCCTAAAAATAGTTTTATAAAAAAAAAAGCTTAAAAAATAAGGTGGAATTTGGAAAATAGTTGAAATCCTATTTAAAATATATACTGAGCCAAAAAAGTTTAGCAATTCAAAATATTTGATATAACACAAAGTAACAGAAATAAGAAACAACCTTCATATCTAATTAATTTATGGGGTTGTTATAACGTGAATAAAATGGGTTAAACTTTTTAGTCAATCTTGCTCAGTTACGCCAAAAAAAAAAACAGCGTAAAACTTAATAGGGGTTAAGGTATTTATGTCACCCTCAATTTCAGTATTTTGTGTGGCCTCCATTTGCAGCAATAACGGCCATACAGCGGCGTCTCATGCTCCTAATTAGGTTTCGTACCTCTTGCATCGAGATCTGATTCCACTCATGCTGCAGGGCAAGGACCAGTTCCGCTACGTTGTTGACGTTATGTCGCTGTCTTAAACGACGACCAAGAATGTCCCAAACGTGCTCAACTGGTGACAAATCTGGCGATCGTGCAGGCCAATCCAAAGTCACAATATTGTTTTGTTGAAGGGTGGTTTGTGTGTGACGTGCTGTGTGCTGACGGACATTGTCTTGCTGTAGGATTCTTGCATAACCTTGGCGAAAATAGGGGACAACTCAGGAACGACAATCTTGTCGCAGAATCTTTGAGAATTTAACGTCCCATTAACTACCACAAGCACCGTTTTACCCCGATGGCTTATTCCACCCCAAACCATGACACTTCCGCCGCCATAACGATCACGTTGGATAATGTTTTCTGGGTCAAATCGCTCGTTTCTGCGTCTCCATACACGAAGTCTTCCATCCGCAAAATCGACGTAAAATCGCGATTCGTCGGTGAACAAAACCTCATTCCATTGTCTCTGAATCCAGCGACGGTGAGTATTGGCCCATGCGATGCGGGTTTGTCGATGACGTTGAGTTAATGGTACTGCAGTGAGAGGTCTTCGAGCTCAAAGATTTGCTGAACGTGGCCTGTTTCTTACACTTTGACCACATAACCTTTCTCCAGTAGCTCGGTGCAACTCTTCTGCAACTCTAGGAGCAGCCATGAAACGGTTACGTCTTGACGTTATTACAATGAAACGGTCTTGTCTGACATTCGTTTTACATGGACGTCCTGAACGCTGTCGATCGCTGACGTTTCCAGTGGTCCTAAATCGGTTCCAAAGTCGGCATATGGTAGACGGATGCACATTAAATCCCTGAGCAACATCTCTCTGCGAGCAACCAGCAGTTAACATCCCTATAGCCCTTGGACGTTCATTTTCAGAAAGTCCTGGTCGTTTCCCCATGAGACGTTTATGCAACTTTTCACCGGTTTCCTTTAAACACGTGTTCGACAAGTTTTCTAGTAAGTAAACTTTCCCCGGACTGTGATCATTCAAGCATAACCTATTGTATTGTTTCATTGTACCAACGCTAGACATCATGGATTTAACGCGTCAAACTTTAGAAAAAACCATTGTCTTTTGATTCCTATAATGCTATTGACTTCAGAGAAATACATAAAAAACAAATCATGAACTCTTTTAAAAATTATATATATGCAGAAGCAATTGCTAAACTTATTTTGATCAGTATATATGTGTGTATAAGGTAAACATCACAGTGACGTCATAATGTAGAAATGACGTCATGAAGATTGTCTTATTTTTTTTTTCCGATGGTTTTTCGACTAAGAAACATCGAGCGCAGGCTTGCTCAAGTACCATTTTTAGAACTGTGTATAAAATTATACTAAGAAAAACATATGTTAAAATCGTACTTCTGCAAACCCGTGCTGTATACTTACGAAAGCAACATATAAAGAAAAAATGAGAATATTTTCATTTGGTTGCAAAATTGCGGGGATTAGGTAATTTAGGTGACGTCATAGATAACAGCGCATGAACAATAATAACTTTAATTAAGATTAAAGTGATAGGCATCCATTGTACAATGTTTTATGAAGATTTTATTTTTATACGATACTAATTAAAAATTGGTAATATTTGGGGACAGATATTTGACCATACCATATATAGTCCTTTAAACACACACGTTTGTATTTTTATTTCTCATTCAACACATTTAATTCAAACTACTATTAGAGTGGAATCTGTAACATTGTCTCAAGCCAGGGTCTACATAAAACTCTTTCTTACTCACCAAATATCTACTAGATCGCATAAGGTAAAGAAAGCAACCTTTTAATTTCACCTAGAATATACAATCATATCAAGACTAGGTTCTCAAATTTTAGTGTATAGTGTAAAGACCATTGAAACAAAGTACAAAACAATATGCCAAAAATTAAAGGTTGTTATACCATTATTACTAAAATGCAAGAATGTTTAACATAAATGAAAAGTATCTTGATAGACATTATATTTTTGTGTGCGCTTATCAAAGTATATTCAGTTATGATCCGAATCTACAAAATAATGTTATCATTAACATGTACATGTACCCTGACCTTGATGCTTTCTTCTCATGTCTTCTTTCCAAATACCCAACGACCGTTGAGCTTTAATCAACATTAAGTATTTGAAGGTAGATGCTGAAAATGTATTCGTGTGACAAACGACAAAGTACATGTATGATGTTTCTATGATAGAAATCGTATTAATCAGTTTGATTTTAATATGTTCCCCACCAAGTTGTTCTTATCTCTCTCTCTCTCTCTCTCTCTCTCTCTCTCTCTCTCTCTCTCTCTCTCTCTCGTTGTACAACAATTTCATGTGAAATGTTTGTACATAAAATGTGAATTTAAAGGACAAAGATAGAAAAAAATTACACTCCTCCCAAACAAACACGTATTCTCTTACGTAATATCCAACCATGCATTACAGGTATTTGAATTTTTTTCCCCAGCAGATAACTATTGATTAGAATGGAAACAAAACAGTGTTCAATTTCATAAGTAATATACTACATACTAAAGAAAATGATATATGAAGTTTAGATTAGTCTGCCTTTAAAAAAGATTTTCAAGTACATTTTAAAAATGGGAAAATATCGATAAAAAACAGGTTTAAACGGGCATGAAAAATCCTACGATTTAATGAATTGTTCTTCATAACATAACTTATTTTAACCAGTTGTAGTTTGATAGGCTTTTATTAATTTTTTATTATTATTAATACATCTTTTCAAATAAAAAAAGAATTGATAAAAGGCTTCTGCCTAAAATATTAACATTAGTTTATTCAATAACCATTTTTTCTATGTGAAATGATACCGAAATATTCCGATAAGAAGAAATAATCGTTGTATTTTGGTTTCTATTGCGTCTTTTCGTAATATTTCGGTTGCATAGTTGCATTCTAAAAATCTAAACAAAATACTTTATCAACAGACCTTTCTTCATTTCCTTACCTTACTTTAAAAAAGAGAATTAAGATAATAACCACGGTTCATCTTCTGGTTGGTGCTCCTTTAGATAAACCAGCAGTTCTCGTTCTTGCTCTCGAAGGGCATCTGTAGCAATAGTAAATTTTAATGACATTATCTACTGTCACAGGACGAAAATATTTTTTTTTATATAAATTTTATTTACAGGTAGTGTATTTAGTAGTAATAGAATTGCAGTATAATTCTATAGATCCACTCATTCATGGTTGAGTAATGTTTTGGATGTCAAATGATTATCATGTTTGGGTTTGATTCTTGTCACATGATTTTCTTATATTGTTGTTCCCTTTGGATAAGAGAAGCGGTATGTGGGGGTGTTTTTTAAATACGTATGTGTTGTTGTTAATATAGATATCTTTGCATGAATATGTTCTTTAAATACCTATGGCATAACCATTTACGATATGTTCTTCTGAGACATACTATATAGTGCAACTTTATCTGTATAAAGGAGACAGTTCAGTTGAGAAATTCAGATTTCTTGTATCGTGAAAATATAAAAAATAACGTTGGTTGTAACAGTTGAAGTATAAAATTCCTTTCATATACCCCAATTAATGTGATTATGAGCTTAATGAAATTAAAGGATCGTACTAACCGGACTAAACTCAAATCGATTATTTGAATAACGTGGATTTTGATTGACAGTAATTGACACGTGCCGAAAAATGCAATTTCTTCGTCCAGCCATGGTAATCGTAGAATAGTGTCTGAGGTAAAAGGAACTCTCTAAACAGAACACAATGTCATTTTCAGTGCATTTTACCATAAACCGACTTAGATATGTCAAATAACTCTTGTGATGAAAATTTAAAAAGAAAATGTAAACTTCATACTTACAAAATAATTATGCTGGTTATTTAGTAAACTTAAACAATCATTACCTAGGAGACGTAGAAAAGACTCATCTTTCAACAAAACTTACAAGAAGAATCTTCCAGAGCCATGCATGTGATTTGTTTATAATAAATACGCATGTGTAGTAATATAGAAGGCGGCATCCCGTACACGTTCCATTGTATATATCTATGGACGATAAATAATTCCTAATTTAAATCAAGTTATTCATTTGATTTAATGGAGAAATATGTAATTTTCTGACATTTATACATTTATGAAAAGAACAAAAATACCTTACCAGATCGAAAATATCTTTTAAGTCGGTTTTTGTATAAAAACAACACATTTTTAGATAAACAGAGGATATCTATCTGGAGTCTTTTTTAAAATTTGCTTTATCAAACAGTTGAAATGGTTTTTCTTAGAGCTTTTATTCACTTGATTAAATTGACCTACTGATCAGAAGATCTAAATAATTAAGTTTGTTGACAAACATAAAGTTGTGAATGCTCCTTAGTTTGAATTGACTCGAACGAGGATCAGTTGTTGGTGTTTTATAAAACAAACACTTGTCTTATGATTCGAAATTGAAAATAGTAAATTAGGACGCTTACTGGTGGTAGATTTAAAGTACTATGAAACATAATTTTGGTAAGTTCTTGTATATAAACACAACCAGAGCGCTCTGTTTTCATCGTGTCGTCAGGATGAACTCCTCGATTGTTAACATGATTTGTAGTTTTATTTCTCTCATGTAATGAAGTACGTTCCACTTGAATCAATTTAACGTTTAAAAAAATAATATTTTAATATAGCAAGTAAGATCATGGAGATCATGGTTGTAGGCTCCTACAAGCATTACATCAACATCAAAACGGGCCATCCTCAATGTAGACAGGGACGAAGCATATACTGTGGAATCATTAAATTTCGTGGGGGCCAATTTTCGTGGATGGCTTAAATTCTAAAGGTTCGTGGGGACGTAATTTCGTGTATTCATATATAACCACAAAAGGAAATATGACTTTATTACCCTTATTTATAAATTCGTGGATGATGTTATTTTGTGGATGAGAGGTACCCACGAATTCCATGAAAATTGAGCCACCACGAAATCTAATGATTCCACAGTACCTCCTCAGATAGCGATGAGTCACCTATCTTAATACCCAAACACGACCAAGCACACCCGGTGCATTTCGATGGCCCAAATGTTAATATTTTGTCAGAGGTCTTTGCAATATCATCTGCTAGTGACCACACGTACCTTCGACGCTATTGGTTCTCTTTTTACTCATAAACTGAAAGCCAACATCTGGGAGGACCAGTTCATCGATCTATCCCTCCTTTTGAAATCGGCAAAGTGAATTTTGTCGATTATGTAGACACACAAGGGCAGATTCAAATTAAAAACAGCACTATGTGGTTAGTCAAGGCAAGGTCAAACACAATGGATCTCAGCCTTCATTATATTCATCAGCATCATGCTAGCAAAATACAACACTAGAGCACATGAATTACTAAAATACATGCGGATTGTACGAATCGCTGCATCCCGATCCTTTTTTATTAAACACAATTTAGTTTGCTTACCCTCAATCTTCTTGAGGACAAATAAAAACTGAGTTGTTGTTCTTATACATCACACACACCAGTGTAAAAAAATCATCAGATAAGTTTACCCCTCAAGGCAAAGTTGCCTCTAAGCAAGTCGCAGCCTCACAAAACCGATTATCTTCTAGTATTAACACTTCTTAATACTGCCATTACTATAATGCAGATAAATCATGAAGGTTTTTTTTTAATTCGTAGTTTAACCTACACCTGCAACTCGTGTGGCGGAAGACATGCAGCATCCATGTGCAATAGTATAAAACACGTCCAGATTTGACCCATCAACTGGCACACTGGGAAAGCCTCAGTTAACTTTCACAAATTGTCCACCTATTTACATAATCATAAAGGAAAAAAAATGTTATTTATAGACGGTTTTAAACTTGGTTTTAACATACAGTAAAATGGACCTAGATCTTATAGGGAGTCAAGCATTCGTTAAAGCTGCTTGGTCCGATTTTATATCAAATTTTATGCACGCTTTTAAACGACGGCTATGCTTAGTATATGTATAATAATAGACATTGCAGTA
This sequence comes from Magallana angulata, assembly GCF_025612915.1. Taxonomy (NCBI): domain Eukaryota; kingdom Metazoa; phylum Mollusca; class Bivalvia; order Ostreida; family Ostreidae; genus Magallana; species Magallana angulata. The sequence continues at coordinate 4,425,973 of NC_069114.1, forward strand.
GTTTTACCCGTCAATTATGTAAAATTTCAATGAAGAAAAATACGTACAAAATATGCTAACAAAACAAACGACATTAAAAGGTACCGCGTTATTTCGCCTCATGTTAAATTTCACCCCTGACGACGAGACGGGTATGGTTGTATTACGAATTTGACATCGCTTTAAATAACGGTGGAAATAATCAGACAAATTACAAATAAACAAGTGTACGTTTTGTTCTCTAATATTTCCAAAGTCTGCTTTCTTTACAATCGATGCATAGCATGCGGGTTGAATAAACCCAATCATTCGGGGGACAAAACCAAGCGGTTTCCTTTTCTAAACATTTCCGTGATGCATTTTGGTTTGTTTTTTTCGTTTGCCCAAAGAGAAATCATTTTTACTTACTTTGAATATTTCTAACTTTAAGAGGAGACTGATTCTGCTGGTGTAAATAGGAGAAAGTCCATAACTTTTAAAGATAAATGATTTGTATGAAAAAAAATTTGATACTGTAATTACAAAAAAATCGGACCAAGCAGCTTTAAAGTATTTATGAATATACAAATATTGCAAACAAAAAGATGAAAAATTTACCTAAGAACGGGTTGGGGCCCCTTCGATTATCCATCGTTCCCTTCTTTACAAGTTTCACCTTTGGGTCTTTTGCCCCAAAAGATGGTGACTTCTGACTGATCTATCAATAATCCTACCAAAAAATAATTTCATAAATGAATTTATCACATTAAAAGCTTTATCAGTCCATTATGTTTCAGTGGATGATTTTGCAGCCATAGTGGCAAGCTCAGGACCTGGAACTTTATTAACAAAGTTATTTAATCTGCCTTCCGTCTTCTCCTAGTTGCATGCAAAAACTTTAAATTCAATGACGTATATTATTTAGACAAGATGATGCCGTTAAGCGCATCATTAAGTTGTGCAACGTGGGAGAAGTTTTGCAAAAGCCCTGCATTGGATCATTCAGAATAGGTCTCGCAAGCTCCATTTATTGCACTGCTAGATGATGATATCTTGCTGGCAAGGGCAACTCAGACCAATGCAAATCTACCCTGGTTCAGGATATTGGAATATTCCTAGCTTTGGAAAAAAAACCTTATTGATCCTCACACTGCCACTACCACTAACACTTTTGGGCATTAGATTTGACACAATTGATATGACATGCGGCTTCCCAACCCAAAGCTAAGCCTGACAATCTTAAACAGGTTGCTCATCTTTTGTTTTTATAGTAACGTAAAAATCGGTTCGGTTACTGATAAGCTTGCTAAACTTTGCATGTAAAACGGTTGCACCAGGCCGATCTTTTTGCAAGCGACTTTTTGATGTCACTTTGTGCGTTAAAAACAGAATCATAAGATCAGGCTCAAGCAAAGGTTTTTTTCGAGAACCGGGTGAATAAATATTTAATTACCAAGAACGTATAACTATAGCAGCGGGTTTGGTCAAACTGAGATGTTTTGCCTTTACTTTGTATGTTTATTGTATTTTGAAAATCCCGGGGTAGTGCTGTTCTATCTCGTTTTATGTTAAGGAATATACGTAAGCTATATATACTTGCCTCGTGATAATGCACCGATGTGGCAGTAATGTTCTATCCGATTTTATTGCATTGACACCTATTCTAAAGGATAATATTAAGTTTGTGATCTGATTCTAAACAGTTATTCAATCTGACGATTTTGAAAAAAATTAAAAATAAAATGCTAAAATGCCCATATGCTTCCTTACTACAACCGCGCAATTTCTTACTGACAGTGCGAGGGGACCAAATGGGTGATATGGTATATATTTTGCTGGTAGCTGGGCAGATTCAAAATAGACAGTCGATTGGGTCATAGTAGGAGAAGTTAGAAACATGAAGGTTTGAAACTATTCCCAGTGTACGTTGCAACTTTATTATGGTACAACTGGCTCTTCAACAAAAGAATACTATTCAATATCGATAACTAGCAGCTCTGCAAATACTCAATACATTAACACCCAAACCATTGAGGGTAATACAAATTGTTAGAAAACTAGTACTAATCACTCTAAAATCCAAAACTAAAATTAAAGGTATACATCTCTCCGTTCAGTTCAGGTTATTTCACTCAACACCATATAATGGTACAAGAGGTACATAAGAAGAACAAACATATTTTCATATATACAATATAGTTGTAAAGTTCAAGAAAGTAAGTGGGGTGAACGAACAGTATGATTAATTTTTTAAATAAAGAAACACAATTTTCTTAATGTGATATAATCGACTGAAGACATGATTTCATAGAACCTTTTAGTGTTAGGAGAAGAACAGTAATATGTATCTAAAAACTGACTTCGTAATTTACTTAATGCCTTGCATTCTAGTATAACATGAAATTCATCACCAATTTTGTTACAATTACACAAATTACAATAACGTTTACTTCTTTCAACAATACCCAACCTTCCTATTTCAACAGGAAGATGATGATTTGTAGTTCTTAAATAATCTAATATTTTTCTTAATTTACTGGGTAACAAGAGTAAGTAGCGTTCACATTCAAATTTTTTTTTATAGATTCTATATATAACACCCTTAGTCGATTCCTGAATATCGTTATGCCATTTTTGTAAAAATTGATCTCTTAACCTTTGTTTAATAAATGTCTGAAGCCAACTTGAGTTATAATGGTACGATGCATGATCACACCATAAATTTGAAAGCCTGCATTTATCTAAAACATTTTTTAAAGAGCATAGCTATGGATTTAATATTCGTCCCTTATCAAAAAAAATACGTACATACATATATATGATTTTGCTTAACTTTTTTTCACTGCTATTGATTATGTTGGCCCAGAATGAAATCATTCTAGTAAAAATGGTTATATAAAGAGGAAATCGTCTTGTTTCACCATATACCATATAACTAGGTGTACAACATTTAAGATTAAGTATATGTTTCACATATTTTAAATGGACACGTTCAATAATCTCAATATTTTCATAACCCCAGACTTCGCATGCATACAATAAAACTGGTACAACAGTTTCATCAAATAAATCTAATTGACAATCAATAGGTAAATTAAAAGTTCTTATCTTCCTTATAACTCCGTACATGGATTTCTGTGCTTGCTCACATAGCCGTTTTTTGCTTTGAAAAATGAACCTGTTCTTGAGAAAATTACACCTAGATAGTTAAATTCCTTAACTATTTCAATAGGTAAACCATTGTATGAAAAGACATATTTGGGTTGACGACCTTTAGAAAATACAGCAATTTTTGTTTTACAAATATTAACAGTAAGTTTCCACCTATCACAGTATCTATAGAATTCATTAAGGGCAAACTGTAAATCGTTTGCAGACTCAGCTAAAAAAACAGTATCGTCTGCATAAAACAGGATAAACATTTTTAAATATAAAAAAAGTTCCTTTTCAATTCCCTCAGTAATTGTAGACAGTCCAGTTACGTTTTTATCTAACAAATAATCTTCTGGATCATTTATATACAAGGGAAACAAGAATGGAGATAAACTTTTTACAAGTAAAAAGATCAGATGAAAAACCATTAATACATATTTTTGATTTTATACCTTTGTACATGTTTTTTATGTATGTAAAACATTTGCCATTTATTCCGTTGCTGACAGTATTTATTGTTTGCAATGAAAAAGATTCTGATATCTGATGTCCGATGCAGACGTTTTGTCAACCCCAGGTCAGAACCAGATTGGGAAGATCAAATCAAATAATACAAAAAGCTAATCCTGAATTCAGTAGCCCTAGTACATGCAAGACATATCAAACTACCCACACAAATTTCAAAATTGTGTCAGAGGTCATTACAATCAGTAACTAGGGGATTGCCCCATAACGACACCAGTGTTATAAAATTATCTTGCACATGTCGCATATTTGTCATTCTTCAGCATGCTGCTACATGTAGCACTACAGACAGGTGGCATCAGGGGCTTGCCCCCTCCCCCTTTTTTTCTCGCAGCAGATATTTTCCGTAAATTAACAGATATGAATAAGGGAAATCGAGACTGAATTTGAATGTTACTACCCCCCCCCCCCCCCCCCCCCGAAGATTTTTAATGCTGTCTCATGCATTTTAAATTATGGATGTAGGCTCTACCAAAAATATCATTGAAAGCAAATTGAAAATAGAAAAGTTTTGAATTGAAATATATCATATTCAGAATCGCAATACAATGTTGCTATCATTGGTCATGAGCTAGAATCAATTATAAATAATAAACAAAAGCTTACCGTTATCTCTTTTGTTCTTAACAGAGCCATAGAGCGCCTCAGCTAATACACCAAAGACAATATTAAGGACCGTAGCAACATCTTTCTCTGAACAGAATACGGTGTTTGCTAACAACTAGTTTTGCGGGTATTATATATACGTTTATCTCAAACAAGGTCACGACAAGGTCTAGAAAACATATCTCGATAAACTTCATAAATTGTTTTTCTTTCTTTATAACCACGCCTTTCTAAGAAACAGTTTATGCATGCCATTTTTTCAGCAGGTGATAACCATACACTTCTTGTTTACAAGCAATGTTAATTTTTTGGAAGTGTGCATATAAACGATGAATATATCTTTAACACTGTATCCTAAAATACCACATTAAAAACATTGATAAAATTTTATCCAATTTTTTGAATGTGTTTTGTTTTTCATAAGGTGATTGTATATAAATAGTGCCTGTTTGGGAGGGTAACAGTTGAAATTGACACTGCGAGGAAACCATTGTCAACCGACGCGAAACGGGGGTTGACAATGGTTTTCGAGGGGTGTCAATTTCAACTCTTACCCTCCTAAACAGGCACTATTTATTTTATTATACTGAATGTCTTACTTTTAGTGATTTTTTAACTGATTTTAAATAGAAATTACGTGAATTCCACGGCGAACCGTACGCGCATAATTTACGCGCATGTAACAATTCGTGGTGTTACCCGTTGCTAAGTGTGTTGCTAACGCTGAGGATAATAGAACGGATTATCAACTGCGTTTAAACCAATCAGGTTTCAGTATTTAACATAAAAGTGTAATAAAAATTCTTAACACCCAATAATTTAAACATTACCAAAACAAAAGCCATAGTTACTCAACACAAAAACATTATATGTCCGTTTATGAAAAACATCAAATTTAACAGTTGACAAAGTAATCTTCTTTTGAAGAGGGCAGTTTTTCACTTCAATGCTGACTCTTTTTAAAAATCATGGAATATATTGCCGCTGCTAGGGTAACAAATTTACAAATGATTAGTGGCATTACATAACCTAGATTGAAATATTTCAATATTGTCCTAATTGTATTTTACGTAATATGTGTCTAACTCCTTCACTGTAGAAACATTTAATCTGATAAATATATAGGGTCAAATTGATATTTTACGTTGTCAAAAAACAAAAACAAAAACAAAAACAAATATGGCAAACATTAGTCTTCTCAACTCTAGGTCTGAACTTTTTAAAAAAAAAATTAGTTGATCTACAATAATTCGAAGAATTATTCGACAAATGTTGAAGTCGCTACAAAAAAGAAGAAAAAGACCTATTCAAGACAACAGTGTCTTTAGGTAAAATAGGTATAAAGCAAATGAAAATGATGCATTTTTTAAAACTTTTTTCGAATGCTAGTATTTTGCAACACGGAGTTCAATCACGTCTTGGCTAGGGTTTACATAATGGCAATAAATAAGTTCAGTCGTTATAAACAAACAAAACTTTAGTCCCATATCAAGTTTTTTTTATAGATAAAAGTTATAATGATTGTATTACGGCTTTTTTCAATTGACCTTCTCTTAATGATGTACGTTGTGGCATGAAATATTGGATAAGGAAAAGATGAGCTTTATCTAGACTGGTTCTATGTTTCATTTGATGTCTTTTCCATATCATTTTAAAGTAATTAATACAGTTTGTTCAGAATCAGATAGAAAATCAATTTCTACAAAATTTACTTTTTGTTTAATGTAGTATTACTGATGCCTTTACTAATTTTCTAACAGATGACGACAAATGTATCTACATTAAGTTGGGGCCTTCACCGACTTACAACTATATCTTGCCATTACATTTCTCTAAAAAAACACCTTACGTTTGAAAAAAGATAACGTTAACAAGATCGATCGCAGGCAACAATTAAACATCAAATTTTTATTAGTATAAAAGGAATAGTATATTTTACAACATTATTTTTAAAAAGCAAATTCAATATATTTGTTGTTTATTCATTTTCTTTACGCCAAAAGCCGATGAAATATCTTATTTGATTTTGTTATAATAGCAAGACATATGTAATGTGTAGATTATGTACAGAAAAGAGCAGAACTTAAATTGTTGCTTTTATTAACAAGTCAAAACAGAAAATAATGATATCAACGATAAAAACCCATTGTGGAAAAAAAGTTTAGTTTTTTTAAACCGTTAATTAATAAGGATAAACACAATACAATATCAGTTCATTAATACTATATGTTTGAAAAACTAATTGTCACATCTATTTCTGATGTTATAAGGGGTTAATTGTTAAGTGTCAAAATTCTTAAACTTTGGGCAATAAATCTAGAAAGGGAGACATATTTTGTAAGCATTATAGAAAAGAGAAATGTCTGCATTGGTTCTTCCAAATCGACTCTCCTAATTAAAACACCAATGTATGTTCCCATTAAGAATTTTCAGGGCTGGCCCATAAAATAATCATACAAATTGTGGTGTAAGAACAAAAAATGCTAGTATTTAAGAAGGCTTTCGTGTGATATCAAAAATGGGGCTGGTCCGTTTTTTTTTCGGTTACTATTTGTTGTTACTATTTCAAAATTGGTGACCTTAGATCCTTAGACCTAATTGATCAGTTGTTTGCTGTACTTATCAAACTGCGAGTTTGAATTCTGAATACTTTTTCTAAACATTTCTCTACACGTGTTTGTTTACTCTGGCATGAATTAAAATGTCTTAATCCTTTTCTATCACGTTATATAGTTAAGAGAACGGTGCCATTTCTTTTTGTTTTAAAAGATACACTTCAGTTCGATTGTACAGGAATTTATTTAAGACATGTCGTCTTGTTAACCAGAGGTTGACTTCATCAAATTAAGAGCACCATACAGCCGTAAAAATATTTAGATAGTATTACTCCAATTGGTGTTATATCACTTGTATCTGAAAGCTGACCTGGGAAAACCTGGGAAATTTTACGATAATATTAGGTAAATTTAATTTATCAGATGAGAATGACACTGTTATTGCTGATAAAGCTTTCACTATTAAAAAGTTTTCGTTGTAAAAAAATTGCCAATTGAAAATTCCACATTCAGAGGTAGTACACCACAGTTCTCCACTGATGAAATTGTTAATACCTAACTACTACTTACACACGTAAAAACACACACGTTAAAGGGGTATGGTCACTGTTTTGGTCAAAAATTATTTTTTCGATTTGAATGTTTACAATGCTTCAGTAAGACATCTTTAATAGGCAACCAACATGTGAGTGTCATTCGCTAAGTTATAAGCAATTTACAGAGCTTACAATTCTTTGCTATGTAAACAAAGATTTTGTTTACATTTTGAACGTTGAAGTGAAAACTTCAGTTTTGGACCTAAAATAAATGTAGTAAACGTAAGAATCTGTTTATCTATGCTTAAAACGAATAAAAAGATGAAAAAATTAGCTGAAAAAGAACTTTAGCCGGTAAATTGAACTAATGTAAACAAAAACAGGGCACGAGCCTTGTTTACATGACAGAACATTGTGAGCCCTGTATCGTGCTTTAAACTGTACTAATGACTCTCAAATTTCATTTGGTCATTGGAAAGGCATTACAAAAGCATTGTAAATAATAAAAGCAGAATAATAGAATTTGGCAAAATTCGTGAACATGCCCCTTAAGAAAAGCATTGGTAGAATTAAAAGTTTTCACATTTTGGATGGTATTATTTCACGTACACTTAAGCCTCTTTTGATCAAAACTTTCTAGGTTCTTTGTTTGGTAAATAACCTTGATGTTTCTATGATGAACAACTAGTTTGTCTTATACAGTACAAAGTAAATATGTACATGTATATTAAACAAAAATCAACAATATTTTAAAGTTATTTTTACCTGCATTGGATACTTACCGGTAGTCATATTAATACTTTGTACTGGTACATGATTATATATATCTTTATGTACTTGTACCTCTCTCTCTCTCTCTCTCATTTTTTGTGTTTGGATCTTTGATACTTGAATCATGGTGTCAGAACGTCTATTTGGATTGTTTGGTAGATTAATTTGATCATTGAAAATCGTTTCATAGCCAACACAACGCTAATATTTTTATTATTAAGATTAAGACAGATTTTTGAAAATTATATCCTTTACGATTTTTACACAACCAGGGAAAATAAACTTCTAGGGAGAATATATACACGGTGATCAAAACACACAGTATTGCCACTAGCTCTATAGTTGAATTCTTCATAATGTGTAGAATAATTCATTTAAGTTGAGTTAACCATTATACAAGCATCTTACTACAGATACTATGACATTTTTGAACGTAAGAGCGAGGATATAAGTTTTCAGATCCATGATTTAATTAATTGATTTAGATATTGAATCCCGAATTTAGAATCTGGAATCTCATATTTTGAATGTCGTATTGTGAATCTCGTAGGAGCTTACTGGGCTTTCGTACCTTTCTACACAAAACGACATTTACAAAAAATTTATACAGTCATATCTTATACATGTATGCGAGACTCGGACACTATAGAAAGGATTATGCTGCTCCGATACAGTATTATTCGTGACGTTTAACATGTATGGGATGTTTGCAAAATTCGTTAACTTTGGTGTAAAATTAAGGTATTTTTTCTATGATGATACACGCATAAAGAGATGTTGATTAAATAATCAAACCTCTTAATTATTTATAATTACTCATATACCGAACTCTACAGTTTTGTAAATTAGGCTATCTCGTCTTTTATTTAAACTTACATGTACACATCCCTTTTTTAATTGATACATTTCTTTCCATCTTAACAATCTTTTAGCTTTCATTGCTTAGTTTATTTTCTGCTGCAAAGAAAATGATATTTAAGGTTTTCCGCTCTCAGCGGAAAACCTTACTATTATTCTGAAAAATTTTCAAATTTCTTATTATTTTTTTTTTCTTCTAGACGCCAACTTTGATCCTTAATATCTCGCTCGTTTGTTCACCGATTGTTCTGACATTTTCAGGACTGATAACATGCCGCGTGATGTTGTCGGTGCATATTTTAGTTGAGGAAAATCCCTATCCGGTTTTGAGTTATTTCCCTTTTAGTAAAATTTAACGACTTCTTTTGTCCAGGGGGTTTAGCTTTAACGATGACTGGCAGAGTCTCAAAGATGGGCTGGTTTTGAAGCTAATACATTGAATTTGTGCGAGATATATTTTATTTATTATTTAAATGCAAATAAAAGGGGTGGTATAGATGTTGAAACAAAGGTAAGAAAAAAAATCAAAAAAATTCGCGTATTTTCCGTGTTAGTTTTCTACCTGATAAAAATTTGTTATAACATGTATTTTAAAAGTTCTTGGTCTTAGCCAGACCTTTCATTCGGTATACCGAAAAAGGGGCTGGCCCTTATAATTAGGGAGTTAGAGGCGTCCAAAGTTTCTTGTCAATAACTTAAAAAGGAATAAATATTTCTGATGCATTATTGAAGCAAAGTTGTAAAGAAATTAATTTTGAATCCTTCCATAGTATTCAATTTAATGTTTTCGTAATTTATAGTCAGTATTTGCAGAAACAATTGTTGTCAGTTCGGTCCATTTTTGTGGGGGTGCGCACGTTTATGAGGTTATGAAAGGGCTTCTTGTAATGCACTAACTGATACATGTAGCGCGCAAAAATAATTCCACATAAAATTCCCAAATGTTTTTATACATATGTACATTTTCATTTCATATAGATAAACCTCTTTGACCTTATTTTTGTTGTTTGTTTCATAACTGTGCCCCTGTCTATATTTAGATGCATTACGAGACTCAGGTAACCGGTCGATAGGAGAGTCGCTAGCTGTATTCAGGCCGTCGCCTAGACGACAGTGCATGTGCTTGTAGAGCTGGACGTACACGATTAACGCCCCACTGTCTTACTGTAACAGAGACATTTTGAATTGTTTCAGTACTGGGAGATGTGTTAATAAAATGGTTCCAATGCATGGTAATTAAACTCAACTTTTCTACAATACGTATACACGGCCGTCATATAAAGCACAATGTGTATTACTGACATGACAATTTAAACGAAAGCGGGATTGCTCCCGATAGAACAATTCTTTTAAAGCAAAAAAAAAACTGATTTGCGATGGATATAATATAATTATCATCGTGGAGATGATTTTAAAAAGTGAACTTAATATTCGTATACGATAATATTTGAATCCAAAGCCGCTAGTTTTAAGTTACGGTTATTAGGGATATTAATTATGACTTGCCCCGCGTTTCAGGTTTTTTACTTCGAAGCATCTACAAACGAAAATACCAAACAACCTTCAGCAGCAACTTATAAATTATTTATTCCATACACAATTCTAAAGAGGTAATTAAATAAATTTTATAAATGCTTTATACTTGTATTCGCTATCTTCCATGGAAAAAAGTGGCATGGAAAAAATGTTGTTCAATGTTCATCAAATACGCTGTAGCCTTAGCAATCGAAAATAATTAACAAACTGTATATTGATAGATTGACATATCAACAAACATTCAGACCCGCATTGTGTTTTCTTACAAGTTCTATAAAACGTAGACTCAATGACTGAATTCTTTACCGTTTCAGTTCCGTCTGGGTTATTTTGAATCACGTGTGTACGTTATGTGTAGCCATATAGATGAACACTTTAAGTGTTTAAATTTTAAAAGAAATTGTGTACATGCAGAGCATTGCAATGCTAGGACAATAAAATTCCAACAATGTACATGTATATGGTGAGGCCGGTCAGACTGATACCGGTTCTGCTTGTTCTACAAATAGCGAATGTAAGACGAAGTATTTGGGTGTTATATTTTAAACAAATATAAGTATTGCTTTCTTAAAAGCTTGCATTACTCAACAAAGTATTTTATTGGGATCATTCTTAGTTACCTTAGCTGCATATATGTACCGCTCTGTCTGTATCCCGGAAAAATTGACTACCATCCGAAATTTTTCATATAAGGTCTACAGACTTGCAGCTAACATTACTTTTAAAAATACATTTTAGAATTTGCCGCTGTTTATAAATTCATTAAAAAGACGCGCAGAATCAAGTGGTTACATGACGTTTGATATGGGATTTATGACGTCTATTTATATTGTTTTCATTAAAATTATTTCATTATTTCAAGCTTGTTAGTGGAATGAAATCAGTTTCACATGTTATATGACATAAAGATGTCCTCTCCCCACTTTTTCTCGAAGCAACTATTTTTATAAAATTTACATAAAAAAATTGAATTATCATGGAGTTGCCCCCCCCCCCCCATTTTGGTAGCATGTAAAAGAAATGGTATGAAAATCATGAAATTATGAGTGAAATTTTGAAAATTTTGGAAAATTCAATTTTGTTTTCTTTTTTTGCTTGTCAAGATTTGTTGGATGAGTTTGCCCCCCCCCCCACTTTCAAAAACGATGCTACGTGCTTGGAAATTACTCATTTCTTTATTCCCCTCTTTAATAATCAAAACAAACTAACAAACATAACCGATCCAGATAAATATAATTACATGTATCAAAAATAAACTTAAAAAACAAACTACACATTCATCCTTCACCCACAATATTGCCTTTTCGATATTTGTCATCGTTGTAGACCCGTGTAACAATCTGTTAAGTAGGTGCTTGCACGAAAAAGAACCCCCTGCTGATCTACATTTTCATTAACGCGTACAAAGAAAAAATATATATTTTGATTTATTTTTGAATTTCTTTTGATGTAAAAAAAAAAAAAGAGAAGAAATTGGTTCTCAGTCTCTCTTTATGCCTGTTTGTTAGCGGTTAATCCAAGTTCATTCTGAATATCCTTTTGTAATTTAAAAAATGCAATGTAAATTTTTTTCATGCAATATTTCGGATAAGCAATGAAGAGTTGTTTATTGAAATTTTATTAGACCATAAAATTGTAAAATGCTAACAATGAAAACTCTGCCCGATTTCTTTCTTTTTTTTTAAGGTAAAACTTTATTGATTTAAAAAATGATTCTTTGAGACAAACAAATTGACATAATCAATAAGAGTTTGAAAATCTCTAACTGCAGGTCTGTAGCTTTTAGTCAGAAAAAGAATCGGATGGACGACCTAGGACACAGATCGTCCATCCGAATTTCTTGAAAATTGCCATTATTATTACGCGGACGCAATACTCACCGAGACTAAATGGTTCGTATCTTAAGTTTTAAGTTTTAACTGCTTTGAAAGGTAATATTGGTTTTCTGATAATTATGAACATGAAAAATTAAATAAAATGGTTAAAATTACAGTAAAATTACCGGCATCGGTCTTCTCCGTGCGCGGATCTAGAAGGGGAAGGGTTCCAGACCCCCCCCCCCCCCCAGCGAAATTTCTTTCAATTACGTGTACATTATAAACTTACCAAATATGCCTCGGACATCCCTTGGCAAACTCAAATAACCGTCTGACTTTTCAACCCCCACCCCGGAAAAATTTTCTGATCCGCGCATGTTCCCCCTCCTCGAAATACAAAATTATTCTTCAAAACCCCTTGTAAAATTTCCAGGATCTCCGCATATATACTAATAGATTCATTGGCACTTGCGTTCGATAAAAATGCGTGTAAAACGTTTGCCAGTGGTCTTTTTACCATCGTACAGGGCATAACCACAGTCCCACTCTGTGAATAAAATGCGGCGAATCAAACTAGAGATAACGTGTTAAGATCTGTATTTGCTTATAAACATGTAGTATCATCGTTCAAAATGCACTGTTCAATTATAATTTTTTTTTTACTTTACTTGTAAAATTCAACATCTGTTTCGTAATTTTTTCTCACTGTTTATTTCTTACATGTACATAGCTACTTTTTTTATTTAGTGATTGACACTTTTCAGACTTTATATGTGATTTCAAAGAGACAGAGTGTCATGTCTCAAGGACTGTTAATCTCTTAAAACAACATTGTGCAATTATCATAATTTCATTTCTTGGACATCAAAGACTCATTGAGTTTATTTAATTATTTTATATCTGTGAACCTTTCACTCAGCTTACTTATATCATTACCTGTTAATTGCAATTTATACTCATTGTTAAGATTCTTATAAATAGTTATGTACAATTGTCAATGCGCAGTCTGGAATACGGCGGCCACCCCGGCCACGTCCGACTCTCCCAGAGTCATGAGTCCGGAGGCCACTTCTGGCCATATCCGACTTGTTTGTAACATGTCTGTCTGTTAAATTGTTATAATGTTGCCATCGTTGAGTCTCGTCCAATAATGTGGAATCCTGCATCAATTGCCTGTTTATTTCTCTGGAACTGTATACTGGTGGACCTTCGGGAATATGGCAAACCTACCCTTCGTTTTAGCTTACGGCCCACAGCGCGCCCTAACCTTTTACCTTATACACTTTACGCCAACATTCCCTTACCCGGTTCGTACTGCACACGACCGATGCAGATCCAGACGAATTCTCTATCACCGTAAAATCTACGCGGTCACAGAAATATAATACTTTGTTTCTCAGTGTTTACACATCTAATATTGTACGATGGTCAGCTATCAATTTTTTGTAATACGTCACAAGTATGACGCAGCTACGACGGAAAACCTAATCGTTGCTTGCAACGAGCTCGTCTCTAGTTATCTCATCTGTTTTTAACAGAACAAAATTAGAGATTCAGAATGCAATGTGGTGATAACAAACATTATTCAAGGTCAATCGTCACCAGAAAATAATACGAAACAGAAACAGATCTAGAGGACTTTTACACAAATTAGAGTTAGGATCAGGTGTCATGGAGAAGTGAGCATTGTCACACGACGTGTGCTTTTGTCGTAATCGGGAAAGTGAGGGGAATTTGTAGAAAATTTAGTAATTAATAATTGTCTAACAAACCGTATGAAAAAATGTCAGTCTGCATTCGACCTAGTGGAAGATTGTATTTGCTGACAAGGTCGTTGTATCGACCATATTACGAAATAATGACTTCAATCGAGACTGTTTATAATCTTGTTTTATCAAGTTGAACTTGTTTGAACTTAAACTTCGTTACTTTCATCTTTTAGAATATGTTAATATGTAAAGCTTGCTCTTGCGTATCGAATCAGTTGAGAAACTAAAACTCCATATGCAGGTGATGAAGGTATGTTGCTATAGAAGTAAGAAAAGTTCACTATAGAATAATAGAAATTTTCACGTTTATCAGAAAGATTTGTTGTTAGGTTAACATTGATGTCTTTTTTTTTTAGAAAAATATCTCAAAACTAATCACTAAGATTATATTCTATCTTTTATTTCAGGTTTACTTGGATATATTAACATAATTATGGAAGTAACAATTGTTAATTGATAATACGTCGTTGATACATCTAAATGTCTAGATATATCCCAAAATTGAGGTTAATGTTAAAAGTCACTAAATCTGATTAACACTCAGATGGGTAATTTCAACCATGTTACATGTACATCTTTATTTCTATTACTTCTATTTGTAGGGACATTAAAAAGGCCTTAGAATCCTTAACATTTTAAAATATTTTGCATAACAGACCTTATCTGTTCTATCATGATCGCTACTGTCTGCGATAAAATACCTGTTCAACAGAGCGGGTCCTCGCGAGTGGTCTCCACGGTTTCCTGTGACACGTATTTTGGCAAACGTAGCACCCGCTCCTTTGAATATGATTCTTGTGTAACAAATACAAAGGTTTTAAATTCCTGAACGCTGATATTGAAGACAACTTTAAAAAACTAGAATGGCTTGTAAGCTAAGAGTAATTGCAACGGTCCATGCACTTCTGAAAGACGTTTTAATAATTATGTCTGACTGAATAAAACCTATTTAAATGCAAAACAATGGAACTAGAGGCCACTTAAAACCTAAAAAATACCAAACGTCAAAACATAACACGCAGACATTTTATTTTGTGATTGAAATACTAACAAATCCCATTAACATCTAGCTTGACATAACTAAATTTACTTCGATAGGAAATACTGGACAAATACACTTGGTAAGTACAAGAACACGTTTTCTCGCAAAAGCAAAACATGTTATAACAATAAAACTTAAATGATACATCAATTAGGAAATGATCAGAATACCGGCGTTTGTTCTTTCAAACTTCTGTCAACAGATTTAAATTAAAATCCAATATCTAATGTGTCAATTACTTGTACATTAAAGAAATGTGATCAGATATGGTTTATATTTTGATAATAAACTTCGTTTTGATCATGCGACACTGCAATCCAATTCCCGAGATCTTTGACGCAAACTGTTTCATTGGCATTAGGTTTCATGCAATACATTGTTCAATGAAAACCATATTTGAATGTTAATTAAATCACCATGGTCTTAGTTCAGGGGTTTATTTAGATCATCAACCACAGACAATCGACATACAATCTATAAACATTTTATTCAGAGTTTATGAATGATATTTTAAATTTGCTAAGAGTGGTGTGTACATAATTTTCTTTATTGTATTTACAACTACACTTTTTGGATCTAGAACAGGTATCTGTTGGGATGAAAAATGTTTGACCAAGAAAATTCGTTTGATATTCTTTTCTATTAAGAACTAGACAAATACTTTTAAATCATGTGCTTTTTTCTGGTTGAAAACAGTTTAACAGCACCTCGAATGACAACAACCTTTCGAAGTGTACGCAAATTTCTAAAGGGTCAACATGTGTCTTGACACAAAATTGTGTCTTGTTATATTGGGATATTTCTGTTCTTCTATCATTGTTCTCAACAATTGCGTAAGTAAACTTTTTACTTCTACTATGCTTGTTTTATACACAATCTTAGTAGCGTTATTGTTGATACAAAACAAATTCTTGCTTCATATGTTTTCTGTGTCTATTAAGTACGAAGAAGTTAATCTTCATAAGTAGAAAACTTACTACAGTCGAACATAAATACTTAGCTTTTGTCAAAAACCGTTCTTACTTTCCACATGTGGAGAAATAATTATTATTGTTGCGCGTCAAAGGCATAATAATTTAATAGTTGAAATAAGATATATTGAGCAGATGTGGAGATATTAAATATAATATGCTTATGAGAGAGAGAGAGAGAGAGAGAGAGAGAGAGAGAGAGAGAGAGAGAGAGAAATTTTATTTCTGATTGGTGAATGTGTATACAAAATTGGATAAACGAATGAACAGTGATCTATGATATTGTTTCCCAAAAAATTGATCTTTACCTGACAGTTCCGATTATCAAATGTTCAATGGATTGGAGAAGTGTTGCTTCTAAGATTATCATTTTGTAACTTAACTCAACATTTTAAAGCTGCGTGGTGCATTTTTTTTGGCTATTAGTATTACAGAATTAAATAATTTTCTACACACACCAATTATCTTCGAAGGCTATAACCTTTCGATTATTAACACAAGGGAATTAGTATCCTTTGAATGTTGAAAATATTCGAAGTTATTAAGAATAATTTCTTTATTGGAACATATCAAAATGCATCTTGGACATGGTCAGAAAAGAGAACCGTTTGAATTTGTTGCCTCAATGATTATGTTTCTTCAATATGTATATTATGCATATGCATCGATTATATACAAAACAAACTTCAGAATTATTGGTGAACAAAATGCATACTTGTTCAATTTTGATTTGCAAAAACATGTCTTTATTTATATCATTATCAAAGTCATAATACAGCCATACCCGCCTCAACGTTTGGGGGAGGAGGGGTTAGTATGAAGTGAAATAACGCGGTACCCTTTTATGTCAAGTTTTTTTTTTAAAAAACAAACCCTGCCCTCATTTTCGTATTGCAATACAATTGTAAATGGCCTAATTGAGAAAAACTGCTGCAATGTCTATTATGATAAACATTCATAGCGTAGCCATCGTTTAAAAGCGTACAGAAATTTGATATAAAATGGAACCAACCAGTTTTAAAGTTGACACTCGACATGTATCTTGTTAATTCATTTAAAGATACCGGTATTCGAAATTAAATGGAAGCATGGCTAATGTCGAGAAAAATCTTTATACGATGTTTGTAAAATATTATATATCTCTTCATTGTCTATGAGGACGATTGCAAGTCTCTTGTCCCTGGAGACAGCAATTATTAAGCGAAGACGGGAATAGCTGCTGTCGAGGGAGACAATAACCTCGCTATCGTTTAATAAATCAGTAAATGTGTATTATAGTATTTGTCGGCAATGCTGCGTCTAACTTACAGTAATGAAATATATTTTGAAAATACATGCACTTGTTAAAACTCTAAAGAGAACGTGACCTACTTTCATCCCCAATTTTCACCCCCATTCCTTATATCACGTGTCGTATACAATGTCTTGGTACAATCTAAACCAATACTACATTCAATTACAAGTTAATCAAAATTTAGCTCAACAAACTACTCATTAAACTTTAAATATGTTATTTTGTTAAATTTTAGGTATCGAACCAATATAATTGATTAATATATGCTTTGAATGCATGTTGAACCGACCTTTAATTATTACATGGTACACGGTGACATTTTTAAAGGTAGAATAAGCGATAAACATCATGTTCTTCACAGTTTACTTTCCAAAATATTTTACGACATGCAACGTAATAAAATCTAGATAGGAAGATAGCAGATACTGTTCGCCGACTGGAAACGTCTTTTCATATTACGAAACTATTTGTACTGGTCTCAATCAAGCATGCCAGGAATGCCTTTGTTAGCAGATACAACCAAACTGCTTGTTCTTTTTAAAGTGCGTTGCCGCAATGTTCATCTGAAACTACGCAATATATCCAACTTGTTTATTATGCTTGTTCGACACATGTATTATGTTGAATCTTTTTTGAAGTTTTAAAGACTTAAGTTCAATAAAAGAAAGACAGTCGTCCCTAAATATAATTTGTAGATATGAATTTGTTATAAAAGGAATTAACTATTTTAATACAAAAAATAATGTATAAATCAGTTCTAGATAGATTTAAACTTATTTGTTGGAAAATATTTTCTATTGGATTTGCTTTAGATTTACCTCAGATGGTTATCTAATGTGTTTAACATGTGTATATGTATTTTAAACAAAGCTAACCTGCATGTGCTGTAATTGCTTTGAGTGTTTATTCATTACATGTTTACAATTAATAGTAAGAGTGCAACACCATCTCAAATTAAGTTATTAGAAGATACCAATCATAGATATGACAAACGAAAACGTTTATAAACTAACATTAACTCATTAATTTTTTTGGGCAATATAGGCCTCGGTTGCCTCGGTTGCTTACAAAAAAGGAGCCAAGCTTCAAGTTTTATCTTGTTGGACACCCTCTAAAACGGCATGAATGGTGATCCAAGGGAACAGATGCTTACCTACTTTATCACCTAGTTCGAACTGAAACACAATCAATAAGAGGTTGCGCACATTATGTTATCCGAAAAGACGCATAAAACACCCTATGTTTTGTAAAATTTGTTTTCAGCCGTAACAATCTGGTTAGTTAGGTATAGGATTGACCAATTATTGCTTTTTTGAAATAAAACATCAAAGGGAAAAATAAACACGAGACAGTAGACGGAAGGCGGTAGCGAACATATAAAAAAAAACCACGAGTCAACACAGGCAACCCCAATTTAGCATGGACTTTGGAAGTGAGGGGATAACTGACGCTTGCGTTTGTCGTCACGGATTTGACATATTCTACATGACATGTAGTTTTGAAACATAGATAACGCCAAGTATAGTGCTAGACCTATTTGATACTGAAAACGCTTGATCATCGACACACTTATTGACCTTTTGGTTTAATAATTTAAATTGATTAGACTGGTTTTAAATATCAAAATTATACTTCATTTAAAACCAGAAGGTTTCAGTAAAAATGTACAAACTCGATGAAATTCTCATCAGTTGTGCAATATTAATAAATGCATAATTAATTTTCTTCTCTATAAAAGTTTTCATCTTAAATCACTTTGAGACACTTCTTGATTGCTCATATCTGTTTTGATGTTAATATCTAATAATGCGTTTCAATATTTCAGAGAAAGCTCGACGGATACAAGTTTCCAGTGTATACAACAACATTTTGTCCAAGAATTAAAACAGAATGGAATGAGAGGTCGTCGGCTCTCAACTGTAACAAAAGTAACGGCTACATGTGTTTACCGAACGATCGCTTCGATGAGCTTTTAGAGTTCTGTTACAGAGAACCTGTTGAAAGAATTCAGAAAGGTAAAAATGTCTTTCTCGTATTCAAAGTAAATGCAAACTTTTCATTTGTTCAGGTATCAATCGTGAACAAAACATATTATATATATACACTGCGATATTGTTTGGATTTAACTATGTATATATATATATATATATATATATATATATATATATATATATATATATATATATATATATATATATATATATATATATATATATATATATATATATATATTTATATATTCCTGATGGTCAATAGGCGTCAATTACCCTTGCAACATTGCATTACAACTTGTTATCGAATTACTTGGCTATTCCTTTTGCTTATACCGCTATTCCCTTTGGTTACACCACTTGGTTTAGCAACTTGATCAAACACCTTGACACTACATCACTTACATGTAACTTGTAATTGTCAAAATAACGTAACGATGTGTACCTAAATGCAAAATTTCCACCGATTCTAATAGTAGTCAAATGTTAAAGAGCACACCACGATGGTATTTTATTTCAATGCATTGCTTCTGCATACATTATACACTCTAAACAATACTGTAAACCAACTCCTATTCACGACGACTTTATTTTGCAATTTACCAGAGATGAAGTGGTTCGCAGTGTATCATAGTCGTATAAGTAGATATATTTAGTCAATCGCAGAACACATCTGGAGTTTTTCTCCATTTATATCAGAACGTGGCTCAAGGTTATAATTAAACCGACAGGAAATAACTCATTTCATAAGCATATATTGTTACATCCTCCTTCCTTAGCTGAAAATGATAAAAAAATCATCAAAGAATTAATTTAAAAAATTTGATTAAGGAGGTTGGCACCGGAAATAATAGTTATGTCAATCATCAAAAAATCACTTGGATATGAAGATGGGGTACTAAATTGTCATTTATTTTAAATCACATGTTCCTTGCCTTTTTTTTAAATATAGGACCCCTTACAGAAAATATAATTTTTCTGAAATTGACATGGCAATTGATAATCTGAAGAAATCAAACAAATATTTATAATTTGAACTATAATCAATTATGATTTAAATACAGTATGGAATTGAACACATGCAGTGACTATAAAAGTAAAATTTAAGGCAAAGATTAAAAAATTCTTGCTTTACCGCTGGCTTCAAAGGCCAGTACATAATGAACACAACGACAGATGTTACAAAAGTTTTGAGTAATCAAATTATAACGCAAATAAACTATAGTTATGTAATCTTTCCAATACTTTGCATAAAAATATATATACATTTAATGTCTCATTTAAAAGTAAAACAAGTAGGGGTCACATCTCAAATATTTGAGATATAGCATGAAATAAAGTAATTTTACGCCAAAATTAGAGTTCATTTTTTCTTCACTTCTATGAAATATTGGTTAAATATGCAAAAATATATTGTAAAAAATATCAAAATATTGTTTAAATGTGTTTTTTAGAACGTCATTAAAAATCGTAATACACAAACTATCTAGAAGTTTGGTATGCGCTGAAAATTAGGAACCTAAATTAACAGTACTCTAGTGAGTTATGAAAATTATTTATTTCCTCCTTGAAAACCTTCCGCCACAAAATATAGTCCGTAAGTAAACTCTGTAAGCATTTTTTAAAAACAATTTTATTCAATAAAGTTTATTTGGCATTGTAAAATATAAATATACTACTAGAATTAATATGTGATGCAAAATGTTTAGACTATAGGTGACCCAAATTGGCGACCAGAAACCTAAGGAGCGGGCCTCTTTAACTCTATTTGGTTCAATACAGTCGAAAGTATGATGTAGATAATATGATTAAGCGGTATGACATTAAGTGACAAGTAGTATATAAGAGAATTGACAGGAAATCTAACATGGAACATAACATTAAAACTAAGTAAGCATATATTGAACCAAGCTTCACCTTGGTAACACAGACAAGGAGTTATTATGCCCTTATACACTATCTGTGTGACCTAATACAAATCATACATTTACTTTATCAGGCACTTTGTTGGTTTGACTACCCGACCACTTCTGCTTACAACAACGGCTGGATCTGCTCGAATCAGCATTGGTTTGTAGAGTGTAGTATCTGATTTATCAACAAGTCGGTTAGGCTTTACAGGAGACTTCGGTGCAGGACCATGGTTAGTTGTTCTTGGCTTTTCGGGTACTGATTCTGTAACTTTTGGTAAGCAATTGTTCGGATAAGGTTCCGAGTTACCTTCTAGCTTTGGCGACAGAGACAGCTCTCTTGCAAAATGTTCTTTGCTTCTCCTCAAATGTCGCCTGTTTTTGTGGTATTATCACCCATCTCCCGTCCTGATGTTATAAGAGCGAATGTCTCAGTGTTCAAAATAGTTTTCTTCCAGATTTTTGTTTCCTTTAGGTCGTTCACGAACAACATTTCCTTGTTATAATGGCAATGCATTGGCCCCTTTGTTCTAAAAGTGTGTTTCTCTTCCCTCTCTATAATGGAGCCGTTCTTCGGCTTTGTCGGCGTACCGTGACTTGAGCATGTCTTTTGAGACAAGTAATAAAGTCTTAGTTCCCCCCCACTCCTTTTAGCATTTTCTTTGTTTCATATCTTTCTGTTCCCTTCTGAAATGTGGCAAAGCATTGCTCAGACACTGGTAGATGCTCTCTATAGTCAACATTGCTAACTTTCATAGGATCCTGCCATGTTCTCTGGCTGAGCTTTTAGATACGCTCTGGATAAGGTGTCAACAAAATACATTTATGTTCACCGTTTGTATTGTACTTCCTATTCAAATGTTTGAAGTCTCAACAACATTCTTTATAGTCTTTTTCGTGCGCTGTGTACATTCTTCTTGTGTATAATCTCAAGTGTCATATGATCAGATTCCACAACAACACGTCTTCCATAATCTTTCCATTAAAAAGGCAACTGCGAGAAACTACTTCTTGATTTGAACATAATTGAATTTAGTCTCTGTTAGTGATCTTGATACATACATTATTGGTTGTCCCTCCTAAAATAGGCAAGCTCCGAGGACCCATCCAAATGCATTACACCGCAAAGCTAACTCCTTATGTTCATCAAACAAGCTCAAAACTGGAGTATTTGACAGTACAGTTTTCACATCCTTGAACACTTTACAGTGCACCTCTACATCCCATCTGAAATGTGTATCAGCGTTTTGACTTCTTAAAACTGCCGTTATTTCTGAGAGTTGTGTCAAAATAGTTGAACACAGTTTGTCATCCCTAGAATTCGCTGCACTCCCTGTCTGTTGTTGCATTGCTTGAATTGCTCTCACCTTCTGAGGATCAATACACAGTCCATTTTTGGAAATAACGAATTTCAAGTACATGAGCGAGTCTACTTTCAGTTTAATTTTTTCCTTATTCAGTTTAATGTTTCTCTCAAAACATCTCTGAAGCAAGATCATCATGAGCTTCCTTGTCATTGTCTCTACATCCATAAACCAGTATGTCAAAATGAAAAGGTTTGATGCCATCAAGTCCTTCCAACAAATCTTTAATGCGTCTCTGGAGCAGTTTTCAGGAGCAGTTGATATCTCAAATGGCATCTCAACCGTCTGTATCTCTCCAAAGGCGTTTAAATGTGGTAGGAAAGATGCTTTTCTCATCCATGATTACATGTCAACAACGGAAAACATACGAGCCTTGCTTAAATGTCCTCAATTAGTGAAGTAATAATTTCTTTTTAGAGCTTGATTCAGTGGTCTTTGATTTATACATAATCGAAACTGTCGATTTGATTTGGGTGCCAAAACAAGGCTCGAGATCCAATCAGTAGGTTTTTACAAATTTGATGATTTCTAACTGTTCCAGTATATCCAGTTCTTGCCTCAGTTTATCTTTGATAGCAGATGACACTTTCGATTCCTTGCTGGCATCTTCAAAGGTTTTACACCTTCTAGTGTCATTTGGCTCACAGCTAATATGTATATAAACAACACAGTATGTGTTAGGTAGTCATATCGTACTTTTTCGGAGAGTGGCAGTATACCAAGCAATTTACTTACTCCTGACACCATGTATCATAATTAGGTAGGTAGATAAGTGCAGCATATCGCAGAAGTGGAGCACTGCTTACGTTATTCCAGATCGAGACTCAACAGTTACCAATAAGTCGTACAAGAAATGATTATTTCATTAACATCTATCGTTACACGCAGAAACTTATTTTCGCGACCAAATATTTTTAAAACACTTTTTGCTATAAAAACAATACGAAAATATTGCGTTTGCAGCGATATATATTAGCTATGCAAGGCCCTAGCGAACCTTCCGAAAATTTCTCGCAGTCAAATAAAAGTTGGTCTACACAAACGAGAATGCTACAACTTACAGTATATACCCCTGGAATAATATCGCACTGTATTTTCGTCATGAAAATACTGTACGACAAAAATTTTCAGAATGCCTGGCCTTTATTCAATAATCTATACCATACATCACTGTTTTAAGCTAGCCACGTATAGCCAAACTGTAAACAAGTCAAGGCGACTTTTAGGAACTACAAACACGATTATAGTTGTTTTAGCTTTATATATCTAAACTAAACAAATCCTTGTAAAACTATCTTTATCATGGGACCTCTTATCAATTCATTATTTACAGTGATTACTTATTAAATATACATAAGCAAGGAGAGATACTCCAGTAACTGTTTTATATTTATAGATATACCGATTTCTTGAAAGCTCATATAATGTTTTGATCTATTTTCAGGTTTTTGTTTATATTTAGTAAAAAAGGTTTCACTAGTTCATTCATACAGCTGCAGTCGTTTTACACAAGGATGTCATGATCACCCTTTTTTCAGCAATGAAATCTATAAGTGTAAGTACAAACACTTTTAATCATTGAGTTTGTATAATTAATATTACATGTATACGCTTCCTTACTGAATAGATTGATATAAGTGAATTTATTATCTGGCGAGACAGCAGCAATTAAATGTCGCAGGTTACCGTATTCGTAACTTGTTGACAGATTTTTTATGGTATATAATTGAATATATTTGTAGCCATAAACTTTAAAAATCAAACTTTCGACATTTACATTCTACATGTGTTTTACAGACCCGGCTTGTATTTCAATTGGAAATGGATGTTTCCTAGCTGAACCATCTTGTAAAAGGTTACTTTTTAAAAAATTGGTCAAATGTTTTTGAAAAATCTATAACAATAACAGAGACAGATGGCAAGGTTTCATTTTAAATTTATATTTTTAGACGGGATTGAGACATCAGATTTTAAATAAATATATATTATGAGTATTTACTTATCATTAGTTCATACCGCAATCCATATGTCATTGAAAATAATGTTAGGCAAAGAATCTTTTTAAATGTTGCTTTAAAACCTTTTCGTTTAACAGTAAAACATCACTTCGTATTCAAAACGGATCACGGCATTTTGAAAACGTCTCAACCAACGAATGGAATGGGAGTACAACAACTCACTTTCAGCTATCGTCAGAACATCCTCAGTTAGACAATACACCAATCAACGGCGATGACGACGCTCAATTAGTTTCAATAGTTTCAGAAATTCTAGGCTTCTACATAAAACGAAGTAAGATTATTATTTTTTGTCTCCAATTGTAAAAATATAGGCTATTGTAAGTTAACAAAAGACTCCCAGTTAAATATGTACAATAACCATAGCCGTTGTATCTGAATGTTTTGTGGAGTATTGTCGCTTTCTGTCTTATGATAATATAAAGAAATATTTATACAATTGATTTAAAAATTTTCATTATTGACTTTTTTTTAGCTAATTACTTTTAAAAAGGTTAACACTTTATAGATTAAGAAATTTTCAAATATAACTCGTATATTACTTTAAGTTTAGGGCAGCCGGGTTGTCAAAAAAATACCTATTATATTACTGTACTTTTACATTTTAAAGATGATGATTTAGCATTGATCGTAACGTTTTACCTACCAAGGATAGAATCAAAATATTTTAGCTTTGAGATTTGAATATTGTTGCTATATCTTTACACAGGGCTCTAGTTTATAACAATATTAATGTAGTCTAAAGATGGCCTCGACCATCAAGCTTTCTTAGGCTAGCTTTTTTGTACCAACTCATTAGTCTTGTATTCGATACACCTAGATACATTCGTTTCAGATATATAATCTAATGCCTATGGGTTATTTCAGTTATTTCAGTTTATTCATTTATTGAGCCTATTTCTTTTTAAAATATTTTTGCATTTGAGGAATTTTGAATGTTATCATATTTAAATATAAAATGAAGATCAAAGCGTTGAATATGAAGAATATTGTGAAGGTTATTTGATCCTCAGCCTAAAAGTAGTTTTTTTTTATCATAAAAATAGGATTTATCGCAAATTTATAAATGATATACAATGAAAACAAAATTATAATGGTATCTATGCATTTTACAAAGTTATTACAAATTTGACCACAATGGATATAATGAAATAAACCTACAAATTAAGATCAAATTAGAAAAAAAAACCCGGTTTAATCGATGTATGGGTGGCTCGAGCTTCTCTACCATTAAATAGTAGGTCTCCGTTGAACCACTAAGCCTATCAGTTCGTTAAGTTGCTGTGCATACTTTTAACACTAAAAGACCGATTACATTTGTCTGAATAAAAGGCAAATTTATTGTACAAATAAAAAAAATCCGGGTAATTTACTGTAATCGAACATTGCTGAAGATCGAATATCATTAAAGTTTAAAATATCTACGCGAATGTCGCTAATAAATGCAACCTGGTTAATACAAATGCGTTTGAAATCTTAATGGATGTTTTTCCCTCATCGACATTTAAATTTTAAATGCTAAATTTAAACCCGCCTTCTTACATGTATTGTACCCAAACCTCAAGTATTTGATTTCTGGTTCTTATAATACCAATACTCAATATTCCATGAAATATTGATATATATTTACTCCTACCGTAGTGTTCTATTAATTCATGATGACATGTGGTTTATATATTCGTATAATATCACAGCTAAAAGACGTGATAGTAAAGGTTATTTAATTTTCATTAATACGCATATTAATTAATTTAAGAAAAATACATCAACACACTTTTTTTGGGGCATGCATTGACTGACCTAGTTTTACTTTTGTAAGATTTGAATTTTTAAGCAAACAGTGATTAATGCTAAAATAATATCATTGATGATACCTTTTAAAGCAGACAAGGTAGAAGTGAGGTCAAGAGTTTATAATCCATTTTCTTTCTAACAGTCTATTTATGGCAAAGTTCATTATCATACTCGTGTTAAAACCAGATGCTAGACAGCTACATTGAAAAGTTACCAAGGAAAATCTTTTTTCATGTTTAGTGCTGAGGTCTATACTACTATGGTAGAAAAATTTATGGATTTTCACAATAAGTAAGAAAACATACTTTTTACTAAATAGGCTTAACTGGATTAAATAAGAGTGTCAGGTATGACACATGATGTTACGAAGTTAATTGTCTTAAACATATTTATTTACAAAGAAATTAGTAGCATAATCGAAAAAGGAGTTTCAGAAGATAAAATTATTATAATGGCGTACAAATATTAATCAGTGCCACAATAACAAATAGAGCTTAGAACGTGTCTTGACCATTAAAATAGTTGTGGAATTTCACACTTTTCAAAATAGAAATAAACAAAATAAAAAGAAAAATATTATGTTTCAGAACAATACAATTTCATACAATATTTTTAATTCAAAGAAATTTAAGATATTAGATTCTCTTTATGTTATTTTGAAATTTGAAATAAACGTTTTATATGTGATTGAATGCAATTATGTAAAACATTGTTAACGGTTGAAATATATGTGTGACAATAAATAGCGAGTTGACGATGCATCAAGTTGCGTATAATTTTGTTACGAAAACCTTAACTGCCTGAATAATATATAAACTAATCATGTAATTTTATTATGATATTGGGTTTTTAATAATAAAGACATATGATTTTCAAACATACTGCTCTTTGTTAACGAGAACCAAAGTGTGTTGCTTCTATCATCTTTTGTACACCATACATGCCGTTTTGGGTATTAGCTCACCTAAACCAATTGCTTCAAGTGAGCTTTTGCAATCACCTTATGTCATTTTTTTAACTTCTGTCTAGCACAACGTACAAAACATCCTCATGGAAAAGAAATTCTAATTTATTAAAGTAAAGAAAAAAAAAACTTTTTCAAAAGGGAGATAATAGATAATAACTAAAAAAAAACCAAACAGGGTCTTAGTCTGAACAAATCGTCTTCTTAATAACATCTGAATCAGAAATGCCAATATTTTACCCAAAAACTTGTATATAAAGAGACAATTTTAAATTGTTAAAAGCTCGATCCCCCAAGGCAGCTACTAAAGCTCCAAAAGGGGCTGTTATTTCTACAAAGACATATGTCAGGAAGATGTTTAAAACATTTTCTAAATATCTACATTGTTGCAATTTGTGGGATTACAGGGTTGCAATAATGAAATTCATATAAAAGCACAGAAAGGGGCTGAAATTTTATCATAGCAATATGCAGGGACATGTTTAAAACAGATTCTCAAAAACCACAATTCTACAATTTGTGAGATAACTATGCAAGCATTTCCAGATAGTGTACATTCCCCACCATTCTAACCCTGACCCCCGGACCAATACTGGGACCCAAAGAGGGGTTTAACCTTTTATATACAAATGTAAAGGATATGTTTGTAAAATCTTCTCAAGATCTGTAAGGTTGCAATAATGAAATAAGGGAATCATCTACAGACAATTTAGAGTGTATATTGTTTTAATTTTAACCCGAAACTAATACTAAGGTCCCAAGAGAGGTTAAAGGTTGAACACAGAAAAATATAGGAAATATGTCTAATACAATTCTTAAGACTACGCAACAATGTTACGGCGTCCCGGGGCTAAAATACGGCTGGAAAACGATATTATTTGAATAACCGCAACAATACTTTAACCGGTAGTATTTCTTTAAATATAAGATATCTTTGTTGACAACGACGTTAAACATTTTATTTGATGCATTTTATGACGTCATATGCGCTTTGTAATCACAATCCTAATATTGCAAATGATCTATTCAAATAACATCGGCGCAGGTGATTAATGACATTAAATCATAAATACTTTTATGGAAAATCCTTTATTATGTTATATACTTTTAAGTTCTTGCTTGAGCTTGAAATAGATATTTCGTTTATGAAATATATTGTTGAAACATTCCATAAAACCATGAAAATAATGCACAATTTTGCTTATCAAAAGCGATTTACAAAAAATCTGGGTAAATCCGTAGGTTTCCCTAGCACAATTCGCATTGGTACTTATATTCTCTACCAATTTTACGTTAAATATATTAAAGTATGTTACTCTTTCACCTGCGTCAAGCTGGTTTTTTCCATTCATTAAATTTCTTCATTTAGTTGTTAACATGTAGCAGGGAGAGTCTCCAACCCACTATTTTATAAATAGTCTTTTACTTAAAACGAAGCTTTAAAACTGCCGATTTTTTGATATGGATTTTAATATGAATGAATTTGTTTTACGTCTAGCATTAACGGCAGCATCTATGTAATGGAAACATGCGGTTCTATTACTGGTTTGATATAATTAACTTTTAACGTTACGATACATTCCCTGAAAACTATCGACAAAAATGCAGATCGTGACGTCAAAGTTAATTATGACGTACAATCTCACTTCAAACATCCTAAGATAGTGCAGATTGTAAATCGTACAAACTGTACCCTCCGAACTAATACCTAGCCTCCAAAAGAGGTTCAAAGTTCAGCATTAAATTATATAGAAAAAATTAAAAACCTCCTTTGAAGAGATACATGCATTCGTGTCTAATACATATTTCTTTTTCGATATCGTCAACATCGCGATGTATACAATATTGATACGATATCGATTTTACCTTGTCAACATTGCCGATATATCCTTGCCGTTAACATCGTCCTAATCGCAAAGTTGACGATGTTGAACCGGTATCGAGCCTACATTGTCGACATACCAGTTTTTTTCCGTTAACATCACCGACATCGCAACTTTTAAGATGTATACGACATTAAACCGATATTGAGTTTACATTGTCTACAACAAAGATATTTCCTGCAATATATATTCACTGCAATGTGGACGATGTCGACGATGTAAACAGGAAAGAAGGCAGACGATGTAGACACAATGTCTACTTAATGTTGATCAACATTGCGATGTCGAAAATATCGAAGATGTAAACAGGATATAAACAGAACTATGTTGACACGATGTTCACTCGATGTCGATCAACATTGCAATATTGACGATGTAATACAAGAAAGAAGACGCACGATGTACATGTAATCACAATTTCTATCGATACAGGAAAAATAGGTACAATGTAGACACGGTGTTGACTCAGTGTCTACAAAGTTTGCGATTCCGACGGCGTAAATAAGAAGGAAGTACATGTACACATTGTACACACAATGTAATTGTACACATTGCAATGTCGACACTTTTGATAAAGATCGTGCATTGGGAATACCTCGATAAATGCTACGCTTAGTGTAAATAGGCAACCTCAGGTCTTGTTATTCTCATATATATATATGTCTCAAAGACCATCTTCGATTTCTTAAAAGAATTTATAGATTTCAAGTTTCTTTAACTTTTGATATGTTGATGCTTTGTATGATAGTATTGGTCAGATGATACCTTTTAGATCAGAGAATATCTGTCCAAAATAAAGGCTTCTTTTTATGAATTGTTTTTAAATGTTTCTTGGGATGTATAAGAGTTTTCGAGAGATTTACAATATTTTAGAAGACATTTATTTTTAAAAAAATTAGAAAAAAAGAATTTTACAATAACGATTGTCTATGTGAGCGATGCAACTCTTGGGTCCTCGTGATTTAGAATATAAATAGTTTCGGTCTTAAAATTAAAGAAAAAAAAGGTAATTAGTTACCAGATAACATAGAAGCAAAATTTACTGTAACAGGGGGAAAACACTGCAATTCAACCTTTTAACCTTAATAAGAGTTTAAATCACTACTTGCATTCGTGGACTTCAGGAGCGTATAATATAAACTAGGTAGTTAAACCCATAGAGACATACATTTACTTTTCGAACCATGTGCAAAGGCTTAAAACTCAACGCGAATTTCACTTTAACATGGAGATAATGCTGCAATTCAACATTCTAAACAACGTAAGAGTTTTAATTGCTAGTTGCGTGCAGGGATCTTCAAAAATGCCCAAGAGGCAACTATAGACATCCTTGACAATTAGTGTTGATGAAAAGATGATCAAAATATGCTCTTTTAAAATATATAACCTCGATTGGAATCATCTTCAAGCAAAATCTATGGTCGATACAATGACTTTGTCAGCAATTACAATGTTTCATGAAGACACATACGGACTGACATTTTTCATACCTCAAACTCCATTATTTATACTCCGGAGTAACTATGTTTTTTTTCGCTTGTCATGATCATGGCAATGAGCACACGGAGGTTCTACCGTTCAGCAGGGGATGTTTACTCCCCCTTGATACTTGATCCCACCTCTATTGTTTTAGAGATCCGTGTTGCTCTGCCTTAAATTATTTGTATTTCGCTTTTTTGATTTTCGAGACGGTTGACAGTTTGTTATTGTCATTTTTACTATATTTAACAAATTATAAATTTATAGGGATTTGGCGATTAATTCATGGTGCTGATGAATGCATTGCTGCATCAATGCGATTAAAATTGCCCGAAGCAGATACCATTAAAAAGCATTTTCTTGTTTTCTTACCAGTGACCTCGTGTGAAAGTAAAAGGCATTGATTAAATTAACTGTGTTAGATTACAAAAAAATATTAAGCCTGGCTATCCAAATCACACTAAACACTTTAAGAATTGTGTAACCTTACAGTATTTGTTACTTAATTTAATCACTATCTTTTAAGGACTTGATGGTCGTTGCCTATTTTTAAATTTCTGAGAAGAAATTGCACAGATTTTTTCTTCTTCAATGTATCTTACTTTATGGCTTAATATCATTTATAAATTTAAGTTTAAATAGTAATGTTATAATAGTAACTGTTGATAACTAGCATCTATTTGTTATAAACTATTTCAGGTTAATGTTTCCGTCACTTTTGACAAGCTATAAACTACATTTACCTCTATAAGAAATTTTTTGATTGATAACAGTGGAAAACTCCGAGATCGTTTTTGTTGACACATGGTTTATTGCTACTCAAAGTTATTAACACGAACAAAAAATTCCTTAAAGATTGATACTGATAAATATTTACATATGTTCTGCATTGAGAAGTACTCGGGCCACCTTGCACAAATATTCAACATTATCATCCAGGTACTTTCTTGTCGCAATGGAATATCTCCTAAGACATTTTATTTTTTAACCTGTGTATTAAACATTTCAAACACAAAAGTGCGTTTCAAAGGGAAAATCTTATGATTTATAAACATTGAATTATTAAGCAAAGTCTGATTTTACAATATCTTTGGACTGAGTAAAGTTGGTGTTTTGGCGCAACTTCTGACAAGATTACAGTGTGACCGTAAAATTGATATAGCCTAATGCATAAATGTTTCTGTTTGAAAGAGTTAATTCTCAATTTTTGCCAAGATATCGATAATTATGAGCAAAACACAAACATTTGAATTGTTTTGTTTTCTTTGTAACAAGAATATCAACTATGCAGAACTAATGGTGATGTAGAAGGACCAGGAGGAGAAAAACTTATAAAATCAAACAATGAAGCTATAGATATTATTCAGAGCAAAGAAGGTACATATACGCTATCTCGGATTAATTTATTTCTGTATGATAAAATTTACTTCATATTACGTTTACAACGTTTCGTAAAACTAGATTCATGTACTTTTCTTTTTTATACCAGTATATCCTATTTGTTATAGAAATACATAGAGAGGAAGAATTTGAACCGTTACTTGGTGACGGAAAACCTGACAAGAAGAGTACAGATAGTCTTGAGATGGAGGAGATTAATCCCAAATCACAAATCACAAGGAATTCAAAAAGTCACGAAGGACAATTACCTACATCATCTCTCAAAGAAGACAAGGCTACCAAAGTTCAAGGTATAGATTCAATTCACAAATCTAAAGTTATAAACTTTAAGATGTACCTGTATTCACAATTGTAACATACTACACTAATACATGATTTCTTTAACTAAAATGTCGTTCTTACATAACTTCAGTAGCATGTAAAGGGTGTTAGATGATACTTTGATCTCCTTATATTCTACTTAAAAGGAAATGCTAGTTAACATGTACCTCTCAATTCTCCAAAAGATGCCAATAAACAAAAACCAAAACAAAATACGAAAAAAAGAGTTTGACGGTCAAAATCTTCCACGGTACTAACATGTCATAAGATCGCCTCTCCTTGATTATTATTTTGTTTATGTTAATCAATAAATCTAATAAATGCATTACTTTTTTGATTGTTCAGAAAGAATTTGTCACAAAAGGTCAGCATACCATAATAAGGGGTAGTTTATTGTAGTATCTTCCTTGAATGCCAAGAAGGTAGATGACATCTTAATGCTTATGTGTTAAAGAAAGCAACAAAAATCATTGACAAATAATTTTACACTGACTGCAACGTCCTGTTTCCCTTTAACACTATACTGGATAATTATGCCACAGTTAAGGTTGCATTTTTGCGCCCGCTTATGTTGAAGTTTCGTACAAATCCATAAATACCTAATAATGGAGAGATAAGCTGCTTTTCTATAGAAATAAATATCCAGTAGAAAAATAATAAATCCCAGAAAAGAAATAAGAGATCTTATTTATATTGGATGTGCTTATCCCCAGAATTATACAGGAAAATTAAAAAAAAAATATCCTGCGGATTAGAGACCTGTGATCTAACTTTCCTTTCTTATCACTTTTATTGAAAAAAGAATTACTTAATGATATCCATCCATGGACCAAAAATCAAAAACAGTCTTATTAGGATTTGCACACAAGACATTTATAAACTGTATTTTTAATAGTTGTGGCTGTATAAATGAATGTTTTAAAAACGTCATTAATCAAAATATTTGTCTAAATTTCAGTAGGAAGACCACGTTATACCAAATTAAAAAATTGTAAACATGTACTCTAATGCCTGTATAAACTAATTTAAGATTTGAACTGGTGTTGCGTATAAAATTTTGAGTAAAGGTCAATTACTTATAACATAGATGGTTTTACGGATTTTTTTTTTAAAAACCCATCGCACTGTTTTAATTACAATATGTTGTTTACTAGCTATGTAAAGCACACATTTCAGATTTAAGGAGGTTGGCAATTGAAATACTAGTAATATCAATCATCCGAACACATCTTGAAAATAAAGATGGGGACTTCGGATGCTTATTTATTATGCTCCTTCGAAGAAGGGAGGGCATGTTGCTTTGCTACTTTCTGTCTGTCGGTCGGTCGGTCGGTATGTTGGTCGGTCGATCCACCAACAGTTTTCCTTTATTTTCTATGCAGAGGATGATTATATTAAAATGAAAATTGGTAAACAGGTTATTCATGATAATATGTAAGTCAAGTTCGATATTGGGTACGATCGAGCATTTTTCGAAAGAGTTGTGCCTCTTGGACTTAGAAAAATTCAAATTCCAATTATTTGCAGTTTTAGTTCAATTTCTTTGCAGATTCAAAAGGAGGTGGCATTTG
The DNA here is from genome assembly GCF_025612915.1 of Magallana angulata. Taxonomy (NCBI): domain Eukaryota; kingdom Metazoa; phylum Mollusca; class Bivalvia; order Ostreida; family Ostreidae; genus Magallana; species Magallana angulata. Next base: position 4,460,060 of record NC_069114.1, read on the forward strand.
TGACATATGTCCCGTGCCATTTTTTGGAAATATGGGGCCCCAAACAGAAAAGATAATTATTCTAAAATTATTTCTAAAATTTGGCATGGAAATTGATTATTTTAGGAAATCAAACAAATACTTATACTTTTAACTATTATTTTGTTGTGATTTCAAAATATAAAGTTGAACAAATGTAATGACTATAAAAGTATCATCCAGATCAAAGTTTCAAAATCCTAGCTTTACTGATGGCTTTAAATGCCAGTACATAATGAATGCAACGGCAAATGTGAATGTTGTTACAATATTTTGGCGTAATCACATTATAAAGCAAAAAAAAAAAAAAAAATAGATATTCAATCTTTCCAAAACTTTGCTTACGAATAGATATGTATGCATTAAATGTCTCATGTAAAATTGAAAAAAATATAGGGATTACATCCCACAAAGTACTAAGTGCGGTTTTGTGCAATTTTTGCCCCCCAAAATCAAAGTTTTAGAAAGAACTTTAAAATAAAGTGAAAGATAGTTAAAATCATATTGGAAATAAAGGTGTAAAAGGTTATCACCACAGTGACGTCATAATTTAGAAATGACGTCATGAATATTGCATTATTTTGATAAATTAATGTTTTGTAGCAAAATATGGGTGTTTTCCGATGGTTTTTTGACTGGGAAACATCGAGCGCAGGCTTGCTCAAGTACCATTTTTAAGTATAATATGTATAACTATCTGAAGAAAAACATGTTAAAATCGCACTTGAGCAGACCTGCGCTCTATACTTCCGAATGCAAAATATAGAGCAAAAATGAGAATATCTTCATTTGTTTGCAAATTTGCGGGAACTAGGTCATTTAAGTGACGTCATAGATAAACAGCGAGTGAGCAATGATGACTAAAATCAAGATTAAAGTTATAGGCATCCTCTTTACAATGGTTTGTGAAGATTTCATTTTTATACAATACTATTTAAAAATTGGTTGAAATTGGGGGCAGATATTTGACCATACCGCATATAGTCCTTTCAGAAATGACATGAAATAAGCTGATATTAGGCAAAAATTGGACTTAATTTTTTTTCTTGACTTCTATGAAATATAAGTTAAATATGCTAAAATATGATGATAGATATATCAAACATTTATTCAAATATGTTTTTCAGAACAACATGAATACATCGTAACACACCAGCTATATGGAAGTTTAGTCTGCGCTGAAAATTAGGAGGCTTAAGTAACAATACTCTTAAACTATTGAGTTATGAAAAATGTTCATTATCTTCTTGATTTGCCAAAAAATAGTTTCTTACTAAACTCTGTAAATATATAATTCAAATTTACAATTTCATTCAATATAATTTATTTGGCTTTGTAAAATTTTAAATCTACAAATAGAATTACGCAGCACAGTTAAGGCTTTCAATAAATTCCGTTTAGACAAAAAGTACGAGAAATGTGAATTATAACATCACAGAAATTACAAATCTCGAAAGTACTTATTAATTTATCTATTAGCAAAATTAATTTAAACTTTTCCTTTAATTGAAAACAACAAATGCTATTACTTACAATTTTGATGTCCGTTATATCGTATACGCTGAAAATAAGCGAGATGTCGTTCTCGCTGCACTACAAAATATGTCGTCTTATGCTTTAAAATGACGCATTAAGTTAAATCATTGAAAGCTATCATGCAGTTTTTTTAGCGAAGAGAAATAAATGTCATAGATTTACGGGAGACTATAAATGAATATTTTGTTTAACGTTATTATTAGTAGAATGCTACACATATAGTTTTATTTTCATTTTGTTATAAGTATGCATTGTATAAGGAGGCAGCCTCGTTTTGTATAAAATATCAGTCATCTTAAAGCTGACTACCTAAATAAATCACTTAATTGCAAGGTCATACACTTACCTGATCCTGATAAACTTTTACATGTGAATTTGAAATAGGCTATGTAACTTAAAAACGTCTAAAATCCTCGTAAAATCTTACAAATTAATTAGTTTTGTTTAATGAAATTAACCATGTGACCTTTAAAATTATTCAACATATGCATTATAAATTTCTTATAAATACTTATTCTTTCAAATAATCTTATCTTAAAAAGTTCGCAACGCTTTTCAAAATCTACTTTATAACATTAAGTTATTTTATAAATCAGTTGTTAATTTTGACATGATTATGCCCTAGCAATATTGGATTTTTTAAATGACCTCAAAACCACAAATACATCTGCTTGTAACATGCGACTGTCATATCACCTGACCACTGTGAACATAAAATATTGTATATATATATTTAGAAAAATATTGCATTTGAGTGACTGTTATTGATTTTAAAAAGGACATACCAGTAAAGAATACGTGTTTTTATCACAAAAATTTGCCGATATTTTTATTGGCTGCCTTAACTGTACTGCGTAATATATGATGCACAATTTTCAGACAAGATGTGACATAAAATAGTTACCCAAAAAGAGAGGAGCGAACATCCTTAAGGGGGATGTGCCGCCATCTTGTACATCTAAGGATGAAAATGTAAACATTGCTTGAACTGGCTTGTTTCAAACAAACCACAATTGTTGCTAGCAGATAAAAAAACATTAAATATGAGGCCTGACATGTTGTTTTATATGCAATTAATGCATACAAGAACAAAACAATACCTTTTTTTGTCAGTTATTTAAAAATTTCAATTGCATGTGGCCTTCTTTTTGACTAAATATGTAACAAGACAGTCTTATTAAGAGGCGAACGCTTGATGCGGGTATTGCTGTCTAATGAGACCTAGTTTTATAATGTTACAGACTGTTTTAGATTTTTCATTGTAGAATCAAAGCTTGAAAGAGACCTATTCGACCATTGGAAGCAGGACGACCTCTGTTTTATTTCAACAAAAGCGTGTGAAGAAGTAGAAAAAAATGTAAAAAGCAAGAGCCTCGTTATTGTAGCTGGTCACTCAGGATCCGGAAAGTCGGCCATTATTCAACACATTGCACTCAAGTACAGGGAGCAGGGCTGGACAGTAAAACGAGTGAAAATGGTTAAAGACATCATGCACGAATATTCTGCAAGTCGATTTCAAAAAAATAAAACCATTTGTGTTTTTAATGATCCATTGGGAAAAGAATCGTTTGATGAGCAATTAAATAATTCATGGCAGACATATGAGGAAGAATTAAAGATATACTTAAAAACAGCAAAACTTATTATGTCGTGTAGAAATCACATAATTTCTGATACTAGAGTGACACGTTATCTCCTGAATCATACACACACCGTAAACATCGATGATAACAAATATAAATTATCAGTTGATGAAAAACGACAGATTTTGACAAAACATACATCCAATAAGAATATGTCTAAAAAAGATTGTGATAAGATCGTTGAAGTAGAAATGTATTTCCCGCTATTGTGTAAATTGTTTTCTAGCAAAGAGGAACACAAAAATGAGAGTATAGAATTTTTCACAGAACCCGTAACAGTGCTAAAAGAGGAGATAAAAGAGTTCAGCAAAAAAGACAAGGGTAAATATTGTGCTTTAGCTCTCCTTGTTCTGTTTAACGATAATCTTTGCGTAAGTGAGATTTTAAAAAATGAGGACACAGAAAACAAATTTAAACACACGTTAAAACTTTGTGGATTACCAGATATGACACCACTTTCAGCTATTGGAGACAATCTTTACTCCATCAAAGATTTTTTTGTCAAAAGAATTGATGACACGTATCATTTTTATCATGATTTTGTGATGGAAGTTACTACCTATGTGTTTGGAACAGATTATCCCGCTGAAACAATAAAATACGCCGATATCGGCTTCCTCAGAAGAAGAGTAAAGTTGGGAAATTGTGACAAATGCGACGACTCGTTCACTATATATCTAAATGACCGATACACTGAAAAACTTGGAGAAAGGCTTTATACTGAACTGTTTGGAGAACGCCTGTTAGATGTTGTACTCAACCCTTGTCTAAGGAATGAAAAAGTAATTAAAGTACTGAAAGAAAAGATAGCTGAATGCCCTGAAAATCTACATAAGTTGCTAGAAACAAAGGAACTTGCAATTAACAAACAAGAGCTTGATAGGGCATCTAAAAACTTAGTTTTCACTAAGCTTTTCTTTTTGAATTTAGAAAATGAGGTATCGCCACTTTTTGCATTGATTGCCTTTTGTCATACAAATCTATCAACATTTTGCTTAAATACCCTACAACAATTGCAAACCGATGTAAACAGCTGTATTTCTGCATTATATTGCAATGGCTCAACAGATTTGCTATTTACTATCTTTAAAGACTATGCAAAAGAACATTCCAGAAAAATATGGGGAGGACTCTGTCCTATTCACATTGTATCTGTGTTCCATAACTATGAATTACTTGGTGAACTGATAACGGTAGGTGTGGATGTCAATCAAAAAGATGACGATCACGGTGGTTTTACGCCCCTTATATTAGCAGCTGGTAACAATTCTCAAGAATACAGAGATTATTACAATGACAAATCAGTTGCAACGCGAAGAGATGAAACTGTACAACTCTTACTGACCAAAGGAGCAGACATTAATTTATGTATGGAGAACGGAGCCAGTCCTCTCTATATAGCTTGTATAAACGGAAATGATAGCACTGTACAACGTTTAGTGACAAATGGAGCAGACATCAATTTATGTGAGAAAAACGGAGCCAGTCCTCTCTTTATAGCTTGTCAAAACGGACATGATAGCACTGTACAACTTTTACTGACTAAAGGAGCAGACATTAATTTATGTATTGAGGACGGAGCCAGTCCTCTCTTTATAGCTTGTCTAAACGGACATGATAGCACTGTACAACTTTTACTGACTAAAGGAGCAGACATTAATTTATGTAAGAAAAACGGAGCCAGTCCTCTCCATTCAGCTTGTATAAACGGAAATGATAGCACTGTACAACTTTTACTGACTAAAGGAGCAGACATTAATTTATGTATTGAGGACGGAGCCAGTCCTCTCCATATAGCTTGTCTAAACGGACATGATAGCACTGTACAACTTTTACTGTCTAATGGAGCAGACATTAATTCATGTATGGAAAACGGAGTCAGTCCTCTCTTAATGGCGTGTCTAAAAGGACATGATAGCACTGTACAACTTTTAGTGACAAATGGAGCAGGCATCAATTTATGTGAGAAAAACGGAGCCAGTCCTCTCTTTATAGCTTGTCAAAACGGACATGATAGCACTGTACAACTTTTACTGACTAAAGGAGCAGACATTAATTTATGTATGGAGGACGGAGCCAGTCCTCTCTATATAGCTTGTCCAAGCGGAAATGATAGCACTGTACAACTTTTACTGACTAAAGGAGCAGACATTAATTTATGTAAGAAAAACGGAGCCAGTCCTCTCCATTCAGCTTGTCTAAACGGAAATGATAGCACTGTACAACTTTTACTGACTAAAGGAGCAGACATTAATTTATGTATGGAGAACGGAGCCAGTCCTCTCTTTATAGCTTGTCAAAGCGGAAATGACAGCACTGTACAACTTTTACTGACTAAAGGAGCAGACATTAATTTATGTGAGAAAAACGGAGCCAGTCCTCTCCTTATAGCCTGTCAAAACGGACATGATAGCACTGTACAACTTTTATTGACTAAAGGAGCAGACATTAAGTTTTGTATAGAGGACGGAGCCAGTCCTCTCTTTATAGCTTGTCGAAACGGACATGATAGCACTGTACAACTTTTACTGTCTAATGGAACAGACATTAATTCATGTATGGAGTACGGAGCCAGTCCTCTCTTTATAGCTTGTCTAAACGGAAATGATAGCACTGTACAACTTTTACTGACTAAAGGAGCAGACATTAATTTATGTATGGAGAACGGAGCCAGTCCTCTCCATATAGCTTGTCAAAGCGGAAATGACAGCACTGTACAACTTTTACTGACTAAAGGAGCAGACATTAATTTATGTATGGAGGACGGAGTCAGTCTTCTCCATATAGCTTGTCGAAACGGACATGATAGCACTGTACAACTTTTACTGTCTAATGGAGCAGACATTAATTCATGTATGGAGGACGGAGCCAGTCCTCTCTTTATAGCTTGTCTAAACGGAAATGATAGCACTGTACAACTTTTACTGACTAAAGGAGCAGACATTAATTTATGTATGGACGACGGAGCCAGTCCTCTCCATATAGCTTGTCTAAACGGACATGATAGCACTGTACAACTTTTACTGTCTAATGGAGCAGACATTAATTCATGTATGGAAAACGGAGTCAGTCCTCTCTTTATGGCGTGTCTAAAAGGACATGATAGCACTGTACAACTTTTAGTGACAAATGAAGCAGACATCAATTTATGTAAGAAAAACGGAGCCAGTCCTCTCTTTATAGCTTGTCAAAACAAACATGATAGCACTGTACAACTTTTACTGACTAAAGAAGCAGACATTAATTTATGTATGGAGAACGGAGCCAGTCCTCTCCATATAGCTTGTCAAAGCGGAAATGACAGCACTGTACAACTTTTACTGACTAAAGGAGCAGACATTAATTCATGTATGGAAAACGGAGTCAGTCCTCTCTTTATGGCGTGTCTGAAAGGACATGATAGCACTGTACAACTTTTAGTGACAAATGGAGCAGACATCAATTTATGTGAGAAAAACGGAGCCAGTCCTCTCTTTATAGCTTGTCGAAACGGACATGATAGCACTGTACAACTTTTACTGTCTAATGGAGCAGACATTAATTCATGTATGGAGGACGGAACCAGTCCTCTCTTTATAGCTTGTCTAAACGGAAATGATAGTACTGTACAACTTTTACTGACTAAAGGAGCAGACATTAATTTATGTATGGAGGACGGAGCCAGTCCTCTCCATATAGCTTGTCTAAACGGACATGATAGCACTGTACAACTTTTACTGTCTAATGGAGCAGACATTAATTCATGTATGGAAAACGGAGTCAGTCCTCTCTTTATGGCGTGTCTAAAAGGACATGATAGCACTGTACAACGTTTAGTGACAAATGGAGCAGACATTAATTTATGTGAGAAAAACGGAGCCAGTCCTCTCTTTATAGCTTGTCAAAACAAACATGATAGCACTGTACAACTTTTACTGACTAAAGGAGAAGACATTAATTTATGTATGGAGGACGGAGCCAGTCCTCTGAATATAGCTTGTCCAAGCGGAAATGATAGCACTGTACAACCTTTACTGACTAAAGGAGCAGACATTAATTTATGTAAGAAAAACGGAGCCAGTCCTCTCCATTCAGCTTGTCTAAACGGAAATGATAGCACTGTACAACTTTTACTGACTAAAGGAGCAGACATTAATTTATGTATGGAGAACGGAGCCAGTCCTCTCCATATAGCTTGTCAAAGCGGAAATGACAGCACTGTACAACTTTTACTGACTAAAGGAGCAGACATTAATTTATGTATGGAGAACGGAGCCAGTCCTCTCCATTCAGCTTGTCGTAACAAACATGATAGCACTGTACAACTTTTACTGACTAAAGGAGCAGACATTAATTTATGTATGGAGGACGGAGCCAGTCCTCTCCATATAGCTTGTCGAAACGGACATGATAGCAATGTACAACTTTTACTGTCTAATGGAGCAGACATTAATTCATGTATGGAGGACGGAGCCAGTCCTCTCTTTATAGCTTGTTTAAACGGAAATGATAGCACTGTACAACTTTTACTGACTAAAGGAGCAGACATTAATTTATGTAAGAAAAACGGAGCAAGTCCTCTCCATTCAGCTTGTCTAAACGGACATGATGGCACTGTACAACTTTTAATGACTCATGGAGCAGACATTAATTTATGTATAGAGAACGGAGCCAGTCCTCTCTTTATAGCTTGTGAAAACGGACATAATAGCAATGTACAACTTTTACTGTCTAATGGAGCAGACATTAATTCATGTATGGAGGACGGAGCCAGTCCTCTCCATATAGCTTGTCTAAACGGAAATGATAGCACTGTACAACTTTTACTGACTAAAGGAGCAGACATTAATTTATGTATGGAGGACGGAGCCAGTCCTCTCCATATAGCTTGTCGAAACGGACATGATAGCACTGTACAACTTTTACTGTCTAATGGAGCAGACATTAATTCATGTATGGAGGACGGAGCCAGTCCTCTCTTTATAGCTTGTCTAAACGGAAATGATAGCACTGTACAACTTTTACTGTCTAATGGAGCAGACATTAATTTATGTGAGAAAAACGGAGCTAGTCCTCTCTATTCAGCTTGTCAAAACAAACATGATAGCACTGTACAACTTTTACTGACTAAAGGAGCAGACATTAATTTATGTATGGAGAACGGAGCCAGTCCTCTCCATATAGCTTGTCAAAGCGGAAATGACAGCACTGTACAACTTTTACTGACTAAAGGAGCAGACATTAATTTATGTATGGAGGACGGAGCCAGTCCTCTCCATATAGCTTGTCGAAACGGACATGATAGCACTGTACAACTTTTACTGTCTAATGGAGCAGACATTAATTCATGTATGGAGGACGGAGCCAGTCCTCTCTTTATAGCTTGTCTAAACGGAAATGATAGCACTGTACAACTTTTACTGACTAAAGGAGCAGACATTAATTTATGTATGGAGGACGGAGCCAGTCCTCTCCATATAGCTTGTCTAAACGGACATGATAGCACTGTACAACTTTTACTGTCTAATAGAGCAGACATTAATTCATGTATGGAAAACGGAGTCAGTCCTCTCTTTATGGCGTGTCTAAAAGGACATGATAGCACTGTACAACTTTTAGTGACAAATGGAACAGACATCAATTTATGTAAGAAAAACGGAGCCAGTCCTCTCTTTATAGCTTGTCGAAACGGACATGATAGCACTGTACAACTTTTACTGTCTAATGGAGCAGACATTAATTCATGTATGGAGGACGGAGCCAGTCCTCTCTTTATAGCTTGTCTTAATGGAAATGATAGCACTGTACAACTTTTACTGACTAAAGGAGCAGACATTAATTTATGTATGGAGGACGGAGCCAGTCCTCTCCATTCAGCTTGTCTAAACAGACATGATAGCACTGTACAACTTTTACTGTCTAATGGAGCAGACATTAATTCATGTATGGAAAACGGAGTCAGTCCTCTCTTTATGGCGTGTCTAAAAGGACATGATAGCACTGTACAACTTTTAATGACTAAAGGAGCAGACATTAATTTATGTAAGAAAAACGGAGCCAGTCCTCTCCATTCAGCTTGTCGTAACAAACTTGATAGCACTGTACAACTTTTACTGACTAAAGGAGCAGACATTAATTTATGTATGGAGAACGAAGCCAGTCCTCTCCATATAGCTTGTCGAAACGGACATGATAGCACTGTACAACTTTTACTGTCTAATGGAGCAGACATTAATTCATGTATGGAGGACGGAGCCAGTCCTCTCTTTATAGCTTGTCTAAACGGAAATGATAGCACTGTACAACTTTTACTGACTAAAGGAGCAGACATTAATTTATGTAAGAAAAACGGAGCCAGTCCTCTCCATTCAGCTTGTCTAAACGGACATGATAGCACTGTACAACTTTTACTGACTAATGGAGCAGACATTAATTCATGTATGGAGAACGGAGCCAGTCCTCTCCATATAGCTTGTGAAAACGGACATAATAGCACTGTACAACTTTTACTGTCTAATGGAGCAGACATTAATTTATGTGAGAAAAACGGAGCCAGTCCTCTCTATTCAGCTTGTCTAAACGGACATGATAGCACTGTACAACCTTTAGTGACCATAGGAGCAGACATCAATTTATGTAAGAAAAACGGAGCCAGTCCTCTCTTTATAGCTTGTCAAAACGGACATGATAGCACTGTACAACTTTTAATGACTAATGGAGCAGACATTAATTTATGTATGGAGAACGGAGCCAGTCCTCTCTATATAGCTTGTGAAAACGGACATAATAGCATTGCACAACTTTTGCTGACTAATAGAGCAGACATTAATTTATGTGAGAAAAACGGAGCCAGTCCTCTCCATTCAGCTTGTCAAAACAAACGAGATAGCACTGTACAACTTTTAGTGACCAAAGGAGCAGACATTAATTTATGTAAGAAAAACGGATCCAGTCCTCTCTTTATAGCTTGTGAAAATGGACATGATAGCACTGTACAACTTTTAATGACTAATGGAGCAGACATTAATTTATGTATGGAGGACGGAACCAGTCCTCTCTATATAGCTTGTCAAAACGGAAATGATAGCACTGTACAACTTTTACTGACTAATGGAGCAGACATTAATTTATGTGAGAAAAACGGAGCCAGTCCTCTCCATTCAGCTTGTCTAAACGGACATGATAGCACTGTACAACTTTTAGTGACTAATGGAGCAGACATTAATTTATGTATGGAGAACGGAGCCAGTCCTCTCCATATAGCTTGTGAAAACGGACATAATAGCACTGTACAACTTTTACTGTCTAATGGAGCAGACATTAATTTATGGGAGAAAAACGGAGCCAGTCCTCTCCATATAGCTTGTCAAAACGGAAATGATAGCACTGTACAACTTTTAGTGACCAAAGGAGCAGACATCAATTTATGTAAGAAAAACGGAGCCAGTCCTCTCTTTATAGCTTGTCAAAACGGACATGATAGCACTGTACAACTTTTACTGAGTGAAGAAGCAGACATTAATTTATGTATGGAGGACGGAGCCAGTCCTCTCCATATAGCTTGTCAAAACGGACATGATAGCACTGTACAACTTTTACTGTCTAATGGAGCAGACATTAATTTATGTATGGAGAACGGAGCCAGTCCTCTCTATATAGCTTGTGAAAAGGGACATAATAGCATTGCACAACTTTTGCTGACTAATAGAGCAGACATTAATTTATGCATAGAAATGGGAGTAAGTGTTTTATATGTTGCTTTTGTACAGAGACGTTACAAAACTGTAAATATGTTACTAAACAATGGCGTAGACACAACAAGCCTGGCTTGTGGATGGGAAGGCGATCTCGCCCTGGTAGATTGTTTTGATAAGTATAAAAAAACCGTTGAATTTTTATTGAAGAAAGACAACATACAAAACAATTTGTACGACCCGGATTCCTATTTTTCTCTTTTTGTATCATGTCAGGTGGAAAGAGTGACAAGAATGATATTTAAATACTAGTGTAAATGGTTTCATAATTAATCATATCTATATAAACATTTATATGCAACTCGGAAAATTGCTGCATACCTTACGCCGATCCAAAAAAAAACCCAACAAAAACAAAAAAAACAAAAAAACCATGAAAAACTCCGGATTCTTAATTAAAGTTTTAAAATACTGTTATTGAAGTCAATTTAGTAGAATTTTTTTTTGGGGGGGGGGGGGGTTCACTGTTTATTTTTCATATTAGATAAGAGTCACGTCTCCGATGCGTATAAACATAACAATATATCCTTGTCAAACAGTGTCAACATCTACTATTATAAGTGAATACGTATATAACTGTCCAAGGAACAGTATTAACACTCGTACATGTACGACTATCAATGTATCTGATATCGATTCAATTTCACATATAGGAGAACCATATTACGTTTTACTCGTGTCTTGTGTTTACCCATGTATGTTTACGAAATGAATTGTTTAAAAAAATTATCTAGGTCTTTTTAATCTTTGTTTTTAATATTTGGTTTGTTTTGGGTTTTTTTGAAAATGGTTAATCTAATCAAATAAATGTCTTAATAGCTCTTATATAGTGGTTATAAAATGGTTAAATTAACATTGATGATTTAACCCAACACAGTTTAAACAATTAAATTAGTGATTACACTGTTGGCTTTGCGAATCTAAGTGGTTTTGTTTGCCCTGTATGTATGTGGTTGAATGTAAAATGTTATCAAGGAAAACAATTGGCACGGTGAAACCTCTAAATACCGGCAAATAATGAATGATCAAGAGTTTCTTTGTTTTTGTGTTTATTCTTATTTTCATTTTTTATTTGTTAATTTGTATTTATTTATTGTTTTTTTTAACGTCAATGATACAAAGGGCATGATTATTTACATAATAAACTTTAATTATACTTGTGAAATTGCCTAATCTACTGTGTTTTTTATTCTACATGCATACAACATTTTATATTTCTTTCATTTCATCAAACATCAAACTGTTCTAAATAAAGATCATTCGTACATGCCCTTTCCTACAAATAAATGTCTTAATAGCTCTTATATAGTGGTTATAAAATGGTTAATTAACATTGATCATTTAACCCCACACAGTTTAAACAATTACATTAGTGATAACACTGTTGGCTTTGCGAATCTAAGTGGTTTTGTTTGCCCTGTATGTATGTGGTTGAATGTAAAATGTTATCAAGGAAAACAGCTAGCACGGTGAAACCTCTAAATACCGGCAAATAATGAATGATCAAGAGTTTCTTTATTTTTTGTGTTTATTCTTATTTTCATTTTTAATTTGTTAATTTGTATTTATTTATTGTTTTTTTTTAACGTCAATGATACAAAGGGCATGATTATTTACATAATAAACTTTGATTATACTTGTGAAATTGCCTAATCTACTGTGTTTTTTATTCTACATGCATACAACATTTTATATTTCTTTCATTTCATCAAACATCAAACTGTTCTAAATAAAGATCATTCGTACATGCCCTTTCCTACAAATAAATGTCTTAATAGCTCTTATATAGTGGTTATAAAATGGTTAAATTAACATTGATCATTTAACCCAACACAGTTTAAACAATTAAATTAGTGATAACACTGTTGGCTTTGCAAATCTAAGTGGTTTTGTTTGCCCTGTATGTATGCTGTTGAATGTAAAATGTTGTCAAGGAAAACAGCTAGCACGTTGAAACCTCTAAATACCGGCAAATAATGAATGATCAAGAGTTTCTTTGTTTTTTGTGTTTATTCTAATTTTCATTTTTAATTTGTTAATTTGTATTTATTTATCGTGTTTTTTTTAACGTCAATGATACAAAGGGCATGATTATTTACATAATAAACTTTGATTATACTTGTGAAATTGCCTAATCTACTGTGTTTTTTATTCTACATGCATACAACATTTTATATTTCTTTCATTTCATCAAACATCAAACTGTTTTAAATAAAGATCATTCGTACATGCCCCTTCCTACAAATAAATGTCTTAAAAGCTCTTATATAGTGGTTATAAAATGGTTAAATTAACATTGATGAATTAACCCCACACAGTTTAAACAATTAAACTAGTGATAACACTGTTGGCTTTGCGAATCTAAGTGGTTTTGTTTGCCCTGTATGTATGTGGTTGAATGTAAAATGTTATCAAGGAAAACAGCTAGCACGGTGAAACCTCTAAATACCGGCAAATAATGAATGATCAAGAGTTTCTTTGTTTTTTGTGTTTATTCTTATTTTCATTTTTAATTTGTTAATTTGTATTTATTTATTGTTTTTTTTAACGTCAATGATACAAAGGGCATGATTATTTACATAATAAACTTTGATTATACTTGTGAAATTGCCTAATCTACTGTGTTTTTTATTCTACATGCATACAACATTTTATATTTCTTTCATTTCATCAAACATCAAACTGTTCTAAATAAAGATCATTCGTACATGCCCTTTCCTACAAATAAATGTCTTAATAGCTCTTATATAGTGGTTATAAAATGGTTAAATTAACATTGATCATTTAACCCCACACAGTTTAAACAATTAAATCAGTGATAACACTGTTGGCTTTGCAAATCTAAGTGGTTTTGTTTGCCCTGTATGTATGCTGTTGAATGTAAAATGTTGTCAAGGAAAACAGCTAGCACGGTGAAACCTCTAAATACCGGCAAATAATGAATGATCAAGAGTTTCTTTGTTTTTTGTGTTTATTCTAATTTTCATTTTTAATTTGTTAATTTGTATTTATTTATCGTGTTTTTTTAACGTCAATGATACAAAGGGCATGATTATTTACATAATAAACTTTGATTATACTTGTGAAATTGCCTAATCTACTGTGTTTTTTATTCTACATGCATACAACATTTTATATTTCTTTCATTTCATCAAACATCAAACTGTTCTAAATAAAGATCATTCGTACATGCCCTTTCCTACAAATAAATGTCTTAATAGCTCTTATATAGCGGTTATAAAATGGTTAAATTAACATTGATGATTTAACCCCACACAGTTTAAACAATTACATTAGTGATAACACTGTTGGCTTTGCGAATCTAAGTGGTTTTGTTTGCCCTGTATGTATGTGGTTGAATGTAAAATGTTATCAAGGAAAACAGCTAGCACGGTGAAACCTCTAAATACCGGCAAATAATGAATGATCAAGAGTTTCTTTGTTTTTTGTGTTTATTCTTATTTTCATTTTTAATTTGTTAATTTGTATTTATTTATTGTTTTTTTTTAACGTCAATGATACAAAGGGCATGATTATTTACATAATAAACTTTGATTATACTTGTGAAATTGCCTAATCTACTGTGTTTTTTATTCTACATGCATACAACATTTTATATTTCTTTCATTTCATCAAACATCAAACTGTTCTAAATAAAGATCATTCGTACATGCCCTTTCCTACAAATAAATGTCTTAATAGCTCTTATATAGTGGTTATAAAATGGTTAAATTAACATTGATCATTTAACCCAACACAGTTTAAACAATTAAATTAGTGATAACACTGTTGGCTTTGCGAATCTAAGTGGTATTGTTTGCCCTGTATGTATGCTGTTGAGTGTAAAATGTTGTCAAGGAAAACAGCTAGCACGGTGAAACCTCTAAATACCGGCAAATAATGAATGATCAAGAGTTTCTTTGTTTTTTGTGTTTATTCTTATTTTCATTTTTAATTTGTTAATTTGTATTTGTTTATTGGTTTTTTTTTAACGTCAATGATACAAAGGGCATGATTATTTACATAATAAACTTTGATTATACTTGTGAAATTGCCTAATCTACTGTGTTTTTTATTCTACATGCATACAACATTTTATATTTCTTTCATTTCATCAAACATCAAACTGTTCTAAATAAAGATCATTCGTACATGCCCTTTCCTACAAATAAATGTCTTAATAGCTCTTATATAGTGGTTATAAAATGGTTAAATTAACATTGATGATTTAACCCAACACAGTTTAAACAATTAAATTAGTGATAACACTGTTGGCTTTGCGAATCTAAGTGGTTTTGTTTGCCCTGTATGTATGCTGTTGAGTGTAAAATGTTGTCAAGGAAAACAGCTAGCACGGTGAAACCTCTAAATACCGGCAAATAATGAATGATCAAGAGTTTCTTTGTTTTTTGTGTTTATTCTTATTTTCATTTTTAATTTGTTAATTTGTATTTGTTTATTGGTTTTTTTTTAACGTCAATGATACAAAGGGCATGATTATTTACATAATAAACTTTGATTATACTTGTGAAATTGCCTAATCTACTGTGTTTTTTATTCTACATGCATACAACATTTTATATTTCTTTCATTTCATCAAACATCAAACTGTTCTAAATAAAGATCATTCGTACATGCCCTTTCCTACAAATAAATGTCTTAATAGCTCTTATATAGTGGTTATAAAATGGTTAAATTAACATTGATGAATTAACCCCACACAGTTTAAACAATTAAATTAGTGATAACACTGTTGGCTTTGCGAATCTAAGTGGTTTTGTTTGCCCTGTATGTATGTGGTTGAATGTAAAATGTTATCAAGGAAAACAGCTAGCACGGTGAAACCTCTAAATACCGGCAAATAATGAATGATCAAGAGTTTCTTTGTTTTTTGTGTTTATTCTTATTTTCATTTTTAATTTGTTAATTTGTATTTATTTATTGTTTTTTTTTAACGTCAATGATACAAAGGGCATGATTATTTACATAATAAACTTTGATTATACTTGTGAAATTGCCTAATCTACTGTGTTTTTTATTCTACATGCATACAACATTTTATATTTCTTTCATTTCATCAAACATCAAACTGTTCTAAATAAAGATCATTCGTACATGCCATTTCCTACAAATAATGTCTTAATAGCTCTTATATAGTGGTTATAAAATGGTTAAATTAACATTGATCATTTAACCCCACACAGTTTAAACAATTAAATTAGTAATAACACTGTTGGCTTTGCGAATCTAAGTGGTTTTATTTGCCCTGTATGTATTTTCCCCCGAACAATTTTAACCCGAAGTGTATTCACCCCAACTGTGTATAAATCAGCTCGCAAAGAAAGATCTCTTTAATCTAAATAATTAAAACTGAGTGTGGTTTTAACTATGAAAAGAAATTCAATGAAATAATCGACATGTCAAAATATAGGTTAAAGTTTTAAACCATAGAAGATATAATGATTTACAACCTCAACGACAACAATCCAGAAAGGAATAGTGTATTGTACGGTATGGCAATGCATTGGCAATATATGAGAGAGAGAGAGAGAGAGAGAGAGAGAGAGAGAGAGAGAGAGAGAGAGAAGTTTTGTAGTGTCAAATCAATTTTTATTTAGAATTTGAAATTGATTTGATTTGATACAAGCATATATAGACAATAATTAAGCATCTAAAAGGAAAAAAGAGAGGAGGTAGCTAGGGTAGGGCAGGTCAACTAGCAAGCTTTAATTTTAATAAATATAGGGTAGGAAATAGTACACGGGACCCTTTTGCGCATATCCTACTGTACCATTCATTCAACACAGGTATTAGCACTCATCGAGTTCGACTTGCTTTCCTTTTTTTATCCACTGGATTTAAAGCTATTAATTTTTGAAAATATTTTGAATTTATGGCCTGATTATATATAAATTAGAGCTGCGCTGGTGCATCTATTTACCAAAATGGACTAAAATATAACCAAATGAATCTAAAAAGTTTGACAAAATTAGTTTTAAACTACGACTTATTTTTCCATTATAATCGGGTATGTCCTTTAGAAAAATCTTAAACCACATTTTAGCAAATAAAACGACAATTGTTTCATTTTTTTTTATTGGGAGAGAGGTGGTGCCGGTAAAGGACATGTATTGCTTTTGGCAGTTGTGCTATACTCTCATTTGTTATTATAGGTAATACCACATATTTATATAAAATGAAAGTTTTCAATTACAATGTACGTAGCTTCTATCATGCATTTTGACCCGTGCGATAGTTTATAGCAATTTTAAAAGCATTTAATGTAATTCAACCGATCATTTTTGAAATTTATTTTTTGTGGATCCCCGCCTGATACGTCCGCCTTGTATATTAGAATTACATGTACGTTGATCATATGTACACATTAACTTAATCGGCTATGTTATGTGACGATAACATTTTTTATCAATGTTTCTGCAGGATAGGTACCAAAAACAGCCTATTTGTTGGTTTTTGCACTGATTATTTGAGATAATTTGCCGCCATCTTTTATGCATTGCACACACCACTCACAGTTTCTTTATTTGGTGTTCTGTGTGTATGGCGACAAATTGGCACCACTCGCCCCTTGTAGCTTCACCCTGATTACATTTTATCTGGCTCAGGCACGTAGCATCAGGGGGGCCAGGGGGGCCTGGCCCACCCACTTTTTGTCGCAGCAATAATTTTTTTAAAATCTACATATAAAAAAATGAATTATAATGGAGTTGCCCCCCCCCCACTTTTTTGGAAGTTAGTAAAAAATGAAATGAAAATTAAGAAATGAGTAGTGAAATTGAAGAATTTTTTTTTGTAGTTGGGTTCCCCCCTCCCCCCCCCCCTCCCCCCCGGATTAGGATTTTGAAGATTTTTGGAAACTTTAAATTTTTCCCTTTTTTATTTTTTTTTTTTTTTTGCTTGTCAAGATTATTTGGATGGGTCTGCCCCCCCCCCCCCCCCACTTTCAAAAACGATGCTACGTGCCTGTGGCTAAGTGTAATGTAGTAGTATATTAAATACACACATCTTTGTTTACATCTTTAGAGATTTACTTACATACAAAGTAAACATTTGTATGATTTATATGTAATTATTGTCAATTTTGGTGCGGGAGAGGGGGGTGGTTAGGAAACTACAGCGGATCTTAACTTGGCTGTGATACATATGCTTGTCTATACATTTTATTCTTTCTTGTTGATATATCAATGAATGAATTATAACAAAAAACAACAATTGATTTTGAATATTCATGCACAATCAAATTTTCAAAAAGTTTTACTGTTTTCTGCACAAGAAATCGGCAATGTGAACAAATTGGCACCATATCATCCCTACCTTTCATTGTAGAGAGTAGGTATCATTCTATATTGAAAACAATCCCAAAAGTAAGACTCATAATAAAATAAGTTGTTTACTGAGGAAAAGGAAAAAAAAATGTATTAATTAATAATTCCGTATGATGTGATAATATCTCAATGATTTGTTTATAATCATAGTACTAGTGTAAGACTGTATGCATACATAAAAAAGATAAGTAATGCTTATATTTATTGGTGAAACCGGACTGATTATTTATATTTAGATTATTTAGATACATGTACTAATCTTCATGCGCGGATCTAGAAAGGAGGGGATCTGGACCCCCTCCTCGGGAAAATTGGAGCTTATTAAATTTACATAGTAAAATTATTTAAAATTGGCCTAGGACCCCCCTACAGAAAAAATTAGTTACGCTTACGAAGTTCTCTACCATAACCGCATTTTTACACAAAAGGGGTGAATAAACCGGGGGTTTAAACTATTACTGGTGGTGAAATACCCCAGGGTTCAAACGCATCAGGTGGAAATACACCAGGCAGACAAAATCACTTAGATCCGCGAAGCACACTGCATTATTACTAGTCTACTTAGATATTCTGTGTAAAAGTAAATACAAATAATTATTTAGTTAGGTAGGGAGAAGTGAACATAGCATTTATTTGTATATAAGAGCACGTACGAATGATCTTTATTTAGAACAGTTTGATGTCGCTAGGATACATATTTTCAGATCCTTGATTTGATTGGTTAATTTAGATATTGGATCTCGAATTTCGAATCTTGAATCTCGTATTTCGAATCTCGTATTTTGAATCTCGAAACTCGAATGATCCTTCTCGGCTTTCGTATATTATTGACTATATCAGACTCTTATTCCCATAGGAGACGATTTGGCTGTTTCTTTTAGCTAACGTGCTGATGTACGTTATCAATAATTTAGTGAATTTTACTTTTTACAACCAAATTATCTATTTGTTAATAGAAAGATGTAAATAATTAACAATGACAATATAACCTATGTTACGTACTTATTTCTGCCAAGGCGCTACCTTCATAGCCCGCATGAATCACCAAAGAAAACATTTTATTATATAAATAATTAATTGACAATGGCTAATTTTTATCAGACCTCGGTAAACAGCACGACCTTTAAATCGGCCAATTTGTCTGCTCCGCCAGCCTGCCAAACCAGCACCCTCTGTAAACCAGCCGGTTTAGCGAAGTTTAGTTGTATTTCTAAACTAGCCGAGAGTTCAAGCGGATATTTGACGATTTTGTAATAGCTGTGACATCTTTGAACGAACAACTCCAAAAGACAGAATCTTGCCTGTTCCACTAGGTCGTATGTCGAGTGTGGATGTGAAAGTGGTACAGTAAATATATTTCATTTGTTAATTTGAAAACAAATTCATAAAATGTAGGTTGTCTTCACTATAATTTAGAAAACGCCTTGGTCATCCACGTTACAACTGCAATGTCTAAACTTTTCGAGAAGGGTTCTTGGTAAAGAAGGTAACCAGACCGACCCTGAATTCAGTTTAACCAAATGCTATGGAGGGTAATCGTGTTCAAAAATCCAGACATGTAAACTTGTAAATCCGAATATGTAATCGTGTTGGTGTGCAAGTCTGAGTATGAATGTGTGTAATTCTGACCGTGCAACCTATAAAACTCGGGCATAAACACGTGTAAGATTTGACTCAGTTCCTTTGCATGATGCTCAATTCGCAGCTTTATTGCTTTCATCAGTTAATTAAACCTTCAACTTTGCACACTTTCAATAGCACATCTGACATAATACAAATTGACAAATGGAAAGTCTACAAGTTTGTCGAATTTTGACATGACCTTATATGGCAACTGCTTTGCTGCGGGGAAACGGCATGTCGTAATCGCCGGAATGGATAAATCATAATCATAATATTCAGCTTAACTGAACATTGCAATAAGCTTTATATGAAGGACACTTATCTATTTTCTATCTAAAATACCGGTATTATTTTTAGAATTTTTTTTTTTTTAGATATGATTGAAACTGGACCAAACAGGAAGAGGGTCATGCACACAAAAATCGTCGCCGATGTGACGAATGCGCTAATTTCTGTAATTTATTCTCATGGTATTGTATGATAAGGGTTAAAAAGAAATGCCTAATATCTTATTTCTCTAAACTAATTTGACATGTAATTTAAACTGGAATATAAGTAAATGCGTACTCTTTTCTAGAAATGAGACGGATCAAGAAATTTCTTAAGGGGGTAAATATATTTTGAGCGGCATGAGGTTCGGAGACCGCCGTGAGGTCTCATGTTGTAACTCCATTGCTTCTGAATTCTAAGAATTTTTAGAGAGAATTTTTAACCGGGTTTTTCGATTATTAAAATGTGAAAATGACGGGCGGGTGAGTGGCTGCCAAAAAGGTACCCTTATTCTACCGATAACTCCTCGTACAGTTTTTGAGATAGGAAAATGTTCTTTTGCATAACACTTATACATAAATCAGAGGTATGCAAATTGCTAGGATTTTGATTTCTGATAATTTGTCAAAAAATATCAGCTGTTTAATTTTTTTTTTGGCAAATACATTGCATATAGAGTACCCCACTTCTTTGGATAGGTAGTATTTATCAATTCAGGACTGACAAATGGATTATAATATAGATATACTGTTCACCCAAAAGAAAACCCGGTTTGCTGTTACATTGACAGCTTTTCTCTTATCATTTTTCTGAATTAGTTAGAATAAACGACCTGCAAAGATTTGGTAATTTTTTGCAGAAAAATGTATGTAACTAGACATGTTTTTATACTATTTTGGAAAAATTATAAAGATTTCTTAGTCGAAACACCCCTGTAAGCTTATCAGGTTTAAATACAATGCTAAATCAAAGTACTGAAGAACTGACGGGAGTTGATTTTGTCGATGTTTATTTATTTTAAAATCAACGATATGTTATTTTGCATGACAAGTACATGTTGTTTCTACTTTGTATTTTGAATAACACACATTTTTATTATTTGAATTTTTGGACTTTTTCGACAAGAATGTCGAGAAACCCCCATATTCATCATGTTGAATAATATTTAAAGATAAAATTAATTCAATCGAACTATGTACATTGTATCAGTAATAGAAATATTTCTCGAAAATTGTATGGATCCAAGCAATATTGAACTCAAGTCTCGTTCAACCAAACGCTCGGCTGACACCGTAAATCTCCGACAAGCAAGAGAGACTCTTTGCTTGTCGGAGATATACGGAGACAGCCGAGCGTCGAGTTGAACGAGACTATATTGAACTCTGGCGTAGGAATACATACAACTACAAAAAAAATATCTAAATTGTTCGTACCATTTAAAATCTGACTATTTTCAAGGTATTTATAAATAAGTTTCCTTGAAAAACAATGCTTTAGCATACATTACATCGAATTTATCGATTATTTTCTAGAACTAAGTCTTGTCAGGAGCGATGATTTGTGCTGAGGTCCAAACACTGTTTCACTTTCGGTTTGTCCGAGTAACTGCATAGGAGAGTTGATTAAAATCAACTTCCAAAAATGTGTTTGTATTGCAGCAAGCCCGGATGATAACGTTGAAAAATTGTGCGATGTATTCCGAGAGTATTCCGAATGGAGAAAAGATGTAAACATTCCCCATTATAAATCTCCGTAACGAATCTGTTTTTATTCCTGTGAAGTTTTCCGAGTGAAAGATGATAATGTGT
The DNA here is from genome assembly GCF_025612915.1 of Magallana angulata. NCBI lineage: Eukaryota > Metazoa > Mollusca > Bivalvia > Ostreida > Ostreidae > Magallana > Magallana angulata. Next base: position 4,482,037 of record NC_069114.1, read on the forward strand.
CAATGAAATTATCTTGGAAATTATCCCATTCAACTATTTCAATTGCACTTCTTTCACAGGTATGTGTATTTTAATTAAAAAATCGTCCAAATGTGCTGCATAAATATCTTGGGACATACTAAAGTTGCTTATGGCAAACAGTACATGTTCACAATTGGCTGTAAAGCTGTATTATAATAGCTCTCCGGAATTTTTTATCAACCAATTTCACAAAGTGAGTCTGTATTGAACCGACATTCAGGACGTCATGCTCATATTCCGTAATAATTGCTTGAACTTTTAGAAAATGCCAATTTTCACCTCCATGATAGGCTTTTTTCCCTACATATTGCTGACAATGCAAAATGAAACATTTTTAAAAATAATTTATACACAGTTTAATTTCACGACAGTTAACCTTATCTTTGGAATTTTTATTTATTTATTTTTAAAGGGCGCTTCTTATGTCTCATAATAATCAAAATCTCAAAACCAATATATGTCTTTATATTCTTTGTTTTTCTTAACGACAACTTTCCGAAAAATAGTACTTTCTAAGAAAAGTTGTTATCCAGAGATATTATGATTATAGACCATCCTTATATTTTTCTTATATTTATTCCGTCCCTATTCCGACGATTATGGCATGCCTTACCTGAAGCTAGCCTTTTTCTATCGGTGACGTCACTACTTCCATATATGGTCATGTTAAAAATCGACAAACTTGTAAACTTTACATTTGTTGATTTGTAACATGTCAGCCATGATATTTCAGAAAACGGAAATACAAATGCAGAGACTACAGATAGAAAGTTTGTATTATAGTGGCAAGTTACATGTGAATAACAAACAGCATTTTACAGCTGCAATTAGCATCTGCAAGAAAAATTAGATTGAAGGCCTGCGGGGTCAACTCTAACAAATTCCTGAGTTTTATAGGTTACACGATCAGAATTACACATATTCATACTCAGACTCACACACCAACACGATTACATATTCGGATTTACAAGTTTACATGTCTGGAATTTTGAACATGATTACCCTCCATAAAATGCAGATAGATGTACAATACATGTATCAACTTCTATGTAAGTGAAAACTACATACGACGAGAAAACTATATACATCTGGTAATAAGGATATGTTGTGTTGATTTTCAACCTTTTGTAACGGACAATATGAATGTTGTGCGATGATTAGAGGCTGGTATGCATCTGACAATTCTACATTGTATTCTTGTGTTTTCTACAAATAGTTAAAAATTTAATAATACTAAGATAAGTCTGCTTCAAATCTATTTATAAAACTAAGATATAGATGAATCCTTATCAAGTTTTAAACTACAAAATTTACTCTGCAATCATATAGAACAACTTTCGCCCAAGATTCATATGAGCAAGTTACATATGTATATTTATATAGATTATATTGTACATGATAGCAACATGCAATACATTTTTCATGTTATAAAATTGGAACTAAATATACTTAGTATACGTTTATACAAATAACCAAAAGGCCATCATACTCACCTACTATTCAGACTAAACACATCCTTTATTACACGTGATTTGATACAATTACATCACATTCCATGCAGAAATATGTCACAGAGACCTACGTAAAGTGCAGATCACAAAGCAAACACACACCATCCAACAAGTACCACATATTACTTAAAATATCCGTGTAATATGTTTGGACATACAATTTAACAAAGCCATGGGCTTAGATTTACTTTGAATTGTGATACATTTTTATATATCTTTATTTATTTTAACTTTTCATCTTGTTAGTTTAATTTAACAAACTGCACAGAGTTAGAGTTAAGCAGTGTATACATGTACATTTATAATATTTGTTTAATAAATGAAATGAATTCATAATATCATTTATTTTGATCCTTGATAATCTTTCAGATGCTAAATTATGACAATGATATTTCTTGTTAACTTGAAATGACCTTATTTAGAGTACCAACGAAAAAAAAACGATTTTATAATATGATTACTTAATTCCTTGCTCTATGGTTGGCTCCAATACAACTATCTTGAAAAAAAACAACCCAAAAACGGAACGTTATATTCACCTGCACGTGACGTAGGGGGGTCAATATAACATTTGATTTTCTCTACATTGGACTAAGAATAGATCGTCCAATTAAAAATCGCGTTTCCTAATTTGTTCAGCCATGGCTTCAAACTAAAAACACTCAATCTAATATATGCTTGTATCAATTCGTCGCTGAATCGTATAATAAAATAATAATGCTGTCTCTTCGATCAATACGATATTTAGCTACCTTCGAAGTACAACATTCTTGGGTAGCTAAATCATCACCGCAAAAATAGCAAAAAAAAAGCTAGAGGGCTTCATAGACATTTTAACTTCATTAAGGATTTACTTCTCTTGCTGTGGAAGTAGAGAAGATCTTCTAAGGTTAAATACATATTCACTTCATGGCCATAAAGGCCCCGCTAAAGGACCTAAGCTTATGATCTAGAGATCGTGGATTTTACAACTTTAAAAGTAGAGGGTTTCACAAACATCATAAATTATGCAATTTTTTTTTGCAAATTTATATGGGAGAAGAAAATAACACTTTTCAAAGATTTTATGGCATTTTTCACTATATTGCACTATTTCTCCAGCCCTGTGGTCTGAACCCTTAATCCAACTTTGGTAGAATGCTCGATGGACATTATAACAATATAAAGTTATTAACTGGTATGGTGAATTGACCTTGGCAGGCCTATCAACATCGAATGTATTCAACCATAAATTATTAACTATGATTTCGTTTTATTGAATGTTTTTGTGAGATCTAAAAAGAAGAATATATATAAGAGCAAAACCATAAACAAAAATTGATTAGACAATATTTTTGGATGGGCGTGAAATTCAATTGTTGATTAGTAGCTTATAGATCCATGTAGGAAATATTTATCACTAAATAGAACAAATAATGTGTATACACCTGACATGGGTCCTAATATAGCAATCATTATTATGCTTCTGTGAATAATTTCTTCGTAAAATTACAACTAATAAACATGATAATCTACCTAACCGTGAAATAGTTTCCGTGCCATCTGCCCATGGTGAATAGTCATCGAAACTATTCACCGGTGGCATTCGATTTCCCTCCTTTTCAAACTCGGAACACCTCTAAAGTAACCCCATCGCTACTATAAATTCAAAGTCCAATAACTCTAATTTGTTTATCATCAAGAAGTTTTCCATCGCAGACAGGTACTTTTTTCTTTGGTATAATACATGTATTATACCTATTTACTAACTATTTTCTCGGCTTCGCCTCACAAAATAGTTGCTGTCTTGGGAGACAATAAACTTGCTAACGTCCTAATAGCCAGTTTATTATGTATATATTGACACATAAAATGAAGAAATCAATAAATCACATGTAAAATTTAGGAATCAATCAATGACTCATTGACATGTAAAATTATGGTTGAAGTGAATTGCTTATTTAAAGTAGGAATAAATGACATGTAAAATGAATGTAGGAATCAATGACATAATTTATATATGAAGGTATAGCAGTAATGACATTTAAAATGAAAATAGCAACCAGTGACACGGTGTGAAATGAAGGTAGCAATCTATGACATTTAACAATGAAGGAAGCGATTAATTAGGGAAAAAAAGTAAATAAATTACATGTATGTATTGTTATCAGCCTAAAATTAGATGAAGGTAGTAATTAATGACACCATTTGAAATGAAGGCAGCAATCAACGACTTGTTAAATGACCATGGTAATTAATTACATGATTTAAAATAAGGTACCAATCAGTGACTTTTAAAAAGGTATATTTAAAATAAAAGTCGCAACAAATGACATGATGTCAAATGAAGGTAGCAATCAATTGTATAGATTTAAAAGAAGGTAGGAATCAATGGCGTGAATTTACTACAACCACAAAGCAACAACCATCATAAGAAACATATCTAAGTGAAAGTATGTAAATGATTTTATAAGTTCTATTCGTTTTTTTGCATTGGAATACCCCATTGCAATCAATAGTTTTCAAACGGGTCTAAACACTGAGACTCATCTGTTGGAACAGTAGAATTCACACAACAAGCATAGTTCATTGGGCTGAAAAGTCAGACATCTTAATAAGTATGCATCTTATGAACATGCAATGAATCAACATACAACAAATCTACTTGCAAAACAAAGTAAAATCTATCAATGATTGATTTTTTCACCTGCATTGCATTCGACCTTGTACTTTGAGCCTGAACTAGCAATTTTTATAACAGCATCCGTCGCCTGTACAGTAGCATCGCATTTTTGTTCTTGTCCAGACGGCCATAATTACATAAACCCCTTCCTGAGTCAGTTGCCTTTTAATAAAATTGTATGAAAAATTAATGAAAATCACATTGAGCCTTTTTAACGAGAGCCTGGGCGTTTGATGGGATGTAGCTATCTAGTTTGCTAAACAAACAACCTGTAAAATATTGTGTACTCTATTTCTGATTTGCTAGGAGAAGCTCATCAACATTTTGTTTTTTTTTTTTTTCAGAAAAGGTATGCTCTATTTGTTGAAATTGGTGCTATTTCAACAGAAGTATACATCAAACTTTGAACTTCATATAGAATATACAATCTTTTAATGACTGAAATCTCAAATTTTAGTTTATAGTGTAATGACCATTGAACCACGGTGCACACCAATCTGCCACGATTATACACATTTACCTATACAACTAAAATGAAAGAATTTTAAACATCAATCAAAATTATCTTAATAGACAATATATTTTCGTTTGCGATTATCTGAGCACATTTAGTTATTATTAGAACCAACAAAATAATTATATCATTAACACGTACATGTACCCTGAGCTTGACGCTCTCTTCTAATGTCTTCTCTCTCAATACCCAACGATAGTTGAGCTTTAATCAACATTAAGTGTTTGGACGTAGATGCAGAAAAAGTATTCGTGTGACAAACAACAAATTACATGTATAATATTTCTATGATAAAAATCGTAATTATTAGTTTGAGATAATGTTTGAATATTCTTAGATATATTAAAAAAATAGATCTAAGAATATTCAAACATTATCTCCCTGTTTGTGTTTTCTGCAATGTTCGTGGAAATAGTAGTTTGCAAATATCACCCATATTACTGTGTAGTTTTTGTAAAGCGTAACTAAAGGAATTTTTAAGGATGTTTTGAAATTTAAATATCATTTTATTTTAATACATGTACACAGATACCCTGATAACAAAACCACATCATATAAACTAAATATAGTTAATTTTTGTGAGTGCTTCAAATATGGAACGAAATGAAATTTTTTTGATCTCTAGACGGGATTCAAGTAATTACCTATTAGAAAAAAATAAATCAATTAATTTGTGAATTATTTTCAAATCCTATAAATGCCGTTAAATGGAATAAAAAGCGATAAAGGACAACATACTTGAAATTCTTATACACAGAAATGATAATGCTGTATTGAGATTTAATTTCAAAACAAAGTAATTAAAAAAACCCAAAGTAAAGAATAAAAGTTGTTTATTTCTGTATTTTTTTTTATTTGATAAAAAACAAAATAATTATAATTATAGTCATTTACCGACTAATAATACCAAAACCTAGAGCTATATTGAACAGGAGGTTGTCAATGAGAAGGTCATATAGTATATCGCTACAATACGGCGTTGGGATTTTTAAATGGTGATGTTAATGGTATTAAGTGGTGAAAATTACAATATTCATCCCGAGAAGGACCTCTTAGAATAACTGAGCGCGGCCAATTATGTCCGTCCCATGTCGTTTATAGAACGGTGTTATCTACCTCAGTGATGATAGTAGCTTGTCTTAATGTATTAATTGACGGTTTAATATGTTTTGACATGAACACGTCAATTCAATACAGCAGTACAATTTTTTTACAATATAAGGGTGATAAGAGTCTGACTAAAAACATGATTGAAAAATAAAAAGGGCATTTGCACTTAATTAGGACACACCCAATTATGTTCCATGTCACTTATAGAACGGTGTCATCTACCAAATTGATGATAGTTTTTCTTAATGTATAAATTCACAATTATAAAATTTATGTATTCATTAGAGCAAACATTGAGTATTTGAACTGGTGTGAATTTCATTTTCGTTGACCCTATCTAGGCCTTTTTCGAGGTGGGCATATAATACCCTCAAATCTCTTGCCAAACAAGCACTGCATTTTTTTCATAGGAAGATGCAGGTTCGAACAGTCCTGTTGCTCGGGATGGTACTTATGGAGGCACTATCTCTGCCTGTGGAGAACAAAGCTGATAAAGGTAACGTTGCACATTTACTTTATTAAAAGTCTCTATATACTTTTGATATTTGTTGAAAATGAAAGAAGAGTTACGAGCTAAAATGAAATCTTTTCCCCCCGATTTAAAGCATAGTCTTCCAAAATAAACAAGAGGCCCAAGGGCCACATCGCTCACATGAGCAACAAAAGCTGAAGAAATAAGCTGTACAGCATCCTTTAGAAAGTAAGTTTCAAAGAAACCTTTGTAACCCCCCTTTCTCCACGGAATCATTGTCTGTACAGCCTTTGCTTTATGGAAGTTTTAGCATTTTTTAGCCAAATGCCTTTTTAAAAGTTTTTTAAAAATATATTCCTATGTATATATTTGACATTCCTCATTGTGGCCCGACCCTACCCATTGGGACTATGATTTGAACAAACTTGTATCTACACTATCACAGGGTGCTTCCACACAAATTAATGCTATTCTGGTTCTTGAGAGGAATATTTTTAAAGATTCTCTCTATATATTCTTATGTGAAACTTCATTCTTCGGTGTGGCGCCACCTATATCCTAAGGACCATGATCTGAACAAGCGTGATTCGGTAAATCGCGAAATAAAGTCGTCGCGAATGATAGTTAATTTACATTTAATGTTATAAAAATCAAATCCTAGGACTTTGTTGACATTTACAATGCTATCAAGAACATTAGTTTATTTTGTTTATGTTTTTTTCATATATTATGCTTTTAATTAAAAACATCCCATCAACATATGAAGTGTTCACCATTAACAATAAATAATAAAAGTTACAATAATGTTTTAGAGAAATGCAATCTTCGAAATTGGGATCAACTTGTTGACCCTTTTTAAATATATACATGTATATCTAAAAACATACTGATCAACAAAAGATATACCGTACTCTACTCTTTTTATTTATGATTTAAGAAATTGTCATAGGTGACATTGTAAAAAAAATTACGTGTAGTAGTTAAATATTATATGTAGTGTTTCAAAACTTTCATCAAAGGTATGTATTACAAAAAAGGATTAGCAGTATAATCCTTTATGTGGGTTGTGCATTTTTGTAGAATAATTGTTACAATAACGCTAGAAATAAACTCCAAAATGTGCATTTTATTGAATTATAAATATAGTTACGTAAAAAGCAATCTTACAATGCAGAAAAAACCTTTGTATTCAGAGATCTGATTAATTTGACACTATCTCTTTTTATGGTAGCAGATGCTGTAAAGGAGCGAGTACTAGATGTGCTGAACTATCTCAAAGATGAACAAGCTAATGATGAAATAGTGGTATTTATCTTACTTCATTCACAGTGAAAACATGTAACAAAAATCAGGTAGCATTTTAAATATGTTTCTATGGTTAGATTGCAGATATAACATAACAAAGAGTTGATAAAATAAACGAAGAAAGAAATTCATCGATTAAATTGTTGCTCCCATTTTCTGTATTATATATATATATATATATATATATATATATATATATATATATATATATATATATATATATATATATATATATATATATATATATATATATATATATATTAAACCACCAGTTACATCAACGGCTGCAGTTGCGTGCGTGTAACACGATGTGCTATAAACCCTACACATCTAATGGTCGATTGCTCAGAAGCCGCTGTCGGAGCTATTACGATATTCGTTGACAACATTTGAGGCGCTAGTTTTTGGTATAGAATAATTTCGCTGCATAAAACCTTTGAATTTACTTTCAAAAAGTAGATTAATTTTAAATGCAAAAAAGACAAACTCACAGACGGTATTACAGTTTGAAATATAATGGCCAGATATTGCAGATTTAAGAAAAAACCAATTATTATGAAGAAAAAAAACACACAGAAAGAAAATTCTTTATGTCGTTTCTTTACACCAACCATTTGCGAGTAAGAAGACGTGCCAAACTCGTTATTAAATTCACTTTAGATGTCCCGACGATCAAAATAAACAGATTAAGACAATTTAATAGATAAAACATCGCTAACACATCTTACCCCATGTTTTGTTGTCTGTCCTAAAATATATCACAATGCGATCTAACCGATATATATCTTTCAGATCAACTCGCCAATATGTTTGAGTATCCGGTAAAGTTGCTGAACATTGGCCACCGCGAAACGTCCGATCAGATTTCCGGTTATCAACTGCCTTCTCTGAACCGGAGGCGCCAGATCGCGTGGAAGACTGAGATGTTGGTTTCCATAGAGCTAGATTTTCTAGATCTAACGAAAAAAAAAACAAAGATGCATCATTGCATTGAACTAGAGACTCGTGGGAATCGAAGAGCATCCGTTCAATATGCAAAAATCATAACTTTTAAGAAAAGCATTATAATTTGCCAACAAAAACATGACAATTACTGCAAACAAACGACTGTATAGGATAATTAATCACATCTCATGCTTAACATCATTAATTTGCATCTAGAATATCAGTTATGGACCCCTTTTTTGTTTACAAATCGTTTAATTCACGTTAACGTTTAAAGTAGAAAAAATATAGTACAATATTGCATGATTTAGTATAGAAAATAGCTGCATGTCTTTTACTTGGGACACGTTTTTAAACTGTTTGAACTAAATTGATCAATTCTAAAAGATCTTACGATTTTTGCAGCTAGAGAAGCAAGGGACAGCACAATGCGGACCGTCGAATCCAGGAATTGGACAACCTGGATACAAAGAAAGGAAAGCAACGTATTGCTTGTTTTGGATTTATAAACACACATTTGTGCGACAAGGCTATAAATATTGTGAATAATGCTACAACAAACAAAAATCCAAACAATAATTACCATACACTTCGACTTCACACAGAGCTGACTGGGCGTATTGACTGTAACCAGCTGGGTAGCTAATGTCCGGGAGTCTTTCATTGTACTACGAGACATATTGACCAATCACAGGGCAGCTTATTTCGAATGAGGGAGGTATAGTTGACCTTGTATGGTTTGTGTCTTTGTAGCAGATAACGCCGTCGTTTTGATTGGTGGAGTTAGAAACTGTTAATGTAAAGCCCAGAAGAAGTCCTGTATAATTATTTTTCTCATCTAAAATAAAAAAAAACACTTGTCATTCTTACATGTTATTATCACTGTTCTTTACTTGTCAAGATACATTGTTACAATCCAATATAACAGAAAAAGGTGGATTTTTTTAAAAAAAACAATTACTAGCTAATTTATGAAAAATAAAGACATGCTATTTAAGTTCAGCTGGAAGCAATAGAATTTAACAAATCAGCCATTTGAAAATTGAGTGATCACTAGAACATGACTGAATGCCTGAAGTCTACGATTCAATTACACAATGAAGATATTTGGTCAGTGGAAGTAAAGGAATTTATTCCGACTTATAAAATGTTTGCCAAATTCTTATTCATACTTTGATATTACATAAACATTGGCAAACATCGTTCAAATATCTGTTTTTATTTAGAGCTAATTGATTGTTATTAATGACGCTACGTTAATTCGAGTGAACCTGCGGTAAAAACTTAACATAAGATGTGAAAAAGAAACATTTAGATTCAGTTTAGGAGTTGCAAAATTTGAATTGTATTTATCGTACAATCATATGGTACAGATATGAATTTGTTTAGCTAACCAAAAACGCGTTAAAATCATAACAATGATACCCATATACATGTAGTAAAAATCATGGTACACAAAAATCACTAACCCCATTTGGAAACAGAAGTCAAAGCTTGTAAGGTAAGCCTTTCAATTTTACGCCTTTGCAGGAGGTCAACTCTCCAGAGAGCGTAGTTTTGATGATGCTCTGATGTCACAGCGCAATGACCTGAATACAAACTCAGGTCATTTTTTTGACCATCAACAGCAGCTTTACTTCCGGTTGTACTAAACAATGTGGAAGACTGGAATGTCGGTTTATGTAGGGCTAGATTGCCTAGAAAACAATTGTGTAAATTTATACTAAAATAGCTGTGGATATAAAAGTGTAAAAAGTGAAATGTACACTTTCTATCAATTGTCTATTTTCTCTGGGGATCAAGTTTAATCATGACAAAAATATATATATAAAACTTAGAGGATGTGAGAAATAATCCTTTTTGAAAAAATAAGCTCTTTTGATCATGAAAAGTAATGAATATTACCCCGATCGTAGAATTTGCACTGTTCACCATAGTATCCTGGGTTGCAGGTTCCAATACATTCCCCAGTTTTGGGGTTACAGTATTGACAATTATGTGGACAAGGTTCGTCACAATACGGTCCTTTGAAGCCAAGTTCGGGGCAGCCTTTTTAGGCAAGAATACAACCAAGATTACATATATACTAAATAATTGATAAAAGGAATATCAGTTTAAAATTTTGAGATTTTATTAAATACTAAAAAAATTATATGCATTATTCTCGAACTTCGTAAATATTACACAATTATTGCACGTAGTTTAAAGACAAAAATGTTTCACATACAAAACTGTAACACAATTATTTTTGCAAAGGTTGCATGAGATAAGATACAAAGTTATCCCGTTATGAAAGTAAACCAGACTATTCTCTATGTGAATCAACTAACCAAACACTTCGACTTTACACAATTCAATGTATGCTTCCTTTGAATAAGTGGGCTTCTGGAAGAGCTTGCCCTCTCTCGTGTTGTAATATATCACGTACCGGCCCACAACTTAACAATCGATGTCCATGACGCTTTGTATGGAGCTGGCATCATTTTTTGTATCGTGAAAACAGAGGAACCCATCATCTTTGTTTGTTGTATTGGATACGTAAACAGAAAAACCCAGGAATCTGCTCGCATACTTGCTGGATTCTAAATCAATCAATTATAAAATTCTTAACATATTTGCACACACTTGTGTTTAAGGTAATGACCCATACCTTACTAATAAAATCAATTACGTAATTTATTAAATGTTACCCATTTGGCTGGTCCATCGGTTATTAAAGCTAGGGCAGTAATTAAAAATATAACCAATTGTAGAAAATAGTGGTGTATTTTCATACTTTAAGAATATTAGCCTAAGCCTGAAATCTGAATTTCAGAAAAGCAGTTTTTACTGATATCTTACATAAAATGAACAAATGAGTTTTACGAAACAATTTATCTTATACCAAACTTGCCTATTTATTAAAAAAAACAGATAACTTTGCTTTAAATGAAATGAAATGATACAAACTTTCAAAGAGAGTTTTATCTATTGCAATTTTATATGCGTACAGATTTCTCAGAAATGTTGACAGTGTTTGTTTATTTCTAAAGGCCCTTAATCAACTGTAGATAAAATTACCCATATATATCCTCGTTTGGATCACAGAGTACAGTGTATTTTTGGTCAAAATCATTAAAAAAAAATTTTTGGAAAAGATTTCCTAAAAAAAAATACTGTGCAAAAGGTTGTTATTTCATCTTCAAAAAAAGGCTAAGCTTTTTGTGAAATAGAAAACATACTTTGAAGAAGTCTGATTAATTTTCATTATTCTAATCGCAACATATCGTTTCTTTGGATATCGGTATATGTTTTTAGAAATTACAGCTACTTAGAAAACGCTACTTACCCGATATGCTTTCAAGACAAAATCTCTATTCAACATTTTTACTGGTTTTAAAGAATGTTCTTTTCTTAAGCTATAATTCAAATTCTATAACACACTTCTTCTTGGAAAGGGGGTTATACTTATGCTCGTTGCTTAACGAATAGAACAGATATTATATACTAGTAGCAACGTGTATAGAATGAAGATACAATAGTTTTAGAATTAGGTCAAATTATTTCTCTCCGTGTATTTATCTTCCTTCTGCACTGGAATCGATCATGGTCAGGATTTTTTTTGATGTTTTTGAACTTTCAAGAAAAAAGTTTAAAGATTCAACTCAACCTTACAAAACAATGACATTTATACAGAAAATGGTAAATGGTCTATATTTTAAAAACGAGTACCCAATCGTGTCATGTTTTATTCTGCTGATCAATAACAATTGATTGCAGTTGTCAAGATTGTTAAAATAAGTGTTTTAAATCAATTTCTAGGTTAGCCTGGTTAAACTAAACCTTTTTATCGTTAGGTCTTCATTAGATTCCTCACGGACAAGACAATATGCCGCCTGAATTACGTTCGACGATGTTTTTGCGATTTATTGATAATTGCATTCATTTGAGTGCATACGCAATTTTATGTATCTCATTGATCACCGTACGGGTAAACAATGTTATTAATCTCTATATATGTAAGGGTACCTTTAAGAGATTCTTTTTAGAACAAATATCTTTCGACACATTTAATACAGAGAGTAATGCTGACCATTCTTAACCACTTAATTTACTACAATTACTACTACTACTTTTCATACTACTGCCACTACTACTACTACTACCACTACTAATACTACTACCACTACTACTACTACTACTACCACAACTACCACTACAACTACTTCTACAACTACTACTACTACTACTACTACTACTACTACTACTACCACTACTACTACTACTACTACTACCACTACTACTACTACTACTACTACTACTACCACTACCACTACTACTACTACTACTACTACTACTACTACTACTACTACTACTACTATTTCTACTACAACTACCACTACAACTACTACTACCACTACCACTACTATTACTACTA